>NW_023416292.1:44424976-44948686 GCF_014176215.1 Rousettus aegyptiacus | reverse complement strand
TTTCCATGGCTTGATAGTTCATTTCTTTTTAGGGCTATGTAATAATCCGTTGCTTAGATGTACCACAGTTAGTACATCCATTCGCCTACTGGCGAACATCTTAGTTGTTTCCAAGTTTGGGCCTTATACACAAAGTTGCAGGGTTTGTGTGAACATAAGTTTTATAACATAATGGCAGCATTATATTAAGCTGTTTACTTGCCTTTTTTCCCTTTGGATTCCTACAACATTCCTATAAATCAAGTATTACCCCCTACATCTGTATCAGTTTGCTCTATACGTATACCTTGTTACAAGAGAATGCCATAGCATAGAAACCATGACTGTATGATCTTTTGTAAGATTCAGAATTCTTTGTAACTTTCCCATATACTCTTGCATGATTGGAATGATTCATGGGAATAAAAAAACAGGAGACTCACTGTACTTGTCTTTGGGAGTACAAAGGAGAAATTGTATTGATCTCATCCATTTGTGTTACCAAGCTTCATGGGGAAAACATCAAGGAATACAGCAATCAGTGGCAACTCCTAAGCAAACTAGGCTGGGTAGCTGCACCTTGGAGCCATTAAATAAAACGGCACATCAGCCTGTGTCACCCCATCTTGAGAAAAACCCTGGGAATCTAGAAAGTCTGTATCTATTCCTGTATTGACTCTCCCCTATTTAAAGTCATGTTGCCTCATTTTGTTTGTTTTCTTCCTCGGTTTCTCTTTAAAATACTCTAGGCTTGGCTCATATTCCTGGTTTCATACTCTAATCACCTGAATCCCAACATTTCTCACTACTCATCTTCAGACACCGAGAATCCATACCCTTTGTATTCTGCGCTCATGAAGTCAATTCCCTTCATCTAGCTCACACAAGTGACTATACTTAAATCTCCTCCCCTCTCTTTGAGCTACACAGTCTTCTTTCTACCCAGCCCTACTCTTCTCTCCATGGCTCTGCCACCCCTTACTCTGTTTCAGCATGGATCTGCCCAAAAATAGAACCATGTTTGCCACTTGGCTTCCAAGACCTGATATTTCTAATGGTGCCTGTCACTGTTTAAGCTACAGCAGCATAAAATTAAGTGTCTTCCGAAAAACAGCTGTAATGGGAACCTGAGATCTATTCCTTTCCCTGGTATGTAGCTGGTCATTCTGAATAGGGTGACCAGTCGACCTCTGAGTCCCACCTCAAAAAATTTTATGACTTTATATAGTTATAATATTATCTATATATAATTAGCATTGAGAGTTTTTTAAATGTAGAGTATTTTGTTCTTCAAATATTAGTAATAGTATTTCAAGTGTCAGTTTGAGGATGTCTAATATTAACAACAGTTTGCATTATTTTCTTCCTAATTCTGTTATCTTTATGTTTCTCCACTTAAAGACTTATTTTTTTTTTTATTTTTCAGCCTATAAACTTTAAAAGATTTTTTGTTGTTCTTTGGAACCCCTTACTTTGCCAATCGAAAACTGGAAGAGTTTGTGTACACAATCTATGAACTTGGGACACCTGACAAGAGTATTGGGGAAGAGCTGTCAGGACTCCCATGCCCTCTGTGTCATGACTTCCCCAATACATCTTTTGCTGCCTCCGACAGTGAAGGAGAAAGATCATAGTATTGAAAATCTTGTGTTCTTTTGACCTAGAAAACCCAAAATCTATTCTCCTCCACTCAAAAAATATTCCTTTATCCCGAAGCTAAATTTGGTGTCTCTAAACATCTCCCTCACTGTAACATAACTATCCTCCAATATTTCTATGATTCAATCTTTCAGCAGCCTTTAATAGACAATTCTGTTTAAGTCTTTTTAAAAAATCTGCATAAAATAAGATCTCTGGACATGGAGAATGAGATTTTTTTAATTCAAGACATAACGAGCACTAACTAGACGATAAGTTCTTTTTCTAATTGAACGAGGCTCTTAGGCTAAGTACCTCCTCCCCCGAACCCTGGAGACTGGCACTCCTCCATCTCACTCACAGAACTCTCCCTGTCCCTCATCATTTCTTTAAACTCTTCACCACAGAATCCCAATGACAGTCAGACAAGTCCTTTTCTATCATAGACAGGCCTTGCCAATCTTGACTGGACACATTTCTTCACTATCCTCATTAGAAATTAAGTTCCTTGAAGGCAGAGATTTTTTTTTTCAGTTTTGTTCACTGCTGTATCTCCCAGCACTGAGAACAGTGTCTGACATTATTGATGAAATAGCTGAATGTAATTACTACTTGGTATTTTAAAACAAGTGTACCTCATTGACCAAAAAATATTCCTAGAAAGTTTAGTGAAAATTTACTTAATATCAACTGTTAGTTTCATGTTGACTCATATTGCTGTTGCAAGAAGTTATGACTTGCCTTTCTGACTGAGCACAAATTGCAGTTTCGTTTTCTCTTTATCTTATGCAGCTTAATATCTTTTCTATCAAGTTGCTAAAAATTTGGTAGCAAACATGCAGATTCAGAAAAAAAATATCATATAAGGAAACTAGTAGTTCATCTACCACAGGAAAAGTGGAGAATTATCACCCAATATAATTGTTTGGTAACTGCCTGATTTTTTAAAGCATTCTAATGTCCAGTTAAACTTATGAGAAGTTAAAATGATTGTAACGAAGGCATTCAACACTCCCATCCAAAGCAAAGACTCAGCAGAATGGCTATCTTGAGTAAAAAACATATACAAATTAACTTTTTAAAAACGTTTTCCAAAACTACACATAACTATAAAAACTTAGATTTGCATTATACATATAAATTGTAAAAATGGAGACACATATTCTACTTCTCTCTTCCAGACCACAGCTTATGTACCTCCTCATCTAACTGTTCATTTGTATAATTTATTATAAATTGAAATCTTAAGTATAGCATTTACTGAGTTCTGAAAATCGTTCTAGCAAATTATCAGACTTGAAAGGGGGAAAGAGTGTGAGAACTCCTGTCTTTGCTGCCAAGAAGGACAGAAGAGTAAAGTAACCTGGGAACATGATACTTGCACTAGTGCCTGAAGTGAAGGCAGTCTTGTGAAACTGAGCCCGTAAGCCTGTGGAGTCTGACACTAACTGAAGGTAGTTAGCATCAGAATTGAATTGTAGGACACTATATTGGTATGGGAGAGCTGGAGACATGGCATTAGAAAGGCCACCTTGTACTTGGCTAGTGTGACAGCAAAACCACTCATATGCAGTATATTATATTAATGTATGCATGAAACACAGTCACAGGGTAAGTACGTACATACAGAAACTTGGCAGGTTTAGGCTTAGTTTCCAGATGTAGCCAACAGCTCCCCAAAAGTATCCATGTCCTAATCCCAAGAATTTGTGATTAAGTTATGTGGCAAAGAATTAAGACTGTATCTATAATTGAGGTTGCTAATCACTTGGCCTTAAAATAATAAGATTATCCTGGATTATCCAGATAAATCAAATGTAATCACAAGGATGCTTAAAAGTTAGAGGGAAACAGAAAAAAGTCAGAGAGATGGCAGCACCAGAAGGATTCAGCTCAATATTGAGGCTCTGGAGATGGAGGGAGTAGTCATGAGCCAAGGCATGCAGCCAGCCTCCAGAAGCTAGAAAAACCAATTCTCCCATGACACCTCTAGAAAGAATATAGCCATGCTGACACCTTGATTTTAGCCCAGTGAGATTCATTTCAGATTTTTACCTCCAAAACTATAAGTTGATGAATTTGGTTGTTTTAAGCCACTCAGTTTGTGCCTAACTTCAATACTGCCTCCAATTGTCTATCCCTCTACCTTATAGCCCTTTTAAAGTCATGAGCCCAACTCATGACTCATGGTTTGACTACACATTACGACGGATCTTCAACACCTTCACATTATTCACAACCTTATTCTCAAACCACTTACGCCATCGCTTTTCCCACAACAAAACTCCAACTATCCAGTATGATAGTCCACAGCATCCGATACAATAGCCATTACCCACACGTGGCTATTGAGCACGTGAAATATGGCTAGTCAAAATGAGACATGTTTCGAAAACTTAAACATACAAAATAATGAAAAAATATCCCATTAATAACTTTTTAAATATTGACTGTGGGCTGAAATGTTCATATTTTGAAGATACTGGGTTAAATATATTATTATTATTATTATTATTATTATTATATTATTTGAATATACTGGGTTAAATACATTATAAAATTAATTGTACCTGGTTCTTTTACCTTTTAACACAAACGTTAAAACGTTCAATTATATACGTGGCTTTCATTATCTTTGTACTTGATAATGCTGTTCTAGATCCATTCTAAGTTACAGATTTGGGATTAATCATACCATGTACAGCCTCACTCATTCAGGCCTAATGCAATAATGTATTGCTTCCTTCTTTGACTGTTGCTACCCATCTTGTGCCTGATTTTTAGAACTGTTAGCGCTCCCATAAACCACGGGATGATAGGCACAGAAAACCTACCCATGGGCGACGTTGCTGCTTCAAGGCAATTGTATTCAGCTCAGCTTACCGAAGCTCTCCTATTCTGTCTATCGTGCAGTCTCAGAATTTTGGCAGCCTTGTTCTGTTTTGTCAGTTCCACTTGGCATTCTCTAAGAATCCATAGAAGGAAAAAAGCACTAATTAAAAAAAAAAAAGATTTTCTCATTTGCCAACTATTACAAACACTTTGTTTCCTCCTCCATAGCCTAGGTAAACTTTTTGGCTTACAAATAAAATTATTTTATTAAAAATAGGCACACATGTTATTTTTAAGTTTTTATACATGTGTAGATACAACTATTTGAAATCTTAAAAATGATAACAAGGTTTTCTCTAAATAAAAATATAAACAGGTAATATTTATTTTGTTTCACAATTTTATGTTTTTCTGAAATGTATATAATACACATGTACTGCTTTTATAATCAAAGGAAGGGAACAAGAACTTAAATTTATAATAAACAGCCAAGTCTAATAAAGCACAGAAAGCAAAGTCTATTTCCCAAATCTATGAAGAGAAGAGAAAGAGTGGGTTTCCTGTGGGTTTTGCTAACTTAACCCAAGAACCAAAAGAAACAGCCAAGCCGTTTGGCTTATTAAGCATCTTCAGGAGACCCATCTGCAAAGGCCTCCTAGAGGGAAGAAAAGGAGATAGCCCAAGACTTTTAAAATGGAAATAGAGATTCAAGACTCAAAAAGGTTGAAAAGGAAAAAAGAAAAAGAAAAAGAAAAAGAAAGAAAAGAAAAGAAAAGAAAAGAAAAGAAAAGAAAAGAAAAGAAAAGAAAAAAGGAGGAGGAGGAGGATTTCCTGGGTAAGTCTGCTTGCACCAAGTAGCAGATGAAGTCATAGGTTCCAGAACACCATATACCTTCCTTTTTAAGCACCAGCCATCTCACCACAGACACAAACAAGACAAAAAGAGTAGAGTATCTGATAAAAAGCAGAGTCCCCAAAGACACCTAATGACTAAGATGGTTTGCAACTCTGCCCTAAATGTGCCTTCCTTGCTTTGGTGTCTTCTCCATGTGGTCAAGGTGCTGTGATTTGAGTATATCACCACCATGTGTGTTTGAGTGATCAGGTCACAACATAAGGAGGGGAGGACAAGAGATAGCAGCAGAATGTATTTTCACTCAGCAGGTTCTTCCCACATATCCATCTTCACATCTGCAACGCAATAGCCCTTCCCTATCAATGAGGAATTTAGGGAATATACCAAAAACACCAATGACTCCGCTTTACTCCAGGACCACTACCACCACCACACTGCCTTAGCAAACAGAGTATAAGGGAAAGAGTAATCATTTTTGAGTCAGACAGACCTTGCTTCTTTAATCTGCTCTATTACTTACAGCAGTGAGACTGTGGACACGTTATTTATTTCAAAGTGTTTACAGCAGGAGGGAGACCACTCAGGACTGCTTTCCTAGAAGGCACCTTTAACATTGCAGAAATGCTCCCTAGACACAAGAAGTCCATATTCTAGGTGGAGTGGATGTCCTAGGGGGGCTCATGACCTCTCCCTCACCTTTCCCCATCCCTGTTCTCTAGATTCCCCTAATAGACTAAAATCTTCCCTAATAATTATTTTTATCATGAAAAGGGGGCCTAAATTATGGTAGTAGTCATTCTCCTGGCTTTCTGAATCTCCCTTCACACACACACACACACACACACACACACACACACACACACCCTTCTACCCTCCCACCCTCTGCCAAAGCTTGCTTATGACAATATTAAATCATATTTTTGCTCCTTTTCAAAGTTCTTTGCATGTAATTATGTTTGGAGTACACGTGTCATGCAGGGAAAACTTTCAGGGGGCCTAGAAATAATCCTCGGATCTAAAAGGAGAGGATAAAATGAACCCATTTCCAGCTGAGGTTAAACTTTACAAGACCTCTTTAAAATAAAACTAACCCACGAAAAACCATCTGCCCTTTTGAGTAAAATTGCTCTTCCCTTTCTTGCTTGCCCTTCAACTATACAGTTTCTTTTCCCAACAACAATTTCCTCAGATAGAGTTTGTGAGTCACCTGGGAAAATATAGTATGTAATCCCAAGGAATTACCAAAATGAGGAAAGCAACAAGTTATAAAAAGAGCTAGCGGTTACATCAGCATTTAGCTAATGCAATCTTTTCATTTGCAAATATATAGAGGGAAAAAATCTAGTAATCAAAAACCTAAATTTCAGCTCTGGAATCCCAGAGAAGTTTTTCAGACATGAGTACAAAAAGGGTAAAGAAAGACCAGAAAAAAGAGGGGCCGTGGTAGAGAACATGGTTTTGCAATGAATGAATGAATTAGGCGGCTGAATAAGGAATGGTCTTTGGTGTGCCTTATGTCAGGGCACATACTACATCGATCAGGAAAGACATATCAGAATTCACATAGCTAGAAGGATGACAGAAATTGAGTGGTAAACAAGCAAGAAAGTTTCCTAGCACTTCCTGCATTGGGACTTTCTGATGTAGTGCCACAATATGCTGGGAAGTGATATGACTTCCCAACATTAAATATAATCAAATGAAAACACAACTCTCAAACTAAAGAGACATGAGCCTCTTCTCAAACCTCTTCTCTTCATAAGGATATGACTCGATGTCGATCATCTTTATAAAAATGGCTTGTATTTCAAAGCCAGCAACAAGCATGGAACTAATCTCCCCAAGAAATTGTATCTTCAAGTAATAGTAACTTAAGACCCACAGTCTTAATATTTACCTTAATTTAACAAAATAAATCCAAGACTGTAAGAAAAATATATAGGTATTGCTGACAGATCTTGATATCAGAAGCAATCACCCATGTCCGGCATCTTTTCACGTAGCCAGTGACAACCAGGCTGAGATTAACTAAGTGACATGTATGACAACTAATGGGTGACAGCAATGGGGACAAGGGTAAACTCAGAGCTATGGAAAAATTCTGGGGAAAAGGGAAGCAAGGTTTAAAAGGGCTTAGTGAAGAGCTTTACCTTCGCTCATCTATTCCTTCAAACAAGTATTTATTAGCATTGACTATATATCAAGTACCAGGAAAACATCATTAACAGAACACGGTCCACACTCTCATGGAATTTATATTCAGCGATCAGACATATGCCAAAAATTCAAAATATAATAGAGCATGATTAAGTGCTAAAGTAGGGACAAACAAGCCTGAGGAGAGGCTACTAACCCAGCCAGGGCGGGGGGAGGTGAAAGAGTCAGAAAAGGCTTCCCAGAATAAAGGAGACCAGAAGCCAAGGCAAATGTCGAGGTAAAAGCAATTATGGAGAAATCTCATTTTCTCTTTAGCTAATATCTTTCAACTTTCATTTATGGCCAAAAAAAAGGACAAAGATACTAATCATATGAGGGCAAAGATGACATCACCAATATGGTGGCATGAGAAGTCTTCCACGTTTCTCTCCTGAAAGTTACAAGTTGAGCAGGTATAATTCAACAAATAATTCCCTGCCCCATACATAAACACATCTGAAATATCTGTGCATTAAGACACCTGAAGGTGAGCATATCGGAGTGAGGAGACATGGCAAGAGGTGGGAATGACAGAGATGGGAGCAAGATATGAAGTCCGGCACTCCCCATATCCCCGGCAATCACAAAAGTAGTGAAGGGTCAATGTCCAAGCCCAACTGGGAAGACCAGAGGGGCAGAGGCTGCAATCCAGCTGAGTGGATTGCATTGTGGCTGAGCCCAGGTTCAGGGGCAGAAAAACAAGAGAAGGATAGTCGCAGCTGACCAGCCACCATCATCAGGAAAACAAAGCCACAGATGCAGGAATCCATGCTCGCCACCCTTCCATGGCCCACCCGGCATTACAACCCTCACCGGACAGCCTGCAAAGGGGCAGAAGCAACATTCCAGCCTAAGTGGTCCTTACTCACTGCAGTTGAACCCACTGGAAAGTACAGAGCAATAGATGCACTAACCTGCTTCCCCACGCTCATTCCTTCCCAACCCATCTCAGCAGAGCCTGATAGAGGCGACTGTGACACCCAAGACAGTGTGCTGCAGCTGGTGGCTTCTGGGTGCAGGAAAGCAGCACCAGAAACACAAAGGTCAGGAGACTCCTCACCTGCCACATCCCACCATAGGGGTGGTGCCCTGAGACCAAGAAGACTGGGCTGTAAAGAGGGCATTCACCTCCTCAGAAGGTATAGGGCATTTTCCAAGGCTGGAGCAACATCAGTCACCCCACAGTGATCCTGGATGTCCCAGGACTGTAAGAGGAAACAAAAAGTTGTGCTTCAGCACCACCTACTGGAAAACAAGAGAAAGATGGCTACATATCACCTGGCTAAACAGTGAAAAGAATCAAGTACGTAAATAAAAAAAATAAATTTAAAAGATTTCAGTCCCTCAAATGCCCAAAGAAATAACCCATCAAGAACCATGAATAATCAAGACAACAGGGTAGTTTATAAAGAAAATTAAAAATCTCCAGAAAATACACTTAAAGACATGGAAGAATGTGATTTAAATATCAAAGAATTCACAATTACAGTTCTGAAAAAATTCAACTAGGTCAAGAAAATTCAGAAAGGCAGTTTAGTGAGCTCGAGAACAAAATAAATGAACAGAAGACATACTTTACCAAAGAGATTGAAACTATTTTAAAAATTGGTCATTCTGGATCTGAAGAAATCAATAAATGAGATGAAAAATATAATACGGAGCTGTGGAAATAGAGCAACAGACCGGAAGAAGAAAAGAACTAGTGACAATAGAAGAGATAAATCAAGAAATGACTCAGGTGGAAGAAGAGAGAAAATTTAGAGTGAAAATAAATGACTGACTCTTCGAGAACTATCTAACTCCATCAGAAAGAACAAAGAATTAGAATAATGGGTTTACTGGAGGAGAAGAGAGGGAGAAGGGACAGAGAACCTATTCAAACAAATAATTGACAAAAACTTCCCAAACTTATAGAAAGAACTGGACCCTTGAATCCAAGAAGTTAACAGAACACCTAATTATCTCAATGCAAAAAGACCTTCTCAAAGGCACTTTATATTAAGGCTGTCAAAAGTTTAAAAAATAATTCTCAAAGCCACCACGGATAAGAAAACAGTAATCTATAAAGGAAACTCCATTAGATTATATTTGGACTTTGCGGTAGAAACCTTATAAGATAGGAGAGTGGAATCGAATATTCAAAATATTGAAAGGTGAAGGAACTTTGGAAACATGGCGGAGTGAGAGACTGCCCCTTATTTTTACTCTTGAAACAGCAATAAGCTGAACATCTAAAACTCAACAGAAAACAGACAAAACTACACACCAGTATATCTGAGCGTGAGATCTGCGCATGAGAGCTACCACAGGTAAGAACCCCGGGTGTCAGGCGGCAGACTGGGAGAAACAAGGAAAGATGCCTCTTGCAGCCGCTGGAGCTACCTGTAGGATGAGGGTGAGGAAAGGAGGAGCAGCAAGTACCCTGAGCAACCCTGCCTGGGAAAGCTGTGAACTCCCCACGGCCAGCAGCAAGGCCCAGTCATCAGGGCAAAAGGCAGAGAAGAGGAATGGCAGGAAAACAATAGCTGATTTTTACTAGCCCTGGTTGTAAAACTGAGACTGAGCCACCACCCATAACTCCCAACCCACAGGGCCCCTTCCCCCATAACCTCAGAAACCAAACACCGTGGAGTCCCAGGGGATCTGATCAAACGCTACCGAATCTGTTGCTAACATTGACAGGGACTGAATCTAACGGTAGTGAGCATGATTAAAATTTACAAAAAAATAAAAAGGCATTTTTAAGTCTTTATATAAAGCAAAGATCCAAGAGGCTTAGATGCCACCTACTGGAAACCAAAAGAAAAGCACCTTCTTTGCAGCAGGCTAAAGAGAGACCTTTATATAATAAGTCTTTCTGGAAAAAAAAAGCAGAATACATTTCCATTAATGCCTAGGCAGAGAAATCGTCCATTAAACACCATTAACAACCGAGGTGACAAGGTATCTCAAAAAAAAAAGAGGAAAATCTCCAGAAAATGAGCTTACGGACATAGAAATATGCGACTTAAGTCATAGAGAATTCAGAATGGTACTTCTGAAAAAACTCACTGAATTCCTAAACAAGTCATATCGACAATTTCAGAAACTTCAAAAACTGCTAGATGATCCGAGAAAAAAGATTGAAACCCTCAACAAGAACCAGCTAGAACTTCTGGAGATGAAGAACACACTGCGAGAGATGAAAAATGAAATAGCAAGCTTGGGAAATAAAGTCGACCAAATGGAGGAAAGGATAAGTGATATCAAAGACAGAAATCCAGAAATTAATCAGAAGGAAGAAGAGAGAAACCAAAGAATGAAAAATAATTAAAGAGAAATAAAAGAATTAGCTGACACTATCAGGGGAGGAAACATAAGAATGCTGGGCATTCTCAAAGGCAAGGAAAAGGAGCAGGGACTAGAAAAGTGTTTTCGAACAAATAGTGGACAAGAATTTCCCAAATCTAAGGAATGAGCTGGAACTTGGAATTCAAGAAGTCAAAAGAACACCCAATTTCCTCAGCCCAAAAATGCCTTCACCAAGACACATTGTAGTAAAGTTATCAAAAATCAATAACAAAGATAGAATTCTCAGGGCAACCAGGGAAAAGAATACGGTAACATATAAAGGAAAACCCATTAGATTATCATCGGACTTAGAGCAGACCTTACAAGCCATAAAGGAGTGGAATCAAATATTTAAGCAATTAAGTGAAAGGAACTACCAGCCTAGAATAATATATCCAGCTAAGCTCTCCTTGAGATATGAAGGAGAAATTAAGACCTTTTCAGACATACAAAAATTGAAGGAATTCTCCATTATGAGGCCTGCACTACAGGAAATTCTGAAAGGGGTAGTGTCACCTAAAACAAAATAACAACAACAAAAAAAATACAAAATCAAGAGTAAAGTGACTATCAGGAAAATAGAAGTGTTACACTTACTAAGAACAGATCATTATAAGCTTAAACAATAAGAAGAGAATTGCTATACCAAGATTCATAGGGACAAATTCAGATAACAATTACTAAAAAGGGGAAGACTCAAAAATCAAAATTCACAAAAGGGGAAGGAGATAAGGCACACACAGAAGAAAATGGACAACTGCATATATATATATATATATATATATATATATATATATATATATATAACTATTTCATATTTGTAATGGTGCCACACACCATAGAGTCAAAACTGAGGTATAAAACATAGAACAAGAAGAATCAGAGGCCAACCAAAATAAAAAAAGCAAAAACAGAAGGACAAAGAAGGAATGGAAACAACGAGCTACCAGAAAGCAAAAAAGATAAAATGACTATAAGAAGACCTCATATTTCAATAATCACCCTAAATGTAAATGGAATGAACTCACCAATAAAAAGGCACAGAGTTGAAGATTGGACCAAAAAACAAAACCCAACCATATGCTGCCTCCAGGTGGCAGCTCCAAAGAAAACAATAGAATCAAAGTGAAAGTGTGGAAAACGATATTTCAAGCAAATGGCATTCAGAGAAAAGCAGGAGGAGCAGAATTAATATAGGATGAAACAGACTTCAAAATAAAAAAGGTAAAGAAAGATATTGAGGGACACTTCATAATGATAAAGGGAATCATGTACCAAGAAGACATAACACTTATTAATGCCTATGCTCCCAATCAAAGAGCCCCGATAAATGTAAAGCAATTACTAATAGAACTAAAGAGAGAAACAGACCAAAACACTATTGTAGTAGGGGATCTAAATACCCCATTGTCAGATATGGACAGATCATCCAAACAGAAAATCAATAAGGAAATGACACATTAGATCAACTGGACATAATTGACATTTACAGAACCTTCCATCCCAAAACAGCTGCTTATATATTCTTCTCTAGTGCACATGGAACATTCTCAAGAATCAACCACATACTGGGACACAGAAATAGCCTGAACCAATATAAGAGGGTTGAAATCATACCAACCATATTCACTGATCATAATGCTTTGAAACTAGAGATCGACTGCAAAAAGATCAGGAAGAACCACAAATACATGGAAATTAAACAACATGTTACTGAAGAATAACTGGGTCAGGAAGAAATAAAAATGGAGATCAAAAGATACATAGAAACAAATGGTAATAATACTATAAAGAATCAAAACCTTTGGGACACGGTAAAAGCGGTAAAAAGAGGAAAGTTCATATCATTACAGGCTTATCTTCAAAAACAATAATGAACTCAAATAAACAGCCTAACACTTCATCTTAAAAAACTAGAAAAGGAAAAACAACTGAGGCCTAAAGTCAGCAAGAAATAATCAAAATTAGAGCAGAAATAAATGAAATTGAGAACAACAACAAAAAATAGACAAAATAAATGCAGCAAAGAGCTGGTTCTTTGAGAAGGTTAATAAAATTGAAAATCCCCTGGCTAGACTCACTAAAGAAAAAACAGAAAGGATACAAATAAACGAAGGCAGGGATGAAAGAGGGGAAATTACAACAGATATTGCAGAAATACAAAAGATCACACAAAAAATACTATGAAAAAGTATATAACATCAAATTAAATAACCTAGAAGAAATGGGCCAGTACTTAGAAAAATGCAACCTTCCTAGACTGAATCAAGAAGAACTGGAAAATCTAAATAGATCGATCACCAGTATGGAAATTGAAACAATCAATAAAACCAAACAAAAAGTAAAAGACCAGGACCAGATGCCAGATGGCTTCACCAGTGAATTCTACCAAATATTCAAAGAAGATTTAATATCTATTCTACTCAAACTCTTCCAAAAAATCGAAGAAGAGGCAATACTTCCCAACTCATTTTATACGCCAATATTACCTTGATACCAAAACCCAAGATTACACACACACACACACACACTACAGACCAATATCTCTCATCAACACAGATGCAAAAATCCTAAATAAAATACTAGTGAAACGAATCAGCAACATATTAAAAAGATTATACACCACGATCAAGTGGGCTCCATCCCAGAGGCACAGGGATGGTTCAACATACACAAATCGATTAATGTGATACATCATGTAAGCAAATTAAAAAAATAAGAATCATTTGATCATCTCAATAGATGCGGAAAATACCTTCGACAAGATACAGCAACTATTTATGACAAAAACACTTAATGAAATCAGTATAGAAGGAAAGTACCTTAACACAATAAGGCCATATATGACACTCAGCCAACATTATACTTAATGGTGATAACATAAAAGCCTTTCCTCAGATCACGAACGAGGCAAGACTGTCCACTATTGCCACTTCTATTCAGTATAACATTGGAGGTCCTAGCAAGTGCAACCAGGCAAGAGAAAGATATAAAAGGCATCCAAATAGGAAATGAAGAAGTAAAAATGTCACTATTTGTGGATGACGTGATGCTCTATATAGAAAACCCTAAAGACTCCACAAGAAATTACTAGAAACAATAAGCAAATACAGTAAAGTCTCTAGATACAAAATCAACATTCAAAAATCCATAGCATTCCTATATTCTAATAATGAAGTGTCAGAAAAAGTGGAAAATATAATTACTTTTGCAATTGCAACAAAAAGAATAAAATACCTAGGAATTAATCTAACAAAACATGTGAAGGACCTATATAATGAAAACTATAAAACCCTGTTAAAAGAAATCGAAGAAGATACAAAGAAATGGAAAGATATTCTGCGGTCCTGTATGGGAAGAATGAACGTGGTTCAAATGACCTTTTTACATAAAGCATTATACAGATTTAATGCAACCCCCATCAAAATCCCATCAGCATATTTTAAAGAAATAGAACAAAAAATCTTCAGATTTGTATGGAAACACAAAAAAACCCAAATTGCCAAAGCCATCCTGAGAAAAAAGAATGAAGCTGGAGGTATCGCTCTGCCCGACTTCTAATTATACTACAAAGCAGCAGTATTCAAAACAGCATGGTATTACCAGAAAAACAGATACACGGACCAGTGGAACAGAAGAGAGAGTCCAGAAGTAAACCCATATTTATATAGGCAAATAATTTTCAACAAAAAAGCCAAAAACATACAGTGGAGTAAGGAAAGCCTCATCAATAAATGGTGCTGGGAAAATTGGAAAGCCATTTGAAAAAGAATGAAACTAGACTGTTGTCTATCACCACACAACAAAAGTAACTCAAAATGGATTAAGGACCTGAAAATAAAACTTCAATATATAAAATGCATAGAAGAAAACATAAGAACTAAACTCAAGGACCTTGAAGTAAAAGAGGATTTTATGAATTTGACCTCAAAGGCAAGGGAAGTAAAAGCAAAAGTAAATGAATGGGACTACATCAAACTAAAAAGCTTCTGCTCAGCAAAAAAAAAAAAAATCAACACGGTATAGAGACAACCATTCGAATGGGAAAATATATTTGCAAGCAATTCCTCCGGTAAAGGCCTAATATCCAAAATATACAAAGAACTCATACGACTCAATAACAACAACAACAACAAAAACCCATGAACCAATTGAAAATAGGCAGAGGATCTGAACAGACACTTCTCCCTAAAGGACATACAAATGACCAATATTTGAAAAGATGCTCAACATCTCTAGCTATTAGGAATATGCAAATCAAAACCACAATGAGATACCACCTCACATTTGTTAGAAGAGCTATAATCAACAGGACAATTAATAACAAATGTTGGAGAGGATGTGGAGAAATAGGAACCCTCATACACTGCTGGTGGGACTGCAAATTGGTACAGCCACTATGGAAAACAGCATGGAGGTTCTTCGAAAAACTAAAAATTGATCTACCACAGGATCCAGCAATCCCTCTACTCGGTATTTACCTCAAAGACTGAAAACTCGTATCCGAAAAGATATTTGCACATCCATGTTCATAGTAGCATTATTCACAGTGGCCAGGATGTGGAAGCAACTGAAGTGTCCTACGATAGATGATTGGATAAGAAACTGTGGTACACATATACAATGGAATATTACTCAGCCATAAGAAGAGATGAAATACTGCCATTTGTGACAACATGGATGGGCCTCGAGATAATCATGGTAAGCGAAATAAGCCAGACAGAAAAAGTTGAAAATCACATGATATCACTTATTCGTGGGATATAAACCAAAAAGCAACAAATGAACAGGACAAACAAACAGAGACTCATGGACATGGACTATAAACTAGTGGTTACCTGAGAGTATGAAATGGAGGAGAGGGTAGGTAGGCAGGTAAAGGGAATCAAATACAGGGCAGGGGTGGAGTGAAGTGGTAAAGGGGATTAAATATATGGTAGCTGAAGGAAACTGGACTTTAGGTGGTAAACACACAATAGAATATACAGATGTCAAATGATAATGTACATCTGGAAATTATATAATTGTATTAACCAATGTTACCCCCAATAAACTTAATTAAAAAAAATATTCAAAGAGAGAAATCACTAGCCAAGAATAATATAACCAACAAGGTTATCCTTTAGATATGAAAAAAATAATAAAAGCTTTTCCAGACAGAAGCTGAGGGTATTTACCGCAAGTCCTGCATTATAAGAAATGTTGAAAGGAGCTCTTCTACTGGAACAAAAAGATGAAAGGTACAAAACTAACTTCTGCAGCCAAAGAACTTAGTAAAAGAAGTGAAGAATGAAATAGATAGCTTAGGAAACACAGCTGACCAGATGAAGGAAAGAATTACTGATATCAAAGAAAGAAACTGGAAATGACAAAGATGGTAGAAGAGACAGATTTCATAGTAAAAAAGGAAAGAAAGAAAGCACTCTACAATAACTATCTGACACCATCAGAAAAAGCAAATGAGAATAATAGGCATACCAGAAGAATAAGAGAAGGAGAAGGGAACAGAGAGCTTATTCGAACAAATAGTCGATGAGAACTCCCCAAATGTATGGCGAGAAATGGATCCTCAAATCTAAGAAGCAAACAGAACACCCAATTATCTCAATCCAAAAAGGCCTTCTCCAAGACACATTATATTAAAACTGGTAAAAAATTAATGACAAAAAAATAATTCTCAAGTCAGCCAGGGAAGATAGTAACTTATAAAGGAAAACCCATTAGATAATCATCAGACTTCTCAGCACACACCTTACAAGCAAAAAGGAGTGGAACCAAATATTCAAACTAGCGAAGGACAGTAATTACCAGCCAAGAAGGTCATATACGACAAGCCCTCAGCTAATATACTTAATGGTGAAAAACTAAAAACCTTCCAAGATCAAGAACAATACAAGGCTGTCCTCTATCACCACTCTTCTTCAATATAGTATTGGAGGTCGTAGCTAGAGCAATCAGGCAATCTAAAGAAATGAAAGGCATCCAAATTGAGAATGAAGAAGTCCAACTGTCACTTTTTGCAGATGACATGATTTTCTATGTAGAAAACCCTAAAGACTCCACCCCCCAAAAAACTATTAGAAACAATAAATAAATACTATAATTTTGCAAGATACAAAATCAACATACAAAAATCCATTGAGTTAAGGTACACTAACAATGAATTTTCAGACAAAGATATAATTCCCTTTGCAACTGCAAAAATCAAAGTCCTAACGAAGCATGTAAAGGAACAAGACACTGAAAATTATAAGGTATTATTAAAAGAATTGAAGAAGACACAAAGAAATAGAAAGATATTCAATGTACATGGATTGGAAGAATCCACATAGTTAAAATGAACTTATTACCTAAAGGATTATACAGATTGAATGCAATCCCCATCAAAATCCCAACAATTTTTAAAGAAATAGAATCAGATTTGTACAGAATCACAAAAGACCCTGAAGAGCCAAAGCAATCCTGAGAAAAAAGGACAAGTCTAGATGTATCTCTCTGTCTGACTTCAAATTATACTACGAAGTGACAATAATCCAAACAGCATGGTATTGGCAGAAAAACAGACATGCAGACCAGTAGAAGAGAATTGAAAACCCAGAAATAAACCCCTGTATTTATGGGCAAATAATTTTCAACAAAGGAGCCAAAAACATACAATGGAGGAAGGAAAGCCTCTTCAATGAATGGTGCTGGGAAAACTGGAAAGCCCGTGCAAAAGAATGAAACTTGACTGCTATCTGTCACCATACATAAAAATTGGCTCAAAATGGATCAAAGACCCAAATGGAAGACCCCAAAAAATAAACTGCATCGAAGAAAACATAGGGACTAAACTCATAGACCCTGGATTTAGAGAAGATTTTATGAATTTGACTTCAAAGACAAGAGAGATAAAAGCAAAAATAAATGAATGGGACTATATCAAATTTTAAAGCCTCTGCACAGCAAAAGAAACCACTGACAAAACAAAGAGGCAACCAACCTAATGGGAGAAGAATTTTGCAAACAATGCCTTTGATAGGGAGCTAATATCAAAAATATACAAAGAACTCAAACAACTCAACAATATAAAACGATCCCATTAACTCATTTCCTGTTTGCCCAGAAAATACTCGCCAGGAGCACTTCCAGATGAAGCATTTACCCCAAGACAACTTGCTGCTTACAGTCCTAAACTTACCCCCAAATTTGCCACAGAATCTCTCACCTTGATTATTATTTGCACATCGCTCTACTACATCAATAGTCTTTGGAAACAAATGACGTCATTCTATGTATAGCATTCTCTTTTTAGTAGTGGTATTTCTGTTTACAAAATATAGTAATTCTCAGTAGCTGAAAATACCAAATCCTAGAAAACACAGCAACCCTATGTGTGATGTTCACTTCATTCTCGAACAGTTGTTATCCAAAAATTCATTGATAAATCAGACTTATGTATAATTTGTTATATTTTATTTTCACATTGAAAACCAGTAAGATTTGCTTCAGCATCAAATAGCATGTTATGTAAAATTAACACTGGCAGCGAACTACACCTTATTTTTTAAATGGGAAATGGGTCAAATAATATATAGAGAACCTGAACAGAAACTACTCCCAAGAAGACATGCAAATGGCCAACAGACACATGAAAAGATGCTCAATTTCACTAGCTATTAGGGAAATACAAATCAAAACCACAATGAGACATCGCTTCCAACCTGTTAGAATGGCTCTCATCAACAAGACAAGTAATAACAAGTGTTGGAGAGGTTGTGGGGAAGAGGGTACATTTGTGCACTGCTGGTGGGAATGAAAATCGGTGCGGCCTCTATAGAAAACAGTATAAAGATTCCTCAAAGAATAAAGCTACCATATGACCCAGAAATCCCTTTTTTTGGTATCTACCCCAAACAGTTGGAAACACTTATCTGTAAAGGTATAAGTTACCCTAAGTCAATGCAGCATTATTCATGGTGGCCAAGACATGGAAACAACCTAAGTGTCCTCTGATGGATGACTGCTTAGATAAAGAAGATGTGATACATATATACAATGGAAAATACTCAGCCATAAGAAAGGATGACATTTGTGGCAACATAAATGGGCCTTGAGAGTATCATTCTAAGCAAAATAAGTCAGACAGTAAAGGACAAGAACCATATGATTTCACTCATAAGTGGCATATAAACTAGAAAGCAACAAACAAACAAAACAAACAACTGATAGACACAGACAACAGTATGGTGGTTACCAGAGGAAAAGACGGTGGGAGAAGGCGGAAGAGAAAAAGGGGGTCAAATATAAGGTGGAGGAAAGAGACTAGACTCTGGATATAAAGTACACAATGCAATATACAAATGAATATAGAATTGTACATTTGAAACTTGTATGTTATTAACCACAGTCACCCCAATAAATTTAAAAAAGAGGATTTCGAGTAAAAGAACAAGATGTCGAGACAAGCTAAGACCATGATACTATCATCATAAATATGAGTACCTGCAGATACAAAAACAGAAGAGGGAGCACGTAACTGAACAAGAGACAGGGTGACGTCTGGACCTAGTAGTGGAGGTTGAGTCAAAAACAGCGGTAGGTGGATGTGGAGAGTAGATACTGACAGAGGGATACTCATAGCTGACTGATTTCTTCAGCTCAAACAGAACTGCCTCGTAGAGTCCATCTTCCAAACTGGCCCCATTTTATTCCTTGTAAACTAGCCAACATCTGCAGACATGTTGATTTTCCTTCTTGATGGACCAAGAAAGTAGTTTCCCTTTGCAATATTTTCATTGATGTTTCTGTCAGATTGCCTTCTCCCAAAGAGATGGCAGAAAACTATGTGTTCTCTCATGAACGATGAGATCTGAGCCAGATGCAAACTATCCCTGTCATTACATGTATAGTTTCTCCAGAGCTGAATGAGGGTGGAGTGGTAAATTCAGCACATGTATAGGCATTTTCACAAATGAGAACTCTGGAGCTAGATGAAATGAAAGCTCTGAAAGAAGCTTTGCCACACTGAACATATATATGGGATTTCTCCTACAAGTGGATTCTCTTAAGGCTGAGAAAGGACAGCATGTCAACTGAAGCTCTTCCCAAAAGCACTGTGTGTACAGACCCATTCCCTTGGGAATTCTTCTTAGGGACAATCGTATCTTAAAGAAAATCACTGAAATACTTTTCTTGGTGAGATGCCTTCTTTCTCTTTCATTGCCTTTCTCTTGCTAAAATTTTTCCAGTTTGAATGCTATACAGCATTTACTGACCTTTCGTGTAATATTTCTGTGAGCTCTGATACCCTGGAAATATGCTGAATAAAAAAAAAATATTTAAAATAACATGCCTCAAATATAAGCTATTACTATGAAAATCAAACATCGTTCTTCCAAAGAATTAAGAAAAAAGTAAAAAAAAAAAAAAAAACAACAAAATGAGGTATGATCAGCTTTCACTTCCCCATATCACTGTCCACTTCCAGCTACCACCATCCACTTTTTTTTTTGTGAAAGAAGCATGGTACTTGGTGTATTGCATATTTCATGCTTTGAAGACAATTGTAAGCAGATTCTGGAAATACTTTGAAAATATAGCCAAGAATATTTTGAAAGCTAGGCTGAGATGAGACTTTAACATGAGATATTAACCCATTCTACTGAAGCACATGTACCAGAACATCAATCAAATGACACATCTTAGACTTCTGAAATCTCTCGCTCCAGTGGTTTTGTTTGAAACACAAGTAAATGATTATGCTGAAGTTTACATACTGTGAATCAGAATAAAACCACCTTCAGTTTAAGATGTCAATTTAATAAAGCATATTCAAGTTTGGTTGTTTTTGTGGGTTTTAAGCTGGATGTGTATAAAAGCAAATACAAATATTCTGAAAGTTTAATCTTTTCCAGTCTTATTTTGCTTAATATAACTTATTCTTCATTCCCACTGCTACCACATGACCCTACTTAGTACTCCAATTACATACACCCTATCTACTTTTAACTATCAAATGAAGACTAACCTTGGGCCATAACCTACTCATACATTCATTATCTTTCTTACTCTCACTTACACACAGGTACACTTGCCCATCACTCACTCATGTCAGGCCTACTGCTATGATGACCAAGAGTCGCCAGTCTTGGATGTGTATATACAGTGGAGGGGCAAACAATGTGGGAAAACCTATAAAGAGATAATCAAGTTGAGTGCATTGAGCATGGTGCCAGAACCTGGGGATACAAAGATGAGTAAAATTAGATCATTTTACTGATGAGGAAACAGGCTTAATGAGTTGAGACTGGCCCAATGGCATACAGCCTACGAGAGGCAGAGCTGGAATTCAAACCTGAGCCTGACTGACTTCGAGGCCTGTACTCCTAAGTACCATGGGAACAGCCCTTCATACGACCACTTTCAAAGGATCTACAATCGAGGAGGTAGACAGAATCAGTAAGTACGGTAATGTGTTCTGTTTTGATAGGAGTGGGACACAGGGGAGGAAACTCATCTATGCTGGGCAGGGAGGAGAGCTGTTAAAGCTTCTTGGAAGACATATTCCTCTAGATGAGTTGTGAAAGACTAGCAACTGTAGAAAGGCATGGATTAAGAGAAAAGACATTATAAGCAAAGAGAACACAGAAAAATAAAATAGAAGTATAGCCAAATGTATACATATAAAGGAGTAATACAAATGTAAATAAAATAGTAATATACTCATATTTTTTACTTCTGGATCACCAAGTGTGGAAAGGTATCGTAGAAGGTAAAGATGTAGAGATAAACAAGAGTCAGCGCTGGAGAGGGGAGCAGGAGGTACCTGAGAGGCTAACTAAGGAGTTTCAAGGAGAAGATGCACTCCAATTTGCAGTTAGTAACAATCACTCTGGTAGCAGTAAACTGGATGCCTTGGATGGTAAGACTGGAGTCAAGGAGACCAGATGGAAATAAAGTCAACAGTTTAGATGAGACATGATCTATATCAGAATTAAGGTAATAACCTAAAATTCATTCTGGTATGAATCTACAGGAGCCAGGGGGAGAGATCAGGGTGGATGATGTGGATTTGGGAGTCAGTAACTTTACCCGAAAAGAGTGTACACAGTGAGATTAGACAGAATCCTGAAAAACCAACATCTGATGGATTGGCAATACCCAAGGTGGTCCAAGAGGAAATGGTGAGCAAAAAGAGAACCAAGAACTAATCAGAAAAGTCTCATGAAGGAAGTAGTGAACAGTGTCAAATACTGCAAGACATCTAGTAAGATGAGGGTCCACTGAATTGAGCAAATTTGATTTAATTACATGTAAACTTTATCAGAGTAGTTTGTGTAAAATACTAGGGCCATGAACCTGATTACAATAAGAGGAAGATGCTAAAGAAAGAAGATGTTTAAGAATCTTGACTTTTAATGTGTGGCTACAAAAAGGTAAAAGAGAGATGAGGTGATAAACAACTAATTCAAGGCCTGCTGCCAGCAGACACTCAAGTATGACAGATGGTGGGAATTGCTTTTACGTCTTAGTGCCTGCTATGCTGCCTGTGGCAATTCTTGAGCAGCCACTGCCACCTCCCCATGTCTCTGGGGTAGTGATTCTGGCCCAGCTCTGGAGCTCGCTAGGCAGGAACGCAGCTGATGCTACAGCCCATAATGGTACAGGTCTCACAGCCTTCTAGAGGCTCACAGAATTAGCCACTTCCAGGTAACAGAATGCCTGAGATTCTAGCAGAGGGTCTTAGAACTGAGATTCCTCAGAGTAGGGAGTATTCCCAGCCCCATATAGAATGATCTCCCCACTTAAGAATGAGAAATCCCCAGTGAGGTCCAAATGAGGCCAGCTTCATCTTCTAAGCTGGCTGTTTAATTTTATGGCTCAAATCAGTTTCCTGGTTGTGCCTCTAGAAAATACTTTTTGCCAGATTCAGGGAAGTACAGTGAAACAGAAGCAAATCTACAGGAAAAAAAAAACAAAACATCACATATATGTGAATGAACATATGAGTGAATTAAATTCACCCTTCACAATCTGCAGAAAGGACAAAAATAAGTTTTAATAGTATATTTGACTACTGTTGTCACTAGAGAGCATGGCAGAGAGAATCCACAGGAAGTCTTGTCTCTTTTATGTGCTCCTTGCCTAATCAGGCTCACCCATTCTACAAAAGGGCATGGTGGGAAGGTGAACCCATGTTAACAGAGGAACGGAGAAGTCAATCCAAAAGTGCACCCAGGGTGACAAAAAATGACTCCTCACCCTCGCTACATGAGAGTTGACCGTAGTTCTTTAGACTTATGAACTTTTGCTTAGCTACAATTTAATGAAGTATTCTTAAATACATCACTCTAAACTTTTCTAGACTGTAAACTATTGTTATAAACTATATCTTATTCGCCTCCATGCTAACGCGCAGTGGCTTATACATAATAGGTGTTCTATAAATGGTTTTAAAAATCCTTTCATTCTACAAATGAGTGTTTTCTATATACCATCTTCTAGGGACTAAGGAAACAGATTAGGACTATATTATCACGTAGCCTATTTTCTAGTTTGATAAACAGACAATAAGAAAGTAAACAAATATATATTTTTAAGTAATGATAATACTAGAAGGAAATTAAGGAAGATAGGAATAAACTGATAAAGGCTCTATAGCAGATAAGGTGGTGGTCAGAGAAGGCCTCTCTGATGAGATGAATATTTGAGTAGAGCCCTGACAAGTTTACCTGAATAAAGTATATTCCAGATGGAGGGAGTGAGCTTGGCATGTCCAAGAAACAGCAATAAAACCAGGGTAGCTAGAGTAGAGAGACCATAAGGAAGAGGGTAAGAGATGAGATTAGAGAAGTAGCTGGGGATCAAATCATGTAGGGCTTGGAGAGAAATTATTTCAAGCATAATCGAATAGGAAGTTTCACTTCTTTGTGTTAGGTCCCATTCTCAAGGAATGCAAATGAAGCAAGTTTTTACTCATAAACAACCTTAGAGGTAAATCTACGGCCCACAGTACGGTAAAGCTCGCAAAAAAATAAGCACAGAGGAGACAGGAAACAATGGTGTAGGTGATAGTTTTGTTCATCCCTCTTGCGATCAGATCAAGGTTATGACAAAAGCACAGAGCAAACTCCAAGCAGGGTCGCCTGGGATCTGGATGAACAGAAGCACTACAACTAGAGAGAGAAATAATTAATCAACCTGCAACAGTGGAAGGTAGGAGGGGGCGAAGACGCAGGCTGCGAAGTCCCAAGTGGATGAGTGGGACAGAGGCTGTGGCAGCTGCAGGGCCACCGGCAGCTGCAAACGTCTCTTTAAAAGGCCATGTCCGCAAGTGGACTTTCGCAGTGATGTATCTGCTCACTCTGAGAACCAGCACCAAGTCGGCTATACAAGCGGCACCAGGGACTTACAGGGGGATGCAGTTAACAGGTTGAGGAATGGAGGCAAGGCTCTTGCCTGGGCAGAAGGGCTGGCAGTATCCATTGTTCCTCTGTTGAGCCCTCCCCGATCCCAGGGCACAGACTCAGCAGCACTATAGGCTAGACATCATCAAACTGGGTAACAGAGACTGCTCCACCCAGAGGATTCCCTGAAATTCCACCTCTCTCAACTCACAGCCCCACTAAGATCCAGGTGTGTCCTTAGCGTGTCAGGTGCTCCTTGCTGAGCAGTGCCACGACTCACAACTGGTGGTGGCTGGCCTTGGTTTCTGGGGTGGCCTCTTGAGGGAACTACAACCACAGATTCTATGGGTTGCCTGCTGAATCTTAACAGGTGGCCCTGGAGGAGCACAAGCTGGGACTAAACTTAGCCTGTAGCTGAACCCCTCTCAAGACTGTGCCACTGAACACCTACTACACAAAGCCATGCTAATAAGACCGGGAGACTTAGGAGTTTTGCTTAGTACATAGAAATAGACACAGAAAGGCAGCCAAGAAGGGAAGACAAAGAAGCAGAAACCACAGAGAACAGAATGGAGATCTAGGAATATTGGAGTCAAGCAATTTAACAGATTCAGAGTTCAAAACACTGGTATAAAGGTGCTCAATGGACTTAGGGGAAGTGTAGATGAATTCAGTGAGAACTTTAACATGAAAAACATGAAAATGGAAATGAAAAATATAAAAGAGAACCAGTCAGAAATGAAGAACATATTATCTGAGATGAAGAGGATATTAAAGGGAATAAACAGAGTGGATAAAGAAGAGGTTCAGACCATTGATATAGAGGATGGGGAAGCCAAGGACAATCAATCAGAACAGCAAGAAAAAAGAAGCCAAGACGACAATACTAATTTAAGAAGCCTATGGGACACAAGTCACTGTAAAATTATTTGTGTTATAGGGGTACCTGAAGGAAAACAAGAAATTGAAGAGCTATTTGAAGAAATAACGATGGAGAACTTCCCTAACCTGCTGAAGGAAATAGACATACAAGCCCAGAAAGCTCAGAGAGTCCCAAAAAAGAAGAATCCAAACAGGCCCACACCAACACACATTATAATTAAAATGCCAACGATTAAATACAAAGACGGACTCTTAAAAGCAGCAAGACAAAAGCAGTTAGTTAACTACAAAGCAGCATCCATAAGACTGGCAGATGATTGCTCAAAAGAAAGTATGTAGGACAGAAGGACTTGGCACAAAATATTCAACTTGATGAAAACCCAGGATCTACAACCAAGAATACTTTATCCAGAAAAGCTATCATTTAGAATCGAAGGACAGATAAAGAGCTTCCCAGACAAAAATAAGCTAAAGGAAATTATCAACACCAAGCTAGTATTACAGAAAATGTTGGAGGGACTTCTTTAAGAAAAAAAAAAAAGTGTATCAAAAAAAGGAATAAAGAATGGTAATAACTTAATTCCTATCAACAAGTACCTCAAATGGAAATCAATTAAGTGCTCCAATCAAAAGAAAGGGCCGCTGAATGGATAAGAAAACATGATCCCTACATATGCTGCTTACAAGAGACACATACAGACAAAAAGGATGGGGATGGAAAAAGATATCGCCTTGATGAACCTACATGGTATTATGCTGAATGAAAGAAGTCAGAGAAAGACAACTATCGCATCATTTCATGTACACATAGAATCTAAAAAACAAAATAAACAACAACAAAAAATACAGAAATAAACTCAAAGATACAGAGAATATTTTGAGGGCTACTAGACAGGAGAGGCATCAGGGGACAGTGAAAAAGGGAAAAGTGATTAAAAGTACAAATGGATAGCAACAAAAGAGACATGGAGATACAAAGTGTAGCATAAGAAAAATAGTTAACAATGTAATAAATATGTAAGGGAGAAAAGGAGTACTAGATTTAGTGGGGCGATCACTTTGTGAGTTACATAGACCTCTAATCATTATACTGTACAACTGAAACTAATATATTATTGTATGCCAACTCTAATTGAATAAAACTCATTGCATTGTACAATGTAAATAAGAGCAACTCATTGTCTATTATATTTCAATAAAGCCGAGAAAAAAGCCTAAACAAGCACGGTTATTAAATTATTTATTCTTTGGAAATTCATGCGCATGCGCACGTGCATTGCGCACACACACACACACTGCATTGCTGCCAATAAGACCATTTAGAACAGACTGAACAAAAATATTCTCAAGTAACAGTCGAAAAATATCTCCTGTTCTAGCCTCATCAATCCACTAAGGCATGCTTTTTTTTTTTAATCGCCTACAACACCTGATATTCCTAGGTGGTCTCCCATCCAAGTACTAACGAGGCCCGACCCTGCTTAGTTTCTGAGATCAGATGAGATCAGGCACGTTCAGGGTAGCATGGCCATAGACTTTTTTTTTTAATGCTAGGGTATATCTGTCCCATTAATATAGGATTCTCCTTCCCATCACATATGAATGGGTCATTTCTGACTACTGTCTCCATGAGATTAACGTCTCAAACTCAGAGTTCTCGCACCACTAAATAGGCGGCAGAAGAATTAAATCAATTTGGATGCAGGAATTCCATAATTGTGCAGCATTGAGCATGAAAGATATGCAAGCAATTCCAGTACAAGCAACGTCCACTAAACTGAGAGAATGCAGAGCCCTGAAATGCAGTTGATAGATATTTCTCACATAAAGATGAAGGTTAGGCATAGAGTATTCTCTATTTCTAAATCCCCTAGGGAAATACCTGTTCCTGACACTGTTCCTAGCATCAGAGTGACAGAACAGCAAGATACGAAACAAAGAGGTTGAGTCAGAAAAAGGAGAGAATGGAACTTAAGAATGGGAAGAAGAGCATGGAACAAAGGCAGATGCGAAGAGGCAAAATACTTTGGAATAAACTGAGGGAGGGATGGGAATGAGCAAAGGAACACACAGAAGTCTGCAGAAGAGCCTGGTGCCATCCTGCACTTGTTGCTTACCTGTATATTTGTCCTCACTGACTGAAGCCCCAATATCTAGGTTGTTTGGGGCTAGTATATCCCCAGCAGAGTCCAAAGAGCCCTAAACACTTGGTGAACTGCTCATAGCACTAAACAGTTTGTGGAGATACAAGAAGAAAAGGTTTGCTCTTGCTTCCTCTTCTTTCACCATGTATCTCCTGACCTCTATGAAACCTAGTTTAGCTTTCTTTTTTTCTCTCTCCAGTTTCTTTCATTTCTCCCTCTCTGTCCTATAAATCAAGGCAGGTTTGGGCCCTCTATAGGATTACCGAACTATGGAGGTCAGAGACAAAGTGACTGGACCAAGACTGGCCTAGCCATCTATGATTAAGTATAGCCCATCAAAGAAGTGGAACCAGAAAAGAAGCAATGATCAGAAAAGAAAAAACTGAGCCGCAAGGCTGCTGAAGTGGGAGGCTCAGCTCTGCTTGTGCCTACGCACATTTGCTGTGGGATCCTTTTCCTGGGATCCTTGGAATGACTCATGGGCCAGGATGTTAAAGGGGCTCTGATAGGGCTGTGACAAGAAAAGGTACTCACGAGGAAAAGAGGGATGGAGGAGGAATCGAGGAACAGCTGCAAGGCAGCCAAGAAGGGGAACTTAAGACTAGTCTGAGCCAGCTAGGAATAATAAAGAAAGGTCTATAGATAACAAGGGATTTTATAAGGAGGGAAGCCTAAGGTATGGGACCAAATGAAGGTCCATGATGGAGAGACACAAAGAACAAGGTCTCATCGTGTTGTGGCGCGTTCAAATCTAAGACCCACGGAGCCAAGTGAGATTAATTACGAGCCTTCATCAGCCAGCCGGCGACTGACCCTCCCCACTAGAGAGTCCGCCTCAAGCCTCCGGAGGAGGCAGCTTATAAAGCCCGATACTATGTCCTGGTTGGCCTCGATCAAGCAAGCAAGCAGATTACAAAAGCAAAAGTTAGCTGTTAGCGTCTAGCACAAAGAAATATGGTTTCTGGTGGACAGCTATGTTATCTGTACTCCAGCGGCAATATTGTTTTATTTTTCTTCTTGGGAGCCTTGGAGCTATTTACTCCTAGGCAACTGGCACCTGGAGATATCACTCTCT
Source organism: Rousettus aegyptiacus (assembly GCF_014176215.1). NCBI lineage: Eukaryota > Metazoa > Chordata > Mammalia > Chiroptera > Pteropodidae > Rousettus > Rousettus aegyptiacus. The sequence continues at coordinate 44,920,366 of NW_023416292.1, read as the reverse complement.
GCCCCGTCCTTGGGGCTGACTTACTGAGGAATCGATACCAATAACCATAACAACATATTTTCCAAAGTAGTAACGGCCGGAATAAAGAGGGGAGATGTGAACAAGGAAGATGTTATTGGAATGCATTTTTTTTACACTGTTACAATCGGAAACAGAAATGGCAGAATAAAGCCACATTCACACAGGTGCCTCACACCTGACTCTCCTGTGCAAGCAACTTCTCGCGCCAGCCCGGACTTGCTGGCCTCAAAGTTTTGTCTTGAAAAGTCTGGACCGCACCTCCGAAACTACAACACCCACGGTGCCCCACGCGCAGGCCGAGATATCCTGTCTCCCCATTCCCATCAGCCAATAACTTTGCCAATTTCCTCTGCAGCGGAAAGGCCACAAGAAGGTGGCCAGTTCTGAGACTCGTTCAGTTTGACCCTCGGGGACTCCAAAGGCGGGATGCTTACAGCAAGACCATAAGGCGTTGGTCCTAGGCCTAGGAAAGGATCTTCATGGCACGGCTTCCACTGACAGAAAGCAGGCTGCAGAGCTAACCCACTCCTTTCAGGGCCCTCCCCTTCCTCTTCCAGCGGACGCGGGCGCGTGCGCACTACCCCGCTTATGACGTAGCGGGTCGCAGACTTATGGTGCATGCGCACTTCCCCAAGTCTTGGGGTGGGCCTCATAGCCGCGGCGCTTGCGCTTTTCCCCACATTCTCTGGGACCTTGGACCTGGAACATGTGTGCACCTTGAGAAAACCTGGACAGCTGTCACAGGGTTCTGTTTCCATTGTTATGTTCAAGGCATTGCATTTTGGATAAGGCTGTCCTGTTAATAAACTAGCTGTGGAGTAATTGCGCAAATCACTTAAACATTGGGAGTTCGACCTCCTCATCTGTGAAACCCGGATGACGCGAGTTGCGGCCGGCCCCCTCAAGTTGCTGAGAAGACTGTGTAGAAACGGTATTGCTTGTACCCACAAGGGGGCACCAGTTTCCAGACCGAGCAGCCTCCCTAACTAAACGCTGTGCCCCAGAGAACCAAAAGGCTGACCTGGATATTGGTCCTTATCCTAGTGAAGTGAGGGCAGGAACTGGAAACAGGACACCATTTCTGGAATCAGCTGGAAGGAGAGTCAGGGAAAGAGAATCTTCGTTGGCTTTTTCCTCTATCAACAATTCCTGATAGATCTCTTCCGAAATACCTTACAATCCGACCACTTTCCTCCACCACTGCTGCCATTCACAGATAACCATCATTTCTTGCTAAAATGGATTCCCTGTCTCCAGTCCTCACCCTATCCCCTGTTAGATCATTCTACAATGCAAATTTTATCATTAAGGCATATGGCTTCCCTTTACCCCAGAATAAAGTACAAACACCCTAAGGCTCCCATGGCCTGGCCTCTTTCAACTCCTCCAGCCTTCTCTCTATGTTCCAGCTCTCTTCAAATACTATGGGTTCCTTCACCACAACAGGCTGCCTCTTACCTCAAGAGCTCTTTGCAGATATAAACAATTTCATGAACATTCTGAACTCTACTCAACACAATCTTGACATGGTTTTAACCAGTGTCTTCCACCATACTCTGTCAGTTCTCCCTTTCCAGCTCCGACAGATTCTTTAGCTTTCTGTTAACTTAGTTATTAAAAGTACCGACTAGGGTAGTCCACTTTAAAACTTCGATCTCATGTCAAATTTTAACCCCCCCCCCCTCAGTACCAGCCAACCTTTGGCAGTGGGGCTTGGTTTGGGGGAATTGGTGCATTCTGTTCTTTAATAGAAAGGTCTGTCTCCCCATTTGAACTACTTGAGTTGGGACCTGGAGGAAGGGTTGGGATAAGAAAGGCAAAAAGCCCTTTTACTAGCTGATTATATAATTGCAGTCATCTGTTGGTTCTCTGCCTCAGGCTAAGCTAACTTATCATGGATACCTTCCATATGGAAGGTGCCCAAATGCTAACTCTTATGAGCACATGGGTTAGTGTCCTTGGAACTCTCCCCATTGTATAATCCTTTGGTGGGAAATCTGCTCCAGCTTAACTGTTTCCACGAGTCCTCAGGTCCTGCCCTTGGCAGTATAACTAAACTCTCCTTGCTGCCAGTTTTTTGTTTGGGTTTTTTTTTTTTTTTTGAGTGGGGCAGTGGTGGGGGGAATTAGCAAGATGACTTAAACCCTGCTGATTTCCACACTGTTTATTTGACTTACAGGAAATTCACACTTCCTTGGTAAACCAAATTATAGGAGTGACATCTCTTTCCTTGTCAACCTTCCCCCCTTACTCCAATGATCATAGAGAATATTTTCAGCAAGCTCATCAGAAGATACCCAACCAAGAACAGCAATATCAGTCTCTCCTTGCCAACCCACCAATTTTTATGAGCAGTTCTCTTAGAGATCCCTCACTTGGAGGTGAGGGCAAAATGCATAGCACTCAATCCCTTGGCTAGTGATAAACACATGACTCTATCAATCCTCTTTCTTTACCTCCACACCATCTTCTATTTATCTCTCATGAAGGTAGAGGATAGGGTACTGGGGTATGGTTTGAGTAGCAGAACTGACTTGCCACCTCTAGATATCTTTCACTTTGGTGTCTTGACAATTCCAGGGTACCATGTGTCCAACTTAACGTCCTGCAACACAAATACTGACTCTTTTGCCCAGAACATTTGATAGGTCTTTTTCCATTTTCTGTGACTAGCTCTTATTTATCTTTTAGATAGATATCATCACTACGAGGAAGAAATCCTAACACTGCCAAGCCTGAGGCAGGAAAATGATCTACCACTTCCAAAGCTCCCAGCACCTCCCTCATTATGTTCTAAATGACTCTTCAGAGTCTTTCTTCCCCCGTGAGACTAAGCCCCACAAGAGCAGAAACAGTGTCAGCTTTGCTCATCTCTGTACTCATAGTTCCTCACATACAGAAAGCACTCAGTACTTGTTGGCTAAGTAAGTAAACAAATAATTCATATAGCTTTGGGGAAGAATCTGTGCAATTTTAAAAAGCCTAGGGTCCTTATAAAATTACCACTGTCCCTGCTGCCTCTACCTTCATGAGAACTATTGAGTTTTATTCTGCTTCACATATCAGATTATATTGGTAGAATATCTTTGAAACATCTAAAATGATGTATTAGAATCTGCACTTTTATAAATTAGTTTTATTTGATCAACCTACCCCGTAAGCATTTGCAAAGTTTGCAAAAGAAGTAATTGTGAGGTAGCCAAGGCTGGGGTATTAACCTAAAATTTTTGTTCCAGTCCTCACATGCTCTGAATGCCTTTTCCATTTGATGAAAAGTTTTACTGTCCAGTAAGAGCTCCCTTTCCACTATTTGACTGGAATTCAAGAGAAATTATGGCTTCTCCTACTGCTATAATACAGCCTCTGGATGTGGCATTTCTTCGTTCATTTGTTCAACAAGCTACTATTAACTGACCTAGAAAGGCTGCAGGAGCTTTCGTGTATGTCCAGCTGTGGTTCTTCAGGTTAGTGAAAACAGAGTGGAAGATGAACAGCCTCCCCAAAGTAAGCATATTCCTATGCTCAGACACTAGGTAGAGTTCTTAGGAGCTAGAGCCATTCATTCCTTCTCCCCTTCCTTTCCCCCTCCACACCCCACAATGGAGCAGTAAGGAAAAGTGCCACAGATCCAAGGAAAATGTCCCTTGGGCTTCAGAGCCCTGGGATAACTAAAACATGAATTTGCCCAAAATATCACATTCACGTTTTCATCCAACAACTATAAATATATTGAGCAATTTTTATATGCAAATCTCTGGGTATAGTACAGTAAAAACACAATTCCTGTTCTCAAGTTACAATCTAGTTGGGGAGGCACTAAGAACTATGACAGAATTATGCATTTATAGCCTGAAGGTTGTGGAAGTCTGGGCCCTAAGGAAAATAAAACTGGCTTAGTCTTAAAGTAGTTGACTGAGCAGAAAGAGGAGAGAGATGTAGGATTGCAGACAGAGTGCACACCACGTACAAAGGCCAGGAGATAATAGAAGCAAACCCTTGCTGAGCTCTGGCTCTATGCTGGACATCACTCCAAGAATGTAAGAAGTATTATCTCATTTTATTCGCACAACAATCTTTTGAAATATGTACCAAGATATACACCATTTTATAGATGAAAAAACTGAGACATGTAAAGGTTAAGTAAATACATTGAACAAGATCACAGTTTACTTACTAAATAAAGAAGCCAAGACTTAAACCACTTTGCTACCAGGTTCTCGAGGGCAATGTAAGTTGTCTCTTGTAAAGAAGTATAAAATGCATGTGAAAAGCATGATAGGAAGAGACTAGGCTAGTAGGTATGGAAGGACAACATGAATGAAGAGTGTATATACTGTGTGGTGGCATTTGGACTTCATCTGAAAGGTAACGAGGATGAAAATGATGGATTTTGAGGACTGACATAGTTTGATTTATTCATGTTTATTACTCTGTTAACATTGAGTAGCTTTGATTTGAAAAAAAAAAAAAAGTAAGGCTACTAGAGGTAAAAAGACTAATTGGTAAACCATTACAGGAACCCAGGAAAGAACTGATATGGACAAAGAAATGAAAGTTTGAACTCAGGTAGCAACTGTGGCGTTAAGGAGCAGGGGCTGAATGTGAGGGGTATTTCTGAAGTGAGATTGACAGAGTCTTGAAACTGAGCAAGGATGCAGAGTCATAAAAAAAAAGAGCAATCTAGCATAACACCCAGGTTTCTTATTTTGGTGGTAGGGTATAGAGAAGAAGCATAATTGAATGGAAAAAGAATTAGAATATATAAATGTGAAGGTTTGACATGTTTGTGGAATAGAAGAAGTGTCAACTGGCAAAACAGTGGATAGTTAGGTTTATGAGTCTGGAGTATGGAAAGAGATCTGGGTAAAGGTATAGATTGGAGAGTCATTTCACATATAGGTTGTCACTGAAAACATGAAAATGGATGAGATAACCCAGGCAAGATTTCAGAACATAATAAGAATGATGGTAGACCCTGAAGGAACATCAATATACAAAAGGGCAACTGGGTGCAAGAGGGTTAAGAAGCAGCAGCAAATTGTGCAGGCATGCTACCACCAAAGCTAAGGGTAGAAAAGAGTTTCAAGAAAAAAATTGGTCAGTTCTGATATGTCAACATAAAATTTGAAAATTGTTCATATATTCTGAAAGAAGATGTTGTAGTCGGCCCTGGGGAAAACTAAATGAGTGGTGGGGAGGGAAGCCAGATCAAAGTGGGTTTAGGATCAAGTAGGAGGGATGAGATAGAGATGGCCTTTTTCGAGAAGCTCAGCTTCTATGGAAAGGAAAGAACACAGCATCAAGGATTTGTTTGTTTGTAAGATAAGAGAGACTTAGTTTCCATTTGCATTAGCTTCTTGTTGCTACTGTAACAAATTACTACCCACTTAGTGTCTTAAAACAACAAAAATTTCTTACAGTTCTGGAGATAAAAGACTTAAAATCAGTTGGCAAGGCTGCATTCATTTTGGAGTTTCTAGTGGAGAGTCCACTTCCTTGACTTTTCTAGCTTCTAGCGACTGCCTGTATTTAGATCGTGACCCCTTTCTCATCTTCAAAACCAGAAATTGTAGCATCTTCCAATAGCTATCACTCCCTCTCCCTCTCTTTTTCCCTCTTCTGTTGTCATATTACCTCTGTCTGACTCGTCAAAGGACTCTTCTGATTACATTTGGCCAACCAAGATAATTAAGGGTAATTTCCCCACTTCGAAATCCTAAGCAGGTGATGTCAGAAACATGGTGGAGTGAGAGATGTCCCCAGATCTCTCCCCTTGAAACAACAATGAGCTGAACATCTAAAACTCAACAGAAAACACCCAACCTGCATACGAGAACATCTGAGTGAGGGTTCTGTGAATAAGAGCTACCACAGGTCAGAATCCTCGGAGTTGGGCAGTAGATTGGGAGAAACAAAGAATCTGCTTCTCCCACTGGGAGCTTCCTGCAAGAGGAGAAAAATTACAGCGGGTCCCCTGAACAGCCCTACCTGAGAGAGCTGTAAGCTCCATGCAGCAGCAGTGCCCATGGTTCAAGGCAGAAAGCAGAGAAGTGGGGACTGCAGAAAAGCAACAGTTGATTATTACTACTACAAAACACATGGCTGAGCTGCAGCAGCCATCCCCCAACCCAGAGGGCACCTACTCCCATACCTTCCAAGTCTGAACACAGTGGAGACCCAAGGAAATCTGAGCAAACTCTACCAAAACTCTGGCTGACACTGACAAGGACTGAGACTGAGGGTAGCAAGTGTGGCTGAATATTTATAAGAAAAAAAGAGGCATTATTAAGACTTTATATAAAGCAGGGATCAAAGAAACTTAGACATCACCTACTGAAAACCAAAAGAAAAATGGCTTTTTTTGCAACAGGCTAAAGAGAGACCTTTATACAATAAACCTTCTTATCGGGAAAAACAAAAAGCAGAATACACTTCTATTAATGCCCAGGCAGAGAAATAGTTCATTAAACACCGTAAACAATCAAGGTGACAAGGCAGCTCAAAAAGAAAGAGAAAAATCTACAGAAAATAAGCTTACAGACATAGAAATATGTGATTTAAATAAATGACAGAGAATTCAGGATGGTGCTTCTAGAAAAACTTAATGAGATCCAATATGATTCATATCAACAATTTTAGGAATTGAAAAAAAAACAACTAGATGAGAAGAATGAGATTTTTAGCAAGAAGACTGAAACCCTCAAAAAGAACCAAACTGAACCTCTGAAATGTACACACTGAAAGAGATAAAGAATGAAATGGCAAGCTTGGGCAATTGAGTCAACCAAATGGAGGAAAGAATTGGTGACATCGAAGACAGAAATCTAGAAATAAGTCAGAAGGAAGAAGAGAGAGACTGAGAATGACAAATAATGAAAGAGATATAAAAGAACTAGCTGATACCATCAGGAGAGGAAACATAAGAATAATGGACATTCTCGAAGGGGATGAAAAAGAGCAGGGATTAAAAAGCATTTTTAGACAAATAGTTGATGAGAATTTCCCAAATCAGAGTATTGAACTGGAGCTTGGAATTCAAGAAGTCAAAAGAACACCCAATTATCTCAACCCAAAAAGGCCTTATCCGAGACACATTGTATTAAAATTATCAATAATGAGTGACAAAGAAAGAATTCTTAGGACAGCCAGGGAAAAGAAGATGGTAACCTATAAAGGAAAACCCATTAGATTATTGTTGGAGCTTTCAGCACAAACCTTAAAATCTGAAAAGAGTGGAATCAAATATTCAAACTATTAAGTGAAAGGAACTACCAGCCAAGAATAATGTATCCAGAAAAACTCTCCTTTAGATATGAAGAAGAAATAAAGAACTTTCCAGACATACAAAAATTGAGGGAGTTCCACAACGAAGCCTGCATTCCAGGAAGAGGTCAGCTCAGCTAAACCAAAATGACCAAATAATATATAACAATTAGTAAGGTAACTACCAGGCAGATAGAAGCAGAGGAATGCATCTCTTATTAACAGCAAGGCTTTATAAGCCTAAAGAATAAGAATAAATTTGCTATTGCAAGATAGTAATGAATGTTCAGCATACATAGGGACAAATTAAGACAACAGTGACAGAAAATGGGAGAATTCAAAGATCCAAATTTGCAAAGGATAATGGAAATAAGGCACATGCAGAAGAAAATGGACTAGCGTATATATATAAAACTATCCTCCAAATATTCTTAATGGTAACCACACACCAAATATTCAGAACTAAAGTATATAACATGATACAAGAAGAACCAAAGGGAAAACCAACAAACAACAACAACAAAAACAAGGACAAGGAAACAAGGGAAACACCGAGTTACAGAAAGCAAAATATAAAGTGGTTATAAGAAAACCTCATATGTCAATAGTCACTCTAAATGTAAATGGACTGAAATCACTAATGAAAAAGGTACAGATTTGCAGATTGCATCAAAAAACAAAACCTAACCTTATGCTGCTTCCAAAAGACACATCTCAGTTGCAAAGATAAATATAGACTCAAAGTAAAAAGGTAGAAAATGATATTTCAAGCAAATAGCATTCAAGGAAAAGAAGGAGTAGCGATACTATTATCAGATGAAACAGACTACAAATAAAAGGTCAGGAAAGATATTGAGGGACACTTCAAAATGATAAAGGGAATCAGACACCAAGAAGACATAACACTTATTAATATCTATGCTCCCAATAAGGGAGCCCCAAAATATACAAAAATATTACTAACAGAACTAAAGGGAGAAAAAGACCAAAACACTGTAGTAGTAGGGGACCTAAATACCCCACTGTCAGATATGGACAGATCATCCAAACACAAATTCAATAAGGAAAAAAACCATCCTTGAATGACACATTAGACCAACTGGACATAATTGACATATACAGAACCTTTCATCCCCAAACAGCTGCTTATAAATTCTTCTGTAGTGCATATGGAACATTCTCAAGGACTGACCACATACTGGGCCACAGAGATAGCCTCAACAAATATAAGAGGGTTCAAATCGTACCAACCATATTCTCTGATTATAATGCTTTGAAGCTGTAGATCAATAATAAAAAGAAAGTGGGAAGAACCACAAACACATGGAGTTTAAACAACATGCAACTGAAGAATGACTGAATCACAGAAGAAATAAAAAGAGAGATCAAGCGGTACAATGAAATGAATGATAATGATAATACAATATATCAAAACTTTTGAGACACAGCGAAAGTGGTAATAAGAGGAAAGTTCATCTCGTTACAGGCTTATCTCAAAAAAACAAGAAAGAGCCCAAATAAACAGCCTAACACTTCATCTTAAAAAACTAGAAAAGGAAGAACAAATGAAGACTAAAATCAGCAGAAGGAAAGAATCAATTTTAAAGCAGAAATAAATAAAATTGAAAAAAAAAATATATAGAAAAAAATAAATGCAACGAAGAGCTGGTTCTTTGAGAAGGTTAATAAAATTGACAAATCTCTGGCTAGACTCACTAAAGAAAAAAGAGAAAGGACACAAATAAACTAAAGCAGGGATAAAAGAGGAGAAATTATGACAGATATCGCAGAAATACAAAGAATATATCAGAATGCTATGAAAAAGTATGTAATAACAAATTTAATAACCTAGAAGAAATAGACCAGGACTTAGAAAAATACAACCTTCCTAGACCAAATCAAGAACTGGAAAATCTAAATAAATTGATCAGCAGTATGAAAAGTGAAACAATCAGCAAGAATTTACCAAAAAGTATAAGTCCAAGACCAGATGGCTTCACCAGTGATGTCTACCAAACATTCAAAGTAGATTTAATATCTAGTCTCTTCAAGCTCTTCTAAAAAAAATCGAAAAGGAGGCAATACTTCCCAACTCATTTTATGAGGCCAATATTACCCTGATACCAAAAATGATAAGAATAACACAAAAAAAGAAAACTACAGACCAATATCTCTCAAGAACACAGATGCGAAAATCCTAAATAAGAAACCAGTGAACTGAATACAGCAACATATCAAAAAGATTATACATCACGAGCAAGTGGGCTTCATCCCAGGGGCACAGGAATGGTTCGACATATGCAAATCAATTAATGTGATATACCACATAAACAAATTAAAAAATAAGAATCATATGATCATTTCAATAGATGCAGAAAAAGCCTTTGACAAGATACAGCATCCATTTATGATCAAAACACAACAAAATATGTATAGAAGGAAAGTATCTTAACATAATAAAGGCCATATACGACAAACACTCAGCCAACATTATACTTAATGGTGAAAAACTAAAATCCTTCCCTCTCAGATCAGGAACAAGGTAAAGCTGTCCACTATCGCCACTTTTATTCAACATAACATTGGAGGTCCTAGCAAGTGCAATCAGACAAGAGAAAGATGTGAAATGTATCCAAATAGGAAATGAAGAAGTCAAACTTTCACCATCTGCGGATGACATGATTCTCTATATAGAAAACCCTAAAGACTGCACAAGAACACTACTAGAAACAAAAAGCAAATACAGTAAAGTCTCTGGATACAAAAATCAGCTTTCAAAACTCCATAGCATTCCTATACTCTAACAATGCAGTGTCAGAAAAAGAAGTTTAAAAAATAATTCCTTTTGTAATTGCAACAAAAAGCATAAAATACTGAGGAATAAATCTAACAAAACATGTGAAGGACCTATAGAATGAAAACTGTAAGACTATATTAAAAGAAATCAAAGAAGATGTCAAGAAATGGAAAGATATTCCGTATTCTTGGATTGGAAGAATCGACGTTGTGAAAATGACCATACTACTTAAAGCATTATACAGATTTAATGGAATGCTCATCAAAATCCCATCAGCATTTTTTAAAGAAATAGAGCAAAAAATCATCAGATTTGTATGGAAGTATGAAAGACCCTGAATTGCCAAAGCCATCCTGAGAAAAAAGAATGAGGCTGGAGGTATCACTCTGCCTGACTTCAAACTATACTACAAAGTGACAGTATTCAAAACAGCATGATATTGGCAGGAAAACAGACACACGGACAAGTGGAACAGAATCGAGAGGCCAGAAGTAAACTCATATTTATATGAGCAAATAATTTTTGAAAAAAAAAAAAGCCAAAACATACAGTGTAGAAAGGAAAGCCTCTTCAATAAACGGTGTTGGGAAAATAGAAAAGCCACCTGCAAAAGAATGAAACTAGACTGTTGCCTATCACCATATACCAAAATTAACTCAAAATGGATTAAGGACCTGAACATAGGACCTAAAACAATAAAAGCATAGAAGAAAACATAGGAACTAAACTCAAGGCCCTTGGACTTAAAGAGAATTTTATGAGTTTGACCTCAAAGGCAAAGAGAGTAAAAGCAAAAATAAATGAATGGGACTGTATCAAACTAAAAAGCTTCTGCTCAGTAAAAGAAACCATCAACAAGGTAGAGACATCATCCGAATGGGAAAATATGTTTGCAAGCAACACTTCCAATAAGGGCCTAACATCCAAAATATACAAAGAACTCATACAACTCAATAACAACAAAAAACAAATGATCCAATCAAAAAATGGGCAGAGGACCTGAATGAAAGCTTCTCCCCAGAAGACATACGAATGGCTACAAATATATGAAAAGATGCTCAACAACACTAGCTATTAGAGAAAAGCAAATCAAAACCACAATGAGATACCATCTCACACCTGTTATAATAGCTATAATCAGCAAGACAAGCAAAACATTGGAGAGGATGTGGAGAAATAGGAACCCTCATACACTGCTGGTGGGACTGCAAATTGGTACAGCCACTATGAAAAATAGTATGGAGGTTCCTCAAAAAACTAAGAATTGATATACTATATGATCCAGCAATCCCTCTACTGGGTATTTACCCCACAGATTTGAAAACTCATATCCAAAAAAATAATTGTACACCAGTGTTCATAGCAACATTATTCACAGTGGCCAGGACATGGAAGCCACTACAGTGTCCTACAATAGATGATTGGCTAAAGAAGCTGTGGTACATATATACAATGGAATATTAATCAGCCTTAAGAAGAGATGAAATACTGCCATTTGAGACAACATGGATGGACCTCGAGGTAAGCGAAATAAGCCAGACAGAAAAAGTTGAAAATTGCATGATATCACTTATATGTGGGATATAAACCTAATAGAAACAAATGGGACATAGTTCCATAGTGTAGCAGTTAGCACATGAGAGAAAGAAATCTAACAATGGGTGGTGAACACACAATGCAATATATATATGCCCTACTGTTGAATTGTACACCTGAAACTTACTGGATTTTTTTAACCAATATTACCATAATAAAACTAAATAAATTTAAAAAATAAAAATCAATAAAACAATTTAGAAAAGTTACAAAGAAGAAAGTTGTATATTCCCTATAACCCCAACACCCAGATACAATTATTAACAATTTATATTTTATCTTTCCAAATATTTTGTTTTTAATTTTTTTATGAAAATGAAATATGATAAAATATTTTGTGGTCTTTTTCTTTGGAACAATGACATACTGTAAATGTGTTTCCATATCAATAAATATCAACTCGTATTTTAAAAAGTAATCCTAAGCTTAGTTATATATGCAAAGTCCTTTTTACCATGTAAGATAACATAACTACAGGAGGGGACATTAATAGGGAGACATTACACAGCCTACCACATCTGGTATTTGCCTGGCATATAGTAAGTTCTCAAAATATTATTGCTAATAATAATATTGAATTATATCTCAATAAAAAATGTAAAAATATAAAATAGACAATGTGTTTTAGTGGAATAGGAGAGGAAAGACTAAATCCCAGCCCTAGTCCTTTACTTCTTGTACCAATAATTTTCCTTTTTCATGCCTCAGTTTCCTCATCTGTTAGATAAAGGAGTTGGACTAGATAATCTATAAGGTTCCTATATTAGTTTCCTGAGCTACTGTAATAAATTATTACAAACTTTGTGGTTTAAAACAATAGAAATTTATTCTCTCACACTTCTGGTAACCAGAAGTCCAAAAGGTGTCAATACCATGCTCCCACCAGAGGCTCTAAAGGAGAACCCATTCCTTGCCTTTTCCAGCTTTTGGTGGCTGTGGTTGTCCCTTAGCTTATGGACACATTTCTCTCTGCTCTATTCTCACATCTCCTTCTCCTCTGTGTGTCTGTCTCTCTTAACAGTCCCTCCTTTTCTTACTTATAAAGATTCAAATGACTGTATTTAGGACCCGCTCGAATAATCTAGGATAAGCTCCTTTTCTCAAGATCCTTAAGTTAATCCTATCTTTCGCCATATAAGGTAACATCCACATGTTCCAGGGAATTGATATAAATCTTTGGGGGGGGGGAGTGAGGAGTAATTCATTTACAAATTTTTGCAAGTTGATCGGAGAGTTGGAAGAACCAAACTCAGAAAAAATTGAATTGCCTTACATTCTCTGGACACTTCCTCTTCACTTTTTCTTCCATCCTAGTTCTTATTTAAAATAATTTAACATTTGTATGAAAGTTTATCAGCTTATTTCAGTCTCATAAAAATCTACGGTTTAGTATTAGTACTATAATTCCATTTCCAGTGAGTAAATGGAAGCTCAGAGAGATTAAATGACCTAACCTGTTATGAGCCCTGGAAAGTATAAGTGCTAGACTCCAACCTGAGTCCTTGAACTCCAAGCCTTGTGGCTCCCATTCTGCCAGCTCCTGTCTGAATCTTGACGTAGCATCAGGAAGTTCCAGACCAGAATGGACCGGATGCACTTGGAGTAAATTCAGTTCTCCTTTTCCCTCCTGCTAACCACAAATAAAAACCTTGGACATTTTATATAAACCAACATAAGAAGACTATGAAATGTAAGAAGTCAGACTGACTAAGGCTTTGGAACCCAAGGGTCAACATGACAGTGAGTTACCTAGGTTTTCTTTTTGCTTTATATCATGAACCAGGTACTAAAGAATCAACCTGGAAATGCCAACGGACACATACAAAATAAAGTCCCAAGAAAGGCCTGCTTGCTTTCTCTAGTCAAAGGACTAAGAAGAAGGGAATTCAGCAAGACAGAAAACTTTTAAACAACAATTGACACACTCCAGCTAACTACCATGGGAAAAATCATGACCCTACCCTCACCCCCTATAAGCAAAGACCAAATGAGGATCCTAGGCTTCTACTCTTGCCGATAATGAGGTATCCCTCTCCAGGGTATCAAAGAAAACAGAGTGGGGAGTCAAGACTTGCATACCTGCCCCTCCAGAGGTAATAAGGCATCCTTCCCCCTCCCTGCCAGAGTGTCAGAGAAGGCCATCTGGGAAGTCTGAAATCCCCACCCTGGGCTGACAAAGGAGGCTGAGTGGAGAACATGGACCTTCACCTCTGCCTGGCATTAGGCCCTTACTCACAGGTAGCATGATGTCAGAGGAATCCTGCTAAAATGAAAGACTTAAATAAGATCCAGAGTCTCATAACCCCAAAATATTCAGCACTCACATCACATCAAGAACCAGGAAAATCTCAACTGAAATTTAAAAAGACAATCAGCAGATGCTAACACCAAGATGATGTAGATATTGAGATTATTTAACAAAGATTTTAAAGAATCATTGAAATGTTTCCACAAGCAGTTATAAATACATTCGAAACAAACAAACAACTAGATAGATAGATAGATAGATAGATAGATGATAGAAAACGTCAGTAAAGAAACTGAAGATATAAAGAAGAACCGAATGGATGTTTTAGAAGTTAAAAATATAACTACCAAAATAATACAAACTCAGTGCATGGGCTCAACAGCAAGATGGAAGAGACAGAGGGAAAAAATCAGTGAACTTGAAAACAGAACAATATAAATGACCCACGTTAAACAACAGTAAAGTGTATAAATAAAATAGACTTTCCTTCTCTGTGTTTTCTAAATTATGTTTAGAAAGTATAACATCTAAATATAAATTTCAATGTATATAGAGGACATATTTAATAAAATTATATTAGAAATGGAAAGTAAAGGGACTTAAAAGGAGGTAAGTTTTCTTTACTTGTCTCCAACTGGCTGAATATGGACACCAGTAGATCTTCATAGTGATAGTATTATTGTGTATCTCGATTTCAGTGTCAGTCCTGGAATATAACAAAGAGCAAGCCCAATCCTCATGTTTTCTTGGTTGTGTGGACAGTCTGCTAATATCACATATCTCAGCTCTTCGAGAAACCTATGTATTCCCCACAACTTCCAGCCTTCTTATGGGACAAGGGTATAATCACCAGTGCCATACCTGATCCTGCTTATCTAATAAAAGTTCTCTTTTTTGCACTCTTAATGACTCTGATCACTCTGCTCATCCTGGTCTGGAAAGTAATCAAAGACAAAGGCAACCAGAACAGAGAGCTAAACCCAAGAAAGGAGGCAACACTGCTGGTATGAAAGTCTATGGTTCTTGGTGGAGACTCCATTGAGGTAAAGACCTGGAGACCCAAGAGGCCGGGCCATCTTGGAGCTGTCTTTGAGCCTAGAGCCTGGAAAGGAAGAGCTGCTTCAGTCACCAATTTCCCCAATGCCAGACACTCCCCCCAGACCTCATTTCCCCACCCTCCACCACCTCCTCCATTATAATTCACACTCATCCTGCTGTTCTTTGGCTTGTCCAGGCTCCCGTGCTTGAATGTCTTTTCTCTGTGGATCTTCTAGACTGAAATTAGAA
This sequence comes from Rousettus aegyptiacus, assembly GCF_014176215.1. Lineage (NCBI taxonomy): Eukaryota > Metazoa > Chordata > Mammalia > Chiroptera > Pteropodidae > Rousettus > Rousettus aegyptiacus. The sequence continues at coordinate 44,905,154 of NW_023416292.1, read as the reverse complement.
ATGGCTTCTGATTTCTGCATTAACAAAGGAAATGAACAAACACATGGAGAATTAAAAATTGATTACAAAGCCCAAACTTTCCTTTTTAAATTGGACATGTGTTGACACTGGGATATTGAAATTATTGGGAGCTCACAGAATCTCAAACTATAATGAAGCTATACTAGAAGCTCAGTACCTGAAAATTCTTAAAGTGGAACAGCTCACCTACTCTGAATTCTAGGTAAAAATCTCCCTTCTGTTCGCTTAATTCTGGGTATTACCTCCTGAAAAGAGTATTACCTCTCAGAAAAACAATTTAAAGCACCAACTTTGTGGATTGGCAAATTTTTAAAATATAGTCGAAAATGATCATTTTATTTTTTTAATCTTTTCTGAGTTTGTAAACAAATTAGCTCCCTTTCCAAATGTAATCTAAATTAAATAGGCAGTAGTTGGAAAATTCATACTCTCATCCAATTAGGCTTATGCTACCCTAAGGAGCATTTGACCATTTGCCTGGAAAGAATTAGTGTTTTTCTAGGAGAAAAACTTCTATAGCCATCCCCATTGTTAATTTTTCCTCCTAGAAGCATCCTATCAGGTGTTCCCTTGTCTGCCTCTCATGTGCACTTGACTGGAGTCTTAAGCCAAGAGCCTCTCCCTCAAAACTTTTCCCATTGCTTAGAATCATGAGACTATTCTGCCCTCTCTACCAAAAAAGCACCCCCTCTGCCCCCCAGGATCTGGGCTGTCTACATCTCAACCCATGAGTCTTTCATTCACTTCCACTTTAACTCACAGAAACTGGGAACTTGGTCATTTGGTGCTGAGAAGAGGCTAATACTGCTACCAGATGTAAGCCCACTTTCCCCTCACCCATGTCTGCCTCAAGTGCCCCGTGATAATGGTATTTGTTTTGTGGTTAACCAGCTTCAACAGAGACAGACCACAGGTGGCTGGCAATTAAACTGAAAGCCTCAGGGCAGAAAAAGACACATCCCTCTCTCCTCTGGCAGTGTGGTGTGGGCCCCTTTATCAGGCTTCTGCCAGCTAGCCTTTCCCTCCAGCTGTTACACCCTTTCTCAGTCCATTATGCCTGTTTGGGAAGTAGGCGGTGAGGTGGGGTGGGGTGGAATAGGGAGTGGTGATGTGTTGACATGAGTGAGTATGGTTTCTATGCATCTTTCTTGAGCTCTTTGAAAGGCCTGTGCATGCCTCAGAGTTGGCTGAAAGATCGTCAGAACTCTTAACACTCTCCAGATCTCCAGATCTTTCTCTCCTATCCTGCAAATGCCTCTACTCACTCAACATGTTTACTGAGCTCTTGCTATGTAAGAGGCTCTGTTCTGAGTGCTGGGGATGCAAGAGAAAGCGGCCCCATCTTCTCTCTCCTGGAAGATATATAGCATAGTGAGAGATAAATGTTAATGAACATCATGTAGTTGAATACAAAAAAGCGCTCTGAAAAAAAGAGTTTGGCCTAATGAGGGTATGTATCAAAGAACTTGACTTAGATTGCACCTAGATTGGAGAAGGCTTACCGGAGGAAGTCATGCTTGGACTGAGAGCAGAGGAACAAGTGGGGTGGGGTTGAGGCGGTTTCCAAGGTGCTTCTCCATTAAGACTCCTGGCCTAGTGCTCGTTCGATGTTTCCCAGGGACTCTAAGTCACTCTCCTATTTTCTTCCATCTTCCAGGATCTCCCCATTCTCCAGACTCCTCACACCTCAAATTTTTATTTAATCCTTATTTGGAATTTACTGACAAACCAGCCAGGCTGCATTGTAAGATTATGGCCGCTTGATGGTAGCAAAGGGTCAGAAAACCTGGTCTTTACAATGACTTCGAGGCAAAGGGATCCTCACTCCCTCACACTAGAGAACTGGATAGTTCATTCACGAAGCTATAATCATGTTATCCAGAATAATAGGACTCGCTTATCCAGAAGATCTCCAGGGCTGGGAATTTCATAATTTTTTAAAGTATGTACTATATATGAGCATCAATTATATGCTAGCTTTTAACATACAGTATCTTTATCCTGCATAAGTACCCTATGAAAAAGACATTATTCTTCCTACAAATGAGAAATTGAGGCTCAGAGACTCAGAGATGCTCATTATCTACCCAAAATCTCACAGCAGAGCCAGTTTATCTTTTCTCTCCCATACTGTCTCTGTCATTCATCATGGAATAAGACATTCCCCGCTTTGAGGCAGCTCTTCTTTCCCTATCAGAAGTCTCTTTACTCTAAATGCCACTAGCACACGTTTGTGCTTTTCTCTTGTCCCTGGGGTGCTCTGAGTCTTCCTACGTTGTCTCCTCTTCTGGTTTTCCCGGCACCTTTAAAGAGATCTGTCTACAGCTCCTGTAGGGATCAAGCCAACAAGTACCAACTATTATACTCCCTAGTGGGTAATGGGGAGCAGAGAGAGAAGGCAGTGAAAAAGGATAAGAGGCCGCTCCCTCTTTCAGGGAGCTTCTGGTCCAAAGGTGGCTGAGGGGTTTCCCTTGGGCCAGTAACGATGTCAAGTAATTTCCAAAAAAGGCCAAGGATGAGGTACTAATGGAATACTCTAGGCATTCTGAAGTCCGAGGGGCCTCTCTAGGCTATATCAGTCAGGGAGGCTTCCTAAAGCAGGTAAAATGCTAGGGAAACAGACAGCCTAGATTATAGGAATGGAAGGGAGGACATGATAACTATGACAAGGAACGCATGTAGGGAAACAACAGGAAATCAGGTTAAAATAAGAGTGGTCAAGGACCTTGAATGCTAGACTGCAATGTTTGATTTCAACCAAGAAGGAACAAGGGGATGTTTTTGACAGGGGAGTGGCAAGTGAAATAAACATTTAAAATTAATCTGGCATAGTCAATGTTTAGGACAAATGGGAGTAGAGAGACTAGTCAAGAAGACCAGTCAAAATACCAGTTGAATATCAAAACTTTCCTAGGTTCTGGGTACTTTCCTGCTTCGGTGACTTTGCCTATTCTATTCCTTCCACTTGAAATGTCCTTTTATAAACCTTTCTATGCTCAATAGTATTTCAAGAATGTATTGAGGAAGGAGGGAAAGTGAAATTCAGATGGGTCCATCCTCAGAACTTTGTCAAAAGCAGACAGTTGGAATAGTGATTTTTGCCCATTCCCACTCTCCTGACCTAAGGGTGAATTCATGTCAAGGACTGAGACAGGTGATGCCACAAGTTAAGAGTAGGGTGGGACATTTCTTTTATAGGGAAAGTTCAGGGCTCACAGAGCTGTCTTCTCAAGAGGATGTGAGAATGGGAGACCCTCACTGATCTTTCTCTCTTAGTTTAGGTGCCCTGTTTCAGCCCACTAAAGCTCAAACATTGCGTGTCGCCTATGTGGGCAGCAGCCTGGGAATGAAAACTGTCCAAAGCTGCTACCATCCAGACTCAAGAAGTATCAGAGCCAGGTGGCTTTAGGCCATGCAGAATCCCCGTCTCATTTTGCAGAGAGGGCGAGGGAGGCAGTGAGAACTGTGAGGTAAGACAAGCCTGGCAGGGAGTCCCAGCTCCACCACTTTACACTGCCTGTGTATCCACAGGCAAATTATTTAAGCCAATGCTTCTCGAAATATGGCCTTGGTATCTCTGGGAGTCCTCCAAGACATTTTCAGGTGATCCACAACGTCGAAACTATTTTCATAAAAAACATTAAGATATTATTTTCTTTTTTCACTCTCATTCTGTCGTGAGTGGACAATGGAGTTTTTGAGAGGCTATTTCTTTTAATTATTTAAACCAATGATAGAGATTTGAAAAATAAAAAACTTCCATTTTTCTAAGTATGTTATTTATATTAACATGATACATTCATTAGTGTTATTTTTATATGAATTAATAAGTACTTTTTAAGTTTAATGTTGATTTCTAATGTCGTAAGTATGGGTAAATATAACCCACATAAACAAAAGTTCCTTGGTGTCCTCTATAATTTTTAAGAGTGTAAACAGATAATAAAATGAAAGTTTTAGAACCACTGATTTAAACCATCTATGCCTCCACTTTTTTATCTGCAAAATGGGCATAATACTTAGCTCACAGGATAGTTTGAGGCTTATAAAAGTTACCTCAGATAGAATGTAAAATACCTGCTCAAGGTTTCACAGAAAGTCAGTAACTGAGTTAAGATCAGGTATCCTATTTCTTGAACCAGCGCTCTCCAACATCAACTCAGCTTTTCTTAGCTTTGTCTGGGGCCTGAGAGATCCAAGAGTCTGAGGTCTGGGGAATGAAGCATTGTGGAGTATAAAGATGCTTCGCTTCTGGAAGCCAAGGTTTGATGCACAACGCCTCCATCCATGCCTGGGAAAGATCCCTAAAACAAGGTCATTGTATGCCGAGTGACAATCCTTCTAGATTGCCATGTGTCACTTATAAGATGCCTGTTGATAACAGGTGAGAGCCCAGAAATGTTTGTGGATCTGTAGTTCACCTCTCTGACCACAACAGGGCAGCATGCTCACACAAGTATAAAGGAGAAAGCATTCAGGACAAAATAATAAATAATAATAATAATAATAATAATAATAATAAGGAGGAGGAAAAGGAGGAAGAGGAAGGAAGAAAAAAGAAGGAAGAGGAGGAGGAAAAAGAGGAGGAGGAGGAGGAGGAGGAAAAAGAGGAGGAGGAGGAGGAGGAGGAGGAGGAGGAGGAGGAGGAGGAGGAGGAGAGGAGAAGGAGAAAGGAGAAGGAGAAAGAAGGAGACAGAGACGGAGACGGAGACAGAGACGGAGATGGAGACAGAGAAGAAAGGAGTGGCTGCCCTTGGCACCTCCAGAACAGTGCAGAACAGAAAGAAAAAGTCACTTCAGATAGTGCCTTTCTGAAGCCTATTTTAGGAGCTGTGACATTTACCAACTATAAGTAAGGACAGCCGACTGGGCACAGGGATGAAAATCCAAGAATAAGGGCAACACTCTTGAAGAGTGTTTCCCTCAAGTAAGGATTTCAATACTGTATTACCTCCCCAGCCCTTTTCATCCTGCTTTAACTTTCATGCAAGTAAATACTGAAAAGGAGTCAGAAAATGGACTCCTGGACACCCGAGACCACTAATTCTCTGTGTAAGTGAGCCTCGGTTTTCTCATCTATAAAGTGGGAAAAATACTCATCTCATAGGATTGTGAGGCTCTAAATAAAGATATATAAAGGACATTTGTGAAGTCTAAGGTATCATAAGCTCTTAAGAATTTAACATCTTAGATTTCTCTCCTAGACTCTTTGGTAGTCTGTCAGTGGGAGGTCCTGTCGCCGTCCTCTCGCCTCTTCTAATCCTGCGGAGTCCTACAAATCTCAGTCATGTGTCAGTGCATCGCTTCCACGTTGGCCATGGTGATGTCCAGATCGGCAGTGCCTGCTGGGAACTATACTATGCCTGGAACATGGCATCCAGCCTGATGGCCAGATACCAAATGACAAGACCATTGGAGGAGGAGATGACTCCTTCAACACTTTCTTCAGTGGGACAGGTGCTGGCAAACATATGCCCAAGGCAGTGTTTGTAGACTTGGAACCCATGGTCATTGATGGAGTTTGTGCTGGCACCCACTGCTAGCTCTTCTGCCCTGAGCAGTTCCTCACAGGCAAGGAAGATGCTGCCAACAACTACTCCTGCAGACACCACGCCGTCAGCAAAGAGATCACTGGCCTTGTCTTGGACCAAATCAAATTCAGAAGCTGGTCAACCAGTGCACAGGTCTTCAGGGCTTCTTGGTTTTCCACAGCTTTGGTGGGGGAACTGATTCTCAGTTCACCTCCCTGCTAATGGAACATCTCTCTGTCTATTATGGTAAGAAGTCCAAGCTGGAGTTCTCCACTTACCCAGCCCCCCAGATTTCCACAGCTGCAGTTGAGCCCTACAACTCCATCCTCACCACCCACACCACCCTGGAGTACTCTCATTGTGCCCTTATGGTTGACAACGAGGCCATCTATGACATTTGTCACAGAAACCTCAATATTGAGCGCCCGACCTACACTAAGATTAACCGTGTTATTAGCTAGATAGTGTCCTCCATCACCACTTCACTCAAATCTGACGGAGCCCTGAATGTTGATCTGACAAAATTCCAGACCAACCTGGTGCCCTATACCCACATCCACTTCCTTCTGGCCACATGTGCCTTTGTCACTTTTGCTGAGAAAGCCTGCCATGAACAGCTTAATGCAGCAGAGATCACCAATGCGTGCTTTGAGCTAGCTAACCAGATGGTAATGACATGTGACCATCACCACAATAAATACAGGACTTGCTGCCTATTGTACTGTGGCGGTGTGGTTCCCAAAGATGTCAGTGCTGCTATTGCCACCATCAACACCAAGTGTACCATCCGGTTTGTGGACTGGTGCTCCACTGGCTTCAAAGTTGGCATTGATTACCAACTTCTCACTGTGGTACCTGGTCAAGACCTAGCTAAAGCACAGCAAGCTGTGTGCATGCTGAGCAACACCACAGTTGTTACTGAGGCCTGGCTCACCTGTGTATGCCAAGCATGCCTTTGTTCATTGGTATGTGGGTGAGGGAATGGAGGAAGGAGAGTTTTCCAAGGCTCATAAGTACATGGCTGCCCTTGAAAAGGGCTACGAGAAAGTTGGAGCAGATAGTGCTGAGAGAGAGGATGAGGATGAAGAGTTTAACCTGTCTGCTACAATATTATGCTCTGGTGTCTTCAGACTGAATTATTTCTGTTGTTCTGTGAATTTGTCCATTGTGTCCCTAACTTGTCAATAAAAATAATGTTTTCATATTTTAAAAAAAGGATTTAATATTGTAGCCAGTGTGTGTGTATATATAGTCCTCACTAATCTCATTAATGTATGCAGAAAAATATACATGCCTGGCTCAGGTCAGAAAAGGGCAGTAATTGAGCAAGATCAACCTCCTTGGAATGTGTGGGTCTCCTGATTTAATTAAAGCTCAGTCCAAATAAGATGGTTCTAGAAGACAACCATACAAATGTGACTTAGGAAAAAGTATATTTTTCTGTTAATAATAATTAACATCTATATAATATTTTAGAGCTCACACAACAGTTTTGCCCACATTAACCCATGACTCCTGAAAACAGAGAAGACTTCCTGCTCATTAGTCTTCTTTCACAATTCAGAAAATGGGCTCATAAAAGTGAAGAAACTTGCTCAAGGTCTCAAAGCAAGTAGGGGAAACAGCCAGGTCCTCTGAGTCTAAGGCTTGCATTCTTTCCACTGTGTGACCCCAGAACACTGGGACAGCAAAGGAGTCCCCTCCACATCAATTCCCAGGGACAATATGTGGGCAGCTCCATTGCGAAAGGCTTTACATGGCCTAGTTTATCCATCCTGCTAAAGGAGAGCTAAGAAGGCTTCTGCGCCCCACTTCCTCATCCTCAGTAAATGTCAGTGGCTTTTTCCTGTTCTGCCTCGATGGTGAACCAGCCTTCCTCTTCAGCTCTCCTCTGAGGAGGGCTCTCTCCTGCCATCCAGCCAAATCCTCCCAAGTAGCTTCTTCACAACTGTGAAACAGTGAGCCGCACTGAGCCACTGGGGGGCAGGAGTGTAGTGTACTGTGAGGGTTGGGGGAGCAGAGCTCCACAGAGGGAGGCTGTGTTCACCCCATCAGCAGAGGGTAGATGAAAAAGGGGACACAATGAAGTGGAGACCACCTAGAATCAGAGTTAGGAGCCCTGAAGAGTTCGAGCTAACTTCTGCTGCTTACTCCTTAGGGCTTTCACTTGGCTGTCCTGGCTCTTGGTTACCTCATTCGTAAAAATACCTCGTATATGTATTCCAGAAAGCCCTCCTATGCAGACTCAAGCAAAAATAAGGCCCATGTACTGTCAAACTCACTCTTTCTGAAGGAAGGCTTTATTCCATAGCCCCAATTGCCTACTTCTAAACTGCACTTAACTCACAGTAACATATTTTAGCCAACTGCTTCTACTCTTAACTTGGGATCCATGGATAGATTTTGGGGTACTTGAGAACTTGTATATGGACAGGTAGATACATTTTCACTAACTTTTAAGTGAATTAGTATTTCTCTACTATACCTCGATAGTATTGGCAATATCTGTGCTTCTGTCACCAATAGAAAACAAGATGCTTTCATATTCTAACAGTTGCTGCTGATCTCTTGAAATATTGTTTATACTCATCACAACTTGGAAATGATGGTAGTTATTACATCTGTCGTTAGATCTGGTTATTAAATGCATTGTTAAAGAAGGTGGTAGAATACTATGTCACAAATTTATTTTTTAAATTCTTTCAATAACTATTTCAGTAAAACTGGCAACCTTAGTAATTCTACATATTTCAGTTTATGCATTTGGAACATTGTGACAAAGCTTCCACAGGCTTTACCAGACTGCCAAAGGGGTCCTGGGCACAGAAAGGATCAGGATTCCTGACCCAAAATGCTCCTCTGAGGCCTTCAGCCAGGCTGCCAGCACTAGTCCCCCATGTGCAGAGGGACACCGAAGAGAGGACTAAAGGGTTGGCACCTCATTTCTTGAGCCTCTACAAGTACCAAGACCTGCTATCTTGCTCAGTTTTCACAGGATTCAGAGAAGATGACTATATTGTGCATATTTTAAAGAGGAAGAAACTTAAGCTCACACAGTAAGTGAGCAAAAATCCCCCCCGATAACCACTGTCCCCTAGGCCTCACACTTCTTCCCTGGAGCCCCACACTGAAATAGTGAAGAGCTGGGCCTCAACCAGCTGTGTGACATGGGGGAGGTCACGTGACTTCTCTGTTCTCGAGTCTTCATCTCCACAGTGATTCCCCAGGGTTTCAGTGTGGAAATCAATGAAAAAACACCTGTGAAAAGCTTAGCATGGTGCCTGGACCCTCTGGCTATATCTTAAAAAGTGGCTGCTATCACTGTTACAGAGAAGGGACTCAGAACATTGCATTTGTAGTTGCACTGCAGTCCATTTTAGAAATTATAGGCAACTCTAAGGCCTCTCTCCTACCTCCAACTCCTTTAATCAGAAATGGTCAAAAATTTTGTTTTCTTTCTTTCTCAGGATCCATGACTTCTTGGAGGCCAAATGGACCTCTTCCCTCCTCCCCAGGAAGGAACTCGGGCTGAAAAGACGAAAACACAAGAGTCAAGGCCAGGAGGAGAGGAGGATGGGTGGGCAGCTATTCAGATATCACCGTCCTGGGCTCGCCTGGCGGGAGCTGAGCCGGCCAGGGAGCAGAAGGCAAGAGCGTGTCTTCCATGTTTCTGTGCATGCGTGTAATTTATTTTCTTGCAAGGCTAAGAGGAGGTGGCTGGGGTTTCACAAGGTTTACCTGACAGATAATTACACAAAGACAAATTGTGCCATGGTACAGGGAAGGAGGATGGCAGGGTGAAAGGCCGTGGGGTGCGGAACATTGAGGGGGAGGGGTGCTGGGCCCAGCTGACCCATTGCTCATCTACACGCTGGGTGGACAATGGGGCAGGAAGAGCTGGGCAGGCTCTGGCTGAAGCGCCCTTTTCTTGGCTGAGCAACGACTCTCCTAAAAGATGACAGATTCAGAAAGAATCAGTGCCCTATCCTCCTTGTGCCTGGTTCAAACCTGGTTGCTCCGTGGGAGGCCAGAAGCCAGACTCTCCAGGGGCTGCGCTGCCCAGACACAGGATTGTCTAGTACGCCCCCTGGAGGAGAAGCCTCCCAGTGCTTCCGGGGGCCCCAACTAACGCCTCTGGTTCCCTACCGATCCGGAAGCTGATGGGAATTCAAGTTTTCACGGGGCTTCTTCCTCCTCATTGCCCAGATTCCTGACCTCCCCCGCCACTCCAATTCCCACTATTTTCTTTTTCTTTCCCTTTCCTATTGAAACTTCTTCTATTGCATGACAGAATATTTTTAATGTTCCCAGGAGAAAAATGCGGAAAACTATATATAGCATACACATCTTCAACACTTTTTTTTCAGTTAAAATGGTAGTGATTTTCACTGTAATCTTGAATTTATAATTATTTTTATATTGACCAGCATGGAGGCTAATAAAAATAAATCAAATCTATAAACAGTAAGCTTATGTTTTAAGAAATAAATAAATAAATAAACAGACTGCTTGAGCCCAGAGATGCTAAGACTTTAGAATTAATTCCTCCCAAAGTTGAAGGAGAGCCTCCACTTCTTCATCAATAAAATGGGAAAAAAACATCGTCTTCCTCAGAGGGTTATTGCTTGATGCAAAGCACACTGCTTCATTCAGTTATTTATTCGTGGAGCATCTATGGAGAACCAGTGGGACACCTGACACTGGGCCTGACATAGCCCAGTCTGTATCATCAAAGAGAAGAGCAGAATGTGTAAGGGTCCTCCGGGCAGACCCACCAAGGCAGGAGTGATGGATGTCCTCCACTGAGGGGTCAGGGAGAGCTGCAGTGAGGGGCTCTGTGACCAGCAGTTCTCTCTTGGGTGGTGTTCTTTGGCACAGAGCTTGACTCCTTGGTCACTCAAAACAAACTGCCTCTCACTATATCTAGATAGTGTAGCTCAGTCTCTTGTTCATTTTTCCTTCTGGCCTCCTTTGAACCCCCAGTGAGATTAGCAACTCCCCACTTCATCTCAGTTCCCAGTGCCCCATATACTGACCTTTATCTCATATTGAAATTACCTGCAATAGTATCTGCTCTCCTACCTTAAGTGCCAACACCATCACTTCCTTCCCCAGCCACAGGCCCACAGAGGCACAGAGCAGGCACAGAGCCATTACTGAGCTGAACAGGTCTCTTCTTCCTGGATCAGTCTTCGTCTGGCTCTGTGCCTGCTTTCCCTCCCTCCTCCATCCACCTCCTCCGTGTGACTTCTGCTCACCCTCCCGCTCTTCTCTATGGGGTCTCCTCCCTTCCCCTTTGTTGTCTTTCATAAGATCTGTAACTGAGAAAAGGTTTCTCCTCCTTGACAGACCCATTAATTCTCCTCCCACCACACTGTCAAGGCAACTCTGTTTGTATCTCTCATCTTCCTGTGGTTCTCTGCCTTCCCTTTGCTCTTCCTCTTTCCCCTGAGCTATGGCTAAGCTCTGGCAGGTGCAACCCTCTTCCTGCACAGATCCCCACCCATACTTTCCCATCCAGGCACATCCCGGTCCACATACACATCCCCATCCCATGCACAGATTGCACTGTGCACACACGTATTCTCACATAAACATGCACATCCCAGGGTTCTTCTTGCCTTTTGGTGAGGAGCCCCTTTTATTTTCCTGAGAAAGAATAGGGGATACCTTGAGCATAAAGTCACAAGTTCTTTGGAGGAGATGGCCCTGCACTATGAAAAATTCCAGCAAATCTCAGGGAACAAGGTCCTCAGTTGATAGTAGACTAGGAGGATTTCAGCAAGGAAGGTCCAGGTCCCCCACAACATAGTTCCTCCTCACACTTCAAGCCACCTGTCTTTTCAGCTCCTGGACCACTGTTTCTGGTCAAGTCCTGGCCTGGGCACCTCTTGCTCTCTTCCTCCCAGGCTGCTTGGCTTTCCTCCAAGTTCCTTGTTCCCTGAGAGCCTTTCAATGTCCTCCACACTGAAGAAATCACTCCTGAGGTGCCCTGCAACTCTAGACTTCAACATCCACCCCCTTTGCTCTCCAATCATCCCAGTCCCCACAAGATTTTCTTGTGGCTACACACTCGGTCCGGCTCAGCCCCTCTTCCCCTGCTTCTTTCAGATACACAGCTGTCCTGCGTCACTCCTCATCCCAGCCACTCTCTCACACTTGTTCAGGTTACTCCAGAGCTTCCCGTGTACAGGGAGAATTTCTGAATCCATGAGCACACAGGACACTCCTCTGCTTGGAAAATTCTTGAATGGTCTCTAACCCTAGCATAGAGAAGACATGAATAGTTTATAGGACCTCGAGTTCATCCAATGCAACCTCCTAATTTCACATATAGGAGAGAACTGAGACTGGGGAGGTGTGGTAAGTTATCAAGAGCACACAGCACATTCATCTGAACGTGAACAGCATGAGTTCACTCTTTGTTCAGTGCTCATGCAGATGTCTGCATAAACACAAGTTCCACTGCCTGACACATGATGGCGAGGGTGAGGGTGAAAGTGGGAGCAACTCTGCATGGGGACTCCTGGGGTGGACAGCTTTGTGGAGGAAGAACAAACTTTCCTCTACATTTGAGAATCTTCTGGCTAGTCTAATAATCAAACAGACATAAGACAGATTACCAAGAAAAAATGACCAAATTTAATACATGCATGTGTATGGGAACCCCACATGCAGGAGAGGTTCAGAGCTATAAAGGGTGATTGAGGTGTAGTAAGACATCCTCAGCTAGGGATGAGATAATGCACGTTGGGGGCTTCAAAAGGTCATTATAAGATGATAAGAACAGATGTTTAGTAAATAGAAGTTTGCCCTGCTTTACAGATAGGTCTAAAGAATTTACCTCTGATAATAGCTTATTATGGACAAGGCCCCTAATTCAAGTTCTTCTAGGTAGTTCAGGGGGGAGGGTCAGAAGTTTCACTTAAGCCTAAAGCTAAAGTTGCTTTTAGCTCAAAGTAATCTGCATACCACTGAGGTGGCTCATTCTGAACCCCCATAGGTTCCAGCTTCTTCCTTAGTCATCTGGAGGGACCTTATAGCTAAGGAGATGGTCAGCTGATGGATTCAGTGAGCCTTCACCCAGAAATCACCCAAGGAGATGCTAGCCTGGCAGTTTGCATCTCTCTCTCTCTCTCTCTCTCTCTCTCTCTCTCTCTCTCTCACACACACACACACACACACACACACACACACACATACCTGGGAGCCTTTGAGTTTCAGAAGGGAATCCCTCTTGTCAAGAAGGAGACAATGGGAAGACCCCAGGGAGAGATGGATGCTCATTCTTGGGATCAGTCTGATGAAATTTTCATCACCTGGAGATGATGGGAGGGATGCTGGGAGTGTCTTTCTGTGGACACAGGGACAAAGGAACTGATAATGAAGGGGCAGGAGGAAAAATGAGAGACAGGTGACCTAAAAAGGAAAGGGAGTGAGCCAGGTGTCTCTGTGAGGGTGGGTTCCATGCTGGGAGAGGTGACTTTTAATCTTCCATGTCCCTCCTGCCTCCCTCCCCAGGGTCCGAGAGCACAGGGGAGAGTGATGGGGAGGGAGAGGATGGGAAACACTAAGACTCAAAGAACACGAAGCAGAAAGACTGGGAGAATGGGAGAAGAAAATAAAAACTCTTAAGAAGCAAAGGGGGTAGCAGAAAAAAAGGGTAGAGAAACCAAAGAATCGGCCTCCACCAGGCGTCCCCTAGGATTCCGGCAGTCACATTGCCTACCCTCCAGACCCTGCGAACGTTCTGTGCTCTCGTCCCAGCCTGCCAAACTCTCACCGAAGCCATTACAGAGAACAAACTACCTTCTTGTCTCCGAAATGGGTCCCCGGGGCAGAAGGCAAATTGCCTGCCTCGTGCTTAATAAACCAGGTGTGGAGAGCAGCAAGGAGGCCAGGGCAGTCCTTGGCAGAGGCAGCTAGGTGGCCGCCAGTCCACAGTGGCAGCTGCCTGCTCCTCTCCCCCCACCCCCTACCGCCACCACCACTGCTCCAGGAGCCTCTGCCCAGGGCATGTGGGGCAGGTTTAGGGGAATCTTGACAACCCTTTAAACAGCAGGTTGTCTCCCTATGCCTATCCCTGCACCCAGTCCACTGACAAGTTTGTGGCTGTTGGCTTATGGCTGGCTTATCCCAAGAAAACCAACCCAAGCGCTTGGTGCCTTGGCTGGGTCGGCTGCCTCTGGTGGGATTGCCTTTCTTTCCCATGAAAAGCAGGCCCTTCCTCATCCTTCTGGTCCCTGCTCACTGGTTAGTCTCCTCACTGTGAACCCCCAACAGTTACAAATAATAACTTTCTCCTGCTCTGGCAGCAACACTGTGTTCAGAGTTCTAGTATTTAGGGATTACATCAAGGATATATTTAATTGTGTATAGATGTTGGATTGCACATTCCTGAAGGACAGAAATCATAATTTACTTCCTCAAACCCAAGACTTTGCACAGTGCCCAGTATTGACCAAAGGAATGCGTTTAAAAGATGAAACCAGCAATCGGGACCACCAATCCATCTCAGGTTCTTCCCCTCTACTCTCTACTGGCTTTCTGCACTCCTGTTCTTCCCTACCTGAGATTCTCCATAGGGGCAAGGAGCTAGAGGAAGCCATGAAAAAACGAACAATGACAACACAATATAACCAGTACATAGAAAAGAGAAGGAGCCAAAGCTTTTCCTGAGATAAGCCAACAGTCACAAATTTGTTTGTGACTCTGGGTGCAGAAATGGGGACAAATGGAAAGAGCACCTAAGAGGATCCAATAATCCAGACAGAGGCAGGAGGTGAGAAAATCTCCAAGGAGGAGGCAAAGCCTGGTATAAGTGACAAGGAATCAGCTAGGAAATGATAAAGGGGGATGAACAAGAGTTTCAAGGAGAGAACAACCTATTCCAAGGAGGCAAGAAAAGGCATGGCTCATGTCTAAAGAGGCTGGAGAAAGGGGTCGGTTTATGGAGGCCCTCAACCAACTTGCTAAAAGGCCTAATTTTGTCCTGACCTTGACAGGGAGCCACGAAGTGATTTCAGGGATGAGAATATCACATCAGATTTGCATTTTAGAAGAATTATTTCAGCAGCAAAGTCAATATAGATTAAAGAGGTCAGGTTGGAGACAGAAAAATTAGATAGAAGTCTCTCATATTAATTCAGATAAGAAGTGAAGAAAACCTGAACCAAAGCAGGCATAAGGGAAATGGAGAGGAGCAACTAGGCTCCAGCATGAGCAAGAGGCACAACCAGCGGGGTCTTGGTAACTGATTGGATATGAGGTGTGAGGAAAGTGAAAGAGACAAGCCTGGCTCCCAAGGTTTTAGATTAAGCACCTGGGTGAAAGGTGACACCATCTAAGGAAGAAGATGTAGGTTTTGTAGATAGAGCATGTTGTATTTAAAGTGCTGGGGGAAGATAAATAAATGTAATCTGCAGCTCGGAAGGGAACTGTGCTGGAGAGAGAGGTTTGAGAGTCTTCAACATAACCTTGGCAGTTTAGAGACAAAACAGTAGACGAGTTTACCTTCCAAAGTGTGGGTAGATGGAGAAGGTGGTCCGGGACCAAACCCTAGAGAATAGCTCCATTTAAGGAACAGATAGAGGAAGAACCCACTTCTGCTGAGGCTGAGGAGTCAGAGAAGTTGGAAGGGAGGGTGGACAAAAGGAGGAGATTCAAGAATGGTTATTAGTAACAAATGTTGCAGAAAGGTCAAGGAAGTGTCAGGAAAGACTTTAAAAGAGACCAAAAAAAAAAAAAAGGTCATCAAGGTTATCCCTGCCTTTCATTGTTTATCAGTGATTTTACAATCCTGAAAGTTTAGAAAACTGATAATGTAAATGATTCTTGTTCATAGAAATGCAAATTAGTTGTTTATAATAAAGTGCAATTGCTTGGTGCCTTGTGGACAAACCAGTTTTACATCTATTTGTAAATTCATCTCAGAATTCCTGCATGACGTATATAAGTATGGTATTTTGAATTTGCTTTTGAACCAGTTTAATCATTGTACTACATCTCTCATTAATTAATGGATTAAACACCATTTTGACACATATTCATTTTATATTTGTATGAAAGTCATTTAATCTTTGCGTTTAAAAAAATGATCCTGTAGCAGAAGAAAATAACTGAAAAGTGACCATTGAATTTGAGGTTTGGCAGGAGCAGAAGATAGAATGTAGTGTGTTCAGGTCGGGGAGTGGCACAAGTGGGGAGCAGAGACAATGGCTTTTTAGAAACTTGACTGTGAATGGAAGAAGAGACATTGGGTATCAGCTGGAGGACACCGTATTGTGGAGAGAAGGAAGTATTTCTTTTATAGCTAGTACCACAATTCCTGTTTAAACTGTCAATACCTTGGTAAGCTGCACTGGCACATGGAAAGGGGGCAAAAAATGGGTGCTGTGAGATGACAAGGAGGGAATGGTAGATGGAGGCCTCTCCTGAGGAGGTAACTCTTCGGTGAGTCTTTAAATAAGAGTGAGTCAAGTCTTGTTTTCTATGATTATAGGGGCCGGGAAGGAGTCAGAGATGTTGTATTGAGTCAATGCCAAGTGAAGGAAACAAGCTGCAATGGGACAGCCTTAGGGTCAAAAACCTAGAGCCTGTTCTTGCCATTGATTTGCCATGGACATTATGGCTACAGAAGCCATGCGTTCTGCATGGAAAATGGGTGCAGAACATTTGAAAGTGTACTCTCCAGAAAATCCGAGTTGCTTACTTGCCACCAGACTGGCATTCCTAAAACACATCAGAATCTGGATCCCTAATGTTAGTGCTTAGAAGGAGACTCAGAAATGATCCAATACCCTGCCATTTAAAATGCCATTCTGGTCATAGCAATTCTCTGGTTTTTGACAGATAAACAATGTGAAGGTGCTTTTGTGCCCTCTGGGAGCTTCAGCATCATTGACAGATCTCAGAATCCTGAAACACACAAGCACAGTTAGTCCATGGGCCTGAACTCAATTCCGGGCTCTTCTCAACTTATCAGATTTCCAGAGTTTCTACACTGGCCTTGAGGTTCTTTTACCCTAGTAGAGATTTTAACTCCCAGAGGAACCCGGGCCCAGTGCTAAGGGTCTGTGACTCCTGTAAAAAAAGGGCGAGGGAAGCAATTCTTAAGCCATCAAGTCTGTCTTTTCCTACCTTGTTGAGGGGCTGCCCTGTCAGAGGAGGGATCTGGGACTCCAGCTTCTTCTTGTGGCATGCAGCTAGGACTAAAGGGCGAGGCATTAAAAACAACAACAAAAAAATTGTTTTAATAAGTGAACTTGTTAATTGTTTTAATAAGAAAACTGAGATAGGAAGTTTATGTAACTCATCTAGAATCACATGGCTAATAAATGGAGCTTAGATTAAAACCCATTGCTCTTGAATGTCAAAACAGAGAGCAAAACAGATCTAAATCCTGAGAGTCACTTCTGGGTTACTATAATGCCACCATGCTATTAAAAGATTATAAGAGGGCCCACCACACAGAGCACTCCAAGTGCTGAGACACCCAAAGGGCCTAGGTTGTGGTGTCGGGTATGGCCATAGCCAAGCTGCTGGACCTGGGAACTCCGCTATTCCATATCCTAGAGATTTATGTCTGAAAATCTGACACCGTGTCCCATTGCAGTGGAGGTGATAGCTCTCAGGGCCATTGGAAGGTTAAGTGGCCACCGCTCCCTCCTGGGGAAGATCCTGTCTATATTTATTGAAAGTTAAGAGATGAAGGAGCACAGTGAACCTTAGTGGGCTGAGGTGGGGAACTCTCCCTCGGATTAGTGAAGGGCAGTGAGAAATACTGCCGTGTCCTACCAGTTGTTCAAAACTCACTCAGAAGGCAGAGTGAGCAAGATGAGGCTGAATCAGGAAACCATATCCTAAAAGAAATGATTTGAAGAATCAGAAGTATTTCACTCAGAAAAGAGGCCTCTGGGAAAAAAAAAATAACGTGCCAACTATGTTTCAATATCAAAAGGGCTGCTTGGGGACAGCATTACCCAGAAGGCAGAATTATAGCCTTTGGGTGAAAATTGCAAGGAGACAGATTCATGATCAATAGAAGGAAGAAATGTCTTTCAATTAATCCTGCCGAAATAACAAGAAGTCTGTTTTTAAAAGTAGTAATAATAAATTAACAATACTATGTGTTTACATCTATTAGGTTGTAAAATTGCTGATGTCCAACCATTTCTGACCTACAAAAACAGCAATTTCATATGCCTTGATTTACTACATTTTACCATTCCAGAATAATTTCCAACGTTCTTTTAATGGCCTACAATCCCTCACAGGACCTGTTCCACCCACTGCTCTAACAGGATTTACCACCTCTCACTAGTCTCCCCAGACTTCTTGCTGGTCCTTAACCCCCTAAACTCATTTCTGCCTCAGGGTTTTTGCTGTTGCCATTCCCTGTATCTAGCATATTCTTTCTCCCAGCTTCCCTGTCCTCTTATCTTAGAGGCTTTCTCTGACCAGCCAACTAAAATAGCATGTCCTCTCCTCCTTCCATCCCTTGCCATCTACCTTACCCTGCCCTGTTTCACTCCAATTCACTTACCACTACCTGACACACATTCATTTTCTTTATTCTCTTCCCACCTCTGTAGTGTAAGTGCCATGAGAGCAGGAACTTCGTGTTGTTTCCTGCTATCTCCCGAGGGTTTGGAATGGTACCAGACACATGGTAAATGTCAATAAATATTTTTTTGCATGAATGAAGGAATGATTTTTATTAATGAGGAAACCAAGGCCCAGGGAGTTCGAATGATTTTCCTAAAGGCACAGAGCTGGTGCCTGGAGAAGGTGGAGGGAAACCCAAACATTCAGGGTCCAAAGTCCAGACTCCATAAAAAGCCACCCTATTTTCTGGTCCCCTGATGATCTTGATGCAGAGCCCATTTGTCTCTGAGGCCAAAGAGGGGCTCCTATGTTGGGTCCATAGCTGGACTAGATGGCCCCATAAATGTCTTCAGTTTTCGAGAGTGTATTATCCACAATTAAGCATCTATTTTAGTGAGGGCTCTGAGAAGACAAAGTTTGGTCATCCCTCAGGCTACAGTATGTGAGCAGGCTGGAGAGACACAGAGACAAGGAGTATTGACATGATATTGTTTGAAAAAAATGTTCCAACCAATGTCTCTTTGGGGGAGGTGAAATATTAATCTGAGCCTCAAAATATGAAATATTCTCCAGTTTGCAAATGAATGCAGGATGTGTTTGCATAGCGACCACCAAGAGAGCAGTATTATGTGGAAAGGAAAAAAAAGAAAAAAGCTCCTCAGTTCAATTCTGGGAGTTGATGGCTCCACTCTCCCCGGGTGGTTGCCTCTGTGTAGCTAATTACAATAAATAAAGGAAATGGGAAAGTGAGTGTGGATGAAGTGATCTTTCTCCTCCCCCAGGGTCCTGCTTTGCAAAGAGCTGGTCTTTTGGTTTTAGAACCCAGGGGGCTGGCAAGATGGGCTCTGTTGGGTAAATTCTCCTAATATCGAGTCACTGCTAAAGCTGCCAGTACATAGAGGGTGTGTGTAGGGGTGGGGGCTATGTTTGTGGCAACGAAGTTGTGTTGAGTGGGATACTGGAGAGAGTGGGGATAGGGTGGGGGCGGCGTGGTACAGAGTGTTAATAGACCAAAGTAATCAACTCACATTTGAAGAGAATTAAACTAGCAATTTACAAAGGACGTTTGTATATCTCATTTCCTTGAGTGCTCATAACATTTACAGATGAGAAAAGGTAGCTCAGAAAGGTGTGCTGAGCTGCCCTGAATCACCAAGTTACAAGAGGCACTGCTGGGATTTTAACCTAAATCTTCTCATTCTAAATTTCATGTCCTTTACATAATCCCTGGGCAATTGCTGACATTCCTTCATGATGTCTCTAAGGAAAAAGACAAAGGGGAAGGAGGCAGATGCCTACTGCTCACCTTTCTCCGGGCCAACAAAAACTAATATGTATTGAGTACTCATGTACTAGGAACTCTGTTAAGCATTTTATATGGGCTAGAACCTATTATTAGTCCATTTCACAGAGAAGAAAAGTGAGATACAGACAGGTAAAGTAACTTCCCCAAGGTCACTTAGGAGCAAATGGTGAAGCTCTGTGTTAATCAGGATAGGATACACTATGTTGCTGTAAAAAGAACTCCAAATTTTCAATATTTTAACAAAACAAAGATTCATTTCTTCTTCAAACTACATGTTCATCATGGGTTGGCAGAAAGGCTCTGCTTTGCAGTCACTCAGGGACCCCCACAGAGAGGGACTGCACTATTATGAAGCTGCACCATCTGGAATAAATGAGCTCCTGTCACAATGGCAAAGAGCTGGAGGGTCTCACACTAGCAATTAAATGTTTTGGTCTGAAAGTCACATGTCACTTCTTCTTGTAGTATATTGGCCAAAATTAGTCAGATAGGCTTTGCCCAACAGCCAGGGGACTCAGAAAGAACTCAATATTAGTGAGCATCAGTAATGTGGATCAGCTTGGCAGATTGACTTGAGAGTCCATACTTTTAATCACCATGCTATACCACTTCATCAAGCATGTAATTCCTCTAGGTTAAATTCCCTTTAGGCCTTGCATTTATGCTTTTGTTTCCCTTCCCTTTCCCTCTCCTCCAACTCTGCATCCCTCCAACACATATTGAGCAACTATATGCCAGATACTTTCTTGGGTAATGATACTAAAATAAATGATACATGTTCTCTGCCTTTAAGTGCCCTTATTTTAAGAGGAAAGTGTTGACATGTCACACACAAAACACTGTGATGCAATCAAAGAAGACAGTTATAAATGAGGTCAGCAAGATACAGCTCACCTATCCTGGGACTTTCAGGAGAGAGAGACAATAAGTAAATAGTGAATCAGACAAGGCTTCCTGGAGGAGATGGCCTTAGAGTAAGGTAAGTAAAATTTGGAAATGAGAAGGTAAAAGAACATGGGCATTCAGGATGAGAAAAGAGCATGGACAAAAACACCGGGGGCGGGCGGCAGGAAAGTGCAAGAGTATACTCCAAACAAGGCACGATTCCTTTTGATTGTGTTGAAATGCTGGGTGAGTGAAAGGGAGGGTTGAATGCGTAGATCCTTTTGGAACTAATGTTTCTTGAGGATTTTGAACTTTCATACTTGCGTGGGAAAGTGTAGACAAGAGCATGTTTATGCCTAGGGCAAGTACTCTTACTGCGAGGCAAACTAACTCATAAGATAGGACTGGCTTTTAAAACTCTGCAAAGTTTGATGATAAAGGGGCTGTGGTATTACTTATGCTCAGTCGTGGGGTAGGATTAAGGGTGACTATAGGGAGGGGCTTGGGGTCCTGGCACAAGAAAAGGCCTAATACAGGATACAAGATCTTGTGGCCTGTGAGAAAAGAGTGGGTGTGGTCCCTCGGAACCTTGTGTGGTGCCCCTATATAGCTCACAGACTTGTCCCAAAGTGCCTGCTGGCCCTGTGCTGAGCTCTGGGGATATAGTGAGGAATAAAAAGCATCCCAAGTGGACACAGCACAGGAAGCACCCCACCTAACACTACTTGGCCTAACAGAATTCTCCTGGGTCTCCAAGTTTACATGAATTTGCTGTTTCTCCTGTATTTTTTGTTTCACTCTATTCTGTTTGCTTCTGGATCCCAACTATCATTCTATGTTTTACCTGTGCCAGTTCAACTCCCCTGGCTGCAGCCTCAAGATTTACTCTGCACATGGGCCTCTGATTCCCATCTAGGTTGGCCTTGCCTTGGGCTGCCTACAGGCTCTCGGTCCTGGACACAGGCCTTCAGACTATAGCCCCTACTGCTCCCTGCCCCTCCTTCAGTGATAATTCTGGGCTATGACCCCCAACCTTCTTAGCAATGGGTCACATTAACTCTAAAGTATTTTTTTCATCTCTTATATCTGTATCTCTGTCTCTGTGTCTTTATAGCCTTTATGTACAAAAAGGTTACTGTGGACCATTTTTAGTTTGGTCGGTTAATTGGGTGAGAAAAACAATAAACCCTTGTATTTCTCTAATAGTTTACAGCTTTTGAAACCATATGAAAATAATTTATTTTCAATTATCCTCAAACACTCCTGTGAAATGAACAGAGAAAACTTTGCAAACTCTACTAAATTAGGAAAATTTAGAGTTTTTCAGCAAAAAGGCCTCTATATGTGTACATTATTTTCTTCATTTTGTTTCACTACAGGTTCACGAGATTGAGACCTGGTAACTGCTTTTTAACCAAACCACTGCATTTTAGGAAATGAAAGCAATCCTGCTCCTGCCCCCAATCCCAAATCTTTTGCGATCTGGATCCCAGAATCAGTCTCCTTTTTTCCTATCCCCCATAATCAGATTCTGCACAGAACATTTGGATGCTGTGTTGCAAAAGCACAGAGCCTTGAACTGTTTGTCCCTGAACTGCCATAACTGGCTTCAGGGTTCTGCAAGTCACTAACTGGTGAATGAAATGTGTTTGCCCCACAGCCTGGAGTGACACAAATTCAGTGTCTGCAATCTCATCCAAAAACCTCCTATCTTTTCCCCAAAATTTGGACAATTTCACCCCAAATCAGGCAAGCTATTAAGTAATGACAGCTGCTCATGCATTAATAACACAAAACATGGTACTTTTTAGAACATTTATATTTATATATATAAAAATTAAATATATAATATATAGTGTTTGAGACTAAAAATATAGTACATAATATTTAAAAAAAAGGAAAATGAAAAAAGGCAGAATAGGAAAAGTTGTGAAGAACACACAGATACACATTGCTAAAAATCTACAATGGTCTGTCCTAACAAAAATAATATTTTTCTCTCTTTTCTTAATTATCATCATGGATCCATTTATTATTGGGCTTTGGGTGGAGAAAATTCATGGAGCCAAGAATGGAGGTTGTAATCCCAAGAATGGTTGGGGTCGGAAATGTGACAACAGGGAAGCCCTGGGCCTCTTTCTGGTGATATTGGAGGCAGCCAAACCTTCTGTGGAGAATTTGATTGTATTGGCAGCTTAGCTGCTCTCTCTCTTCAGAGTTGGGGGTATTCTCAGGGGCAGAATATGAAGATCTCCAGAAACTAACAAAAGAGCCAATGGCCCACCAACATTTGACAAGGCCATTGATTAGGGCCATCAAAAACCTAGGAGTGGTGGGCAGGAGACTGGCAGAAATAAGTGATAGTTATATGCAAATAGAATTATAATTTTTTAAGGGCAGGCTTATACCAGAACCACCCAATATGGCCTGTGACTTCCACACAGCAAATATTTCTCCAGGAACAGGGCCTAGAGCTCCCTCACAGTGATGTAAGAAAATGAGATTCTGCCCTTCCCTCCATCTCCCAAGCCACACATCTTTCTGTCCTCTCCATCAGCCCAGAGGTGGAATTCAGGATTAAGCTGATAAAGGTGAGGACTTTCAGAAAGAGGCTGGCCTCCAGAAAAGGAGAGATGACAGGGAATAGGAAAAGGGATATTTAAATGCTATTTTTATAGCCTCTTCACAAAAAAATAAATGCTTTCCCAGTTACATCCCTGGGTCTGTGCCCTTCAAAGAAACAGTGGCTCATCCAGAATCACAAGAACCTCTTCATGACTCTGAATTTATGTTAGAACCACTGGACCCATTTCCCCTCTACTAGCTGCCCTTCCTACCTGCTCCTTCACAGAGGGGTCAGCTGTACTCACACCTTGCCCTCTGGCTCAAGACACCTGCAGGCTTCACTTTGTAAGTGGTCCCTGGGCTCCTAAAGACTAGGGTGGCAGGTGGCTACTCCCATTTCTCCCCACAGAGGAAACCTGGATACACAGTGGAGTCATCATACCTTGGCTTGGCCATAAAAACCCTTGTAAAACTTTCAGAATTCTAAGTGGGAAGTAGTTACCCAATGGCCAAAGGATAACCCCACATCAATTTTACTGAGGTTTAGGGTATGCTTTTTTGTTGCTAAGGTCAAGGGGTTCCTCGTGGAAATTCATTCACAATACTTCCAACAGGATAATGAAGCCAGTGGTGAAACCTTCTTTCAAGAGAATCTTTCAACTCCATCCCTCAGCGTACTGTTCCAAACTGCCTAGGCCTCTTCTCCTCACCAAATGAATACAGAAAGAGCAGAATAATTCCAGGGTTGTGCAACCCTTTTCTCTCATTTTACAGGCTAGAAAAATCAGGGGCAATGAAGAGGTTAGGCCAACAGTCAGTAGATGTCAGCTTCAGAATCAGGCCCTAGGTCTCCTGACTCCTATCTAGCCTCTTGACCAAAACATGGTCAAAGGTGGTCAGGACCAAGATGACCACAGCAAGTACTGAGGTGCCATACTGGAGGACTCCATCTTTGGACAACAAAGGGCACCTTCCACTCCCCAGACAAGCGGTTCCATTTGGCCTAACAGGTGGGTTCCAATTCAGATTCTGATCCAACCACTGTCAGTTGCAGTGTACAGAGATGGCTTTGGTGGCTGATGTCTCCCTGTGCCTTGCACTGCAGGACTTGCTTGGTACTCAGGAGGCCCCAGTTTGTGTTAAGGAACAGAGAACAGTAAGTAGCTCTGTATCAGGCCTCAGAAAACTAATGGTAACTGCAGCATCAGCTGACATCCGCCACCCTCCTTGCCATGGTTCAATAGAATGGGCCCAGCGCTTAAACAAAAAAGGGGGAAATAGATAATCTGGCCAAACCCTTAACAAAAATTAGGTTGGGGGGGGAATATTCCTATTTTAAAAGCTACCATCTTTAGATTTTAACTGTTTGGATTACCAAAGTCTTCTGGATTCTGTAAAAATAAAAATACGCATGACTCTGTCTGCAGAGGAACCCGCATTCTGAATAGGCCTTCTCAACTGAGCTCACACAAAAGGACTGCGCAGGAAAATGTCAGCTTCCGGGGGTGGAATGTGGCTGGGAGCCTGGATCAGGTCTTGGGAAGGGTAGGTTCGTGGGGCTCGCCCCAGCTGAAAAGGAAGATGAAGACGCAAGGTAGCTGCGAGGCCAAACCTAGAGCTACTTTCTTGCTGGGCATTAGCCAATCCTTACCAGCAGAGAATGTCACCCCACAGACCCACCTGCAAGGGTGGTGATGACCCATGGCTGATGAGCATGTGTCATTAAAGCGTACATGGCTAAGGAATGGTGGTCACAAGAAAGGGCGATGCGCTTTCTGGACATTGCACCGGAAACCACTCCTGTGTAGTTGGGGCTGAGAGTCAGGAGCATGCACCAGACCCTGCTTCTTGGAAGGGTGAGGCCAGGCAGGGGTACAGGTTCCTCTTAGGAGCGCCAATTCTTTGGTCAGCGGGTAGCAGCTGAGAAGGGCCATGTGGAATGTGTGCTTGCATGTGTGTGGGGGGAGGGGCGGAGGTGGCAGCATGGGCTACTGCTGAATGCAGTCCCCTCAGCGCTACTTCACCTGGTTCACCCTTCCTCTTATCAGGCCCCCTCCCCTATCTGTCCCCTAAGCCCTGCAATTCTTGACAGGGTGTCTGGGGCCCACAATACCCACTCCCTGCACAGCCTCCTTCCTACACAGGGCAGGGTAACCAAAGCTCAAGGCACTGAACATGGAAGGAAGAATACAATTGGTCCAAAAAAAAAAAAGACACCCAAAACCTGTCTAAAGAGAACATCTCCCATGCCCCCTGAAAGGTGGCCTCTAACCAGTTATGGGTTCTGGGGTAGACAGGGTGTCTGAGAGCCAGGTCCCCTCCCTAAGTCTGTGAGAACCCACCTGCAAGACAGGTCTCACCACCTGAATGCTTGAAAATGGATTCAAAGTGCTTGGAGAATGAGAATAATAGGTGTTAGGAATCTGATGGAGAGTAGGGGCCCCTCTTTCCTTTCCCCTGGGACTTGTATTTGGTGGGGAATTCCTACATTTTTTTTTTTATTCAAATGAGGTTTTCATTGTTTTTTGTTTGTTTTGTTTTTGGTCTTTGAAAAATAGCCTATAGCACCCCTACCCTCACCCCACAGTTCCCCAGGGAGGCTCAAGAGTTCAAGCCAGAAAGTGGGGAGACTGGAGAGAGAAAGGGGCTTGGGTGGGCTGCTCCTAGTGTGGGTTTTGGAAACTGCTAGGTTGCATGCAGCAGTCTTGCTGGTGAATCAGGACATGGTTCCTGACCCTTCCTTTCTCCACCACAGCCCCCCATTCCCCATTTATCCGTTTAGCCCAGTGGAAAGAAGGAAAGGGGGCAGCACTACTGGAGACAGCTGGATCCCTCTGCAGCTGACAGGCAGGTATTCACAGTGGGCAGCCAGGATGACTGGCATTTTAATCTCAGCTGAATGATAGTTGGACTTGAACTCAGTGCCAGGGCTGTTCTGTAGACAGAGAGAAAATAAGTCCAGGTCCCTTCTGCAGTCCTGAGGAAGGAGAGATGCACCAAGTATGAATGCAGATGGCACAGTGACTGGCTAGGCCATCCTGTTTCCTCCCGTGTGTGCCAGAGCTACTCATTCCTACACTTCATGTCCCCTAGGCCAAAGCCAGCTTATCCCCATATGACCCCTAACTATTTATGGGAGACCAGAGGGGTGGGATAGAAAGGGAATGCTAAAAAGTGCCCCCTCTGCTCTCCACAACCTTCACTTTCCTGTTCCCATGCTGGGGCCAGGCATGAGCACAGGTCAGAAGGGACACATCCCCCCGAAGAAGAGGAAAGGGCAGGCCCAGGAGGCTGGGGCATGCGCAGAGCACCATCCTCGGTGAGGCGTTTCTGGGAGACCTGCTCCCCACCTGCCATGGCAGTAGGAGGAAGGCTAGTTGGGGACAGGAGCAACGAGCAATGCCCCTGAATATCAGGGAACAGCTTCTCCTCTGCCCCGCAGAGATGCCCCAGCCAGGCTCTGGCCCCTACACGTGAGTCTGCATGCGCTGCTGGAAGCGCTGGCCATAGTCCGAGTGCTGGGATGTGTAGGAGAATCGAGTGGCTGTGGCATATTTGCCAATGGGGTCATATGCCTCGAATGGGGTCCGCTCTAGGCCAGAGGGCGGGGCCTGGGGGTAGCCCAGTCGGTAGGTGGGGTACCCTGCTGCCCCAGGGAAGGGGTGGGAACTGAACTTCTCATAGTTTTCGTAGGACAGCTGGCTGGTTGTGTCAGTGCCAGCTGGGGCAGCAGGGCCAGGGGCTGTGGGCTCAGGGCCGTACTCGGAGGCCGGGGCCCGGCTGTAGGTGTTGAGCTGGGCATAGCCACTGGAGTGAGAGAGACGAGAAGAAGGACGGCCGTCGAAGCGGGCAGGGCCAGGGGCACGGTAGTCAGCATAAAGCACTGCCCTGGAAGATGGACGGTCTTCATGGGCACGCACGTTGTAGTAGCCATTGGTGGGGTCCTGGGGGCGAGAGAAGATGGAGGAGGAGGAAGGACCCTCTTGTGTGTGCTGGTCAAATCTTGCCAAAGCATTCAGGGCCTCCTCCTCTGGCTCTGCGCTAGGTTCCCAGTCAATACCTCTCCCCTCCTCTGCTCTTTCAGGAAACCTGTCTGTCCTCCCCTCTGCCCTCAGGCCCTTGGAAAGTACACTCCTGCCCAGCCCTCATGCTTCCCTTGGCTCCTTCCCCCTTTCCCACCTTCATCTCATACTCCTCTCGGGTGTCCATGGTGTCACAGCGCATGTCCTGCTTCAGGTCCACATCATCCTTAAAGGACTGCAGAGCAGCAGGGGTGAGGCATTAAGAGACAGAAGTCCTGCTCTTGCCCCCTCTCACTGCCCAGCAACCCCATCCCCACACCCAGAGGCCATCTACTAACAGGAAGGGTCTGGGGTCACAGACAGCCTTGAGTTCTGTATCTCCTCCCAGCAGAGCCCCTGGGATGTGGTGGGAAGAGGCCAGAGACCGGAGATCTAGCACCAACTTTGTCACTAACACAAAAATGTGGCCTTGGATATGTCACTGCCCTTCTCTGGGACTCAGCAATGAGGCAGTTGGACAAGAAAACTTTTAGAGTTTCCAATTCTGACACTGTGAGAGAAGGACGGGGTGAAGGACACTTCCAGGGGGCCCAACCTGCCTATCCTCTGCTGGAAGCAAACTCGTCTGGAAGTGTGTTCGAACGTGTGTGCACACGCAAATCTGCCAGTGTGTGCGCATGAGCATTTGTGAGTATGAACGTGTGTGCGCGTGTGTTTCAGGACCAAGGTAAGCCGACAGAGGGGCCAGTCCCAAGAGCATAAAGAGAGAAGTGGGCCAGGGAGGAGCAGGACCCTCACCGAGTAGATGGCCTTCATGACCCGGGTCGCTGTAGAGACACTGGCGGTATCGTCTTCCCGGTCAGAATGCATTGTGAGTGGCTCGCGGTTCACTGTCTCCACCTTGATGTCCAGTTTCCTAAGGGTCACATCCTTGCGACCTGAGACAGGGGAAGGCAGCTTGACGCTTCCTGCCAGCCTCTGCAGTAGTCACTTCTGGACCCACCTGGGGTGGGAAGTGCAAATTCCACCCCCTCCCCGGGACCCTGAGGCTCTGCCTGCTGGGAACCCTGGAAGCAGTGGGAGTGGGCTGTTCCCCTCTGGGCCCATACTCACTGCCTTTGCGGCGCCGGTAAAGGAAGAACGCCAAGGTGATGAAGAAGACGGTGAGCAGAATGCCTGCGCCGATGGTGGCTCCGGCAATGATGCCCACAGGTAACACCTCTTCAGATGAGGAAGGAAAGGAGGGGGTAAGAATGGAGCCACTCCAGAGGTCTGAGCTCAGTGCTGGCTCAAGACCAGGCTGGCTGTAAGGCCACAAGCTCCACTAGCATGCCTGGATTATGCATGGAGCTGGTTTAATTCAAGGTGGGTTTGAGAGGAAGGTCTGCATTGTGTTTGGGTTTAGGCCTGATCTTTAGCTTGATCAGACTTGCTCATGTCACATCCTAGCAGCTGGGGCATCAACTTGACCCTGGCCTTGGTGGTCCATCTGTCCATTTTCTACAATCACCTTCTGATGAGGTTTGTCTCTCCTTCCTGGGCTTGGCTCTTGTTTGAGGTCAGTAGTCTCCAAATTCTTCAATTTACCAAGTGTGTTCTGACCTCTCTTTTATCATCTGCCCCACCCACACCATTGTGATGGCTCTATCTGCATCTACCCACCCAAAGCTCAAACAGTCCTCCTGGGTTTCCCCGGCTCCCCATAGCTGAGAAGGATCCTTGACTTCTGCCTCCAGCTTTCTCTCTTTTCCTGGCAATCCTGGGTAGATCGGGCCCATGTAAGGCTCTTCCCTTCCAGAAAGCCTTGCCTGCTGAGCCCCGTCTTACTCTCTACTCTCTTCTTCCACATCACCCTCTTGCTGGCACCCTTGGCTAAGACAGAACTGATGGGATCCCCAGTTATTTTTCCCCATCTTCCATGTCAAATAGCTAGTTCTAAAAATAAAATAAGTAAAAATAAATAAATAAATAAATAAATAAATAAATAAATAAATAAATAAAAATAAACCTTTCCTTCAGACTTGGACGCTTCCAAAAGTCAAAGGTAATGCCTTTTTTGTCATCATCTAGAAGCAACTTAGGGGAGGGAGGGAACTCATGTCTCCTATCAGACTAAGGATTCTTGAAGAGGTAGAGAACCAAACTTTACTGGGCATCTCATATATAAGGTATTTTATAAATATTCTCGCATGTATTCCTCATGCCAACCCAGTGAGGTAGGTGGTGTTATTCCTTTTCACAGATCACTTGATGTTTCTCCTTCTGAAATCATTTGCTGCCACTCTGTAAGCTCCTCCACTAAACTAAAGTTCCTTAGGGGCAGAGACTCTCACTGTTCACATGGGTCCCCGCAGCCCCTAGCACAGGGCCTGGCATATAGCAGATGCTGAATAAACATTTTAAAAAGTGAGTGGATTTCCCGAGCTGAGCAACATGGCCAGGTCTCGGGAAGAAGAGGGAGCTGAATCCCCAGGCTGCCCTGCACCCTGGCTGCCAGCTAGCACTGCCGTCACCTCGCTCTTCCAGCTGGATGATGGCTGTGCCTGGCCCGAAGCTGTTCCAGGCAGTGCAGTTGTAGTGGGTCTGAAAGTCGGCCTCCATGACGTTGTTGATGGTGAGCGTGGACAGCACCCCACTGCCCGAGTTGGTCCTCTCCACTGTATAGCGTTCCAGGGTCCCCACCTCCAGGAAGTTCTCCTTCCACGCCCATGCCTGGGGTGAGGAGGGCAGGAGAGGGTAAGGAAGGGGCAGGTGGCAGGAACACCTGACCCACCTTCAAGGCATCCTTACCCCATATTCCCCATGTACCCCTAAGCAGCCCAACTCTCACCCTGCAACAAATCTAAGTCGCACCTTCTTCCTCCAACCTTGGCATTGAACCTCCAGTCTAGGAGAAGCCATGGCTCCCAAATATGACTGAGACATGTGCCAGGAACATTCAGATATGTCTTAGGGACATTCTTTAAAATGCTGATTCATGGGGCCTCTCTCTTAAATGGGAATCTCCTAGGGAGAGGTCCGGGAATCCCTATTTTTATAATGATCCCAATTTGATGTGGGTGCAGCTGATCCAAGAAACTGACAATCGGGAACCCCCGATGTTGTAGAAAAAACCCTGGATGGGAGAATCAAGAACACTGTGCCCGAGTCCCTGTGTGGCCTCCCTTCCCCTCTCTGGGCCTCAGTGTCCTCATCTGTAAAGTGAGAGGATCAGGCTAGACAACTCTCAAGGTTTCTTCCACATAACTCAGTTTTTAACCTTACCTTTAGCCAATCCAGAGCCAGCCCCACACGAGCCTGCCCGGCTGGTTCTGGAGACCCAACCACAGACTCTGATAATGGGGAGGAGTTATCACCAGAGAGGGGTGTGCCAGGCTCCTTTACCCCTGACCTCCGGGGGGCAGTCCCCCCTGTGTCCCCTCCCTCTGAGTAGAGTTTGAGGAGTAGGTAGCGGCTGAGAACTGGCTCCTTTCCAGGATGCAAGCAAAGCTCCTGGGAGCCAAGCTGCCCCCTGCCTGGGCAGCAGTGGTAATAAAGTGTCCCTGGGCAGCCCTGGAGTTAGCCAAATGGTCATTAAATGTGATGAGGGATTTGACAGTTAATGGTCATGGAAGGAATTAATGGCTCGTGGGGTAGGGGAGAGGAGAGCGGGGGGAGGTGGGGGTGTGAGGGAGCCAATTGGGGCAGAAGAAAGGAGAGTGACATGTGGGACAGGGTGGGAAGGAAAGATGATGGGGCGGGGCCGAGAGGAACAGGGAAGAGGGAACAAGTGAAAGATCAGGAGGAAAGGGAAGATGAAGGAGAAGAGAGAGCAAGAGTGGTAGCCCAGGAGAACTGCCAAGGCTCCCAGTAAGGGGCTCCGCAGGCTTTCCGCACCTGCTGCTAGTTACTCCTCAGGGAGACCCTGTGAGGGCAGGGTCATGCACCTGTCTTATGATGATACTGAGGTTCAAAACACTAAGAAATATGCTCAGGGTCAAACAACATGTAAGAGAGGAGGTGCCATTTGGGCAGGGAAAGGGACAGAGGAACAGAAAGCCGGAGGATTAGAAGTAGAGACAAGTAGAAGCATAGACAGAAGAAGTGGGAAGAGGCTGAGCTGGAGCAGAGAAGCAGGTGGCCTGCTGTCCTCACATCACTATGCCAGTCTCAGCACTCACAATGCGGTCTGGGGGCGGCGTGCTCCCGATGAAACACTCCACCTTGCCACCATCACCCCTAACAGCGTACTGCACCGCCTCGCTGGAGATAATGGGGGGCCCTGCAAGCAGAAGAGGCAGTCAGGGTCAGCTGGAACCTACAGTGCCTGTCTATCCAGGCCTAGCCCCTTTCAAGCCACTCACCGTTCACATAAAGTGGCACCTCCCGCTCAGCCACTCCGATCCGAGGCACGATGGCCCGGCAGGTGTAGGTGCCGGCATCTGCCTGGGTCACCGACTTCAATAGCAGCTGGTTGCTGTTGCTCAGAACCTGGGCAGAGAGAGCAGCCTCGGGTGGGGAGCCAGGAGGCCTGGGCCCCTAGGTCCGTGTGGGCCCCACATGAGAGGCATTGGAGAGAAAGCAGGAAGGGCCAGTGAATTCCCAGAAGGGAAATAGAGTCCCAAGTCTGTCTGGTCCCTCTCATGACTCTTAACAGGTTGGCATTTAAACACATCATCTCTGTATAAGTAGGCAGAGAAAGGTGGGCCAGAGGGCAGGTGAGGCTGCAGTCACTTCACAGAGAATGCAAACTCTTTAGAAGACCTGTCCTGGTGGAACTCTGAAATCTCTCTTCCTGCAATATTGGCCTGAACTGTCTAACACGGGTCTCCGTAGTACTGTAGAATTCAACTTGCTCTTCTCTAGCGAAACATCCGAGCTCCCCTCCCTTCGCATGAAGCATTTGTTGACCACATCTCTTGCCACCCCAGCACCTCCACTCAAGCGCTCTTCCTCCACCCACACAAGGATCAGCGTGTCCCTCCCACTGCCACTGAACCGGCTAGTTGTTCTACAAGGAGAGCAGGGGTTGATCATGAACACTGTCCTACCCCTCCAAATCCCAAGACCCTAAAAATATCCCAGGTACAACTTGCAAAGTAACGCCACACCGCCCTTGCCCCGTCCCCACTGGTGGCCACGGCCCTTCCTCCCAGCACCCAGGAGAGGCAGCAAGTGTCTTACCATGTTTGAGTCCTTTTTGGTCCAGGTAAGGGTGAGGGGCGGATTCCCAACCCAGACACAGGTGAGGGTCACATCAGAGCCAATGTCTGTGGTTGTGGGTTTGGGGTCAACTACGATCCGGGGAGCAACTGAGGTAGAAGGGAGCAGCTTGTTAGGGTCTCAGTGTCCTCGGAGTCAGCTCCAACTGGCCTTCTCTTTCCTCACCTGCTACCTCCCCATGTCTATCTCCCATCTCCTCAGCTTCATGGTGCCTCCCCAATTCCACCCCAGGCCCTTTATAGGACCCTGCCCTCTTCCCTGCCTCCCCCTCTGTCCCCATGTCTTCCTCTCTGCCCTCCGTTCCTTCCCCTGCACTTGCAGCTACTCACAGTGGACATTTACTAAAGTGCTGACATTGGTGCTGCCCACTTTGTTGTGAACCTCACAGGACACAGGCTCCGTGAAGAAGGAATAATCGACATTTGTCTCATAGCGACTATCATGGGCATCTTCAATCAAGAAGCCCCCCTTGGCCCACCTGGAGGAGGAGGCAACATAGCGGCGTCAGGGCTTAGAGCCCTTTCACCCACATCCGGTGGCACTGCCCTCCCAGCACCCAGCTCCTGGCCTCAAGGGCCTCTCCAGTATCCTCCCCAGAGTGCTCCCAGCCCCTGCTCCTCGCACCTGTAGCCCAGGATCTCAGGGTTGGCAGTGGCCTGGCATGTAAAGACAACACGCTCGCCCTCCTGTACTGTTTGCGGCTCAATGGACAGGGTCACCGTAGGAGGGTCTGCAAAGGAGGGGACAGGAAGTCAGGATATTTTCTGCACCTTAAGTTTCTTTTTCTCTACCTAGTACAGTGGTCCCCAACCTTTTTGGAACCAGGGACCCGTATTCCTATGAGAATCTGTCTGATGATTTGAGGTGGAGCTGCGGCGGTGATGCTAGTGCTGGGGAGCGGCTGTAGATACAAATGAAGCTTTGCTCTCTTGTCTGTCGCTCATCTCCTGCTGTGCAGCCTGGTTCCTAACAGGCCATGGATCAGTACTGGTCGGCAGCCTGGAGCTTGGGGACTCCTTCCCTAGCACATACACTCGGACACCACCACTGTGAGGGAATCTGGCAATTAGAGATTGCAGGGTACGAGCTCCAAGAAATAAGTCGTCTTCCTCACCTTTATCCCTTGGAGCCTCTAGGGGGCTGTCTGGGGGTGATGAACACAGATGAAACCAAAAGAACACTCAGTAGGTGTAAAGGATGGCGGCGACCACTAGGCGCCAGTGTGGGCTCGCCTGGCTCACTAAAAGCGATGGGGGTGGGGCATCTCTCCAATTGCTGCCCACACTCCCACCCTGCCCAGGGCAGAGGTAATTTAGTGAGCACGTACAAGATAGCATACTCCATGCTAGACGCTCTTACACTATATCTCTTTTAATACTCATAATGCTAAGAAGCAAGTACAGATCCACAAACCCTTATCTGAAACCCCAGAAACTATGTGGTTCAGAATTTGGAATTTTTCAAATCATAGAGGGATAATGGTGTACACAGACCATTTACTATGTAAAACCTCCAGGAGGGTCTGGCAGCACCTCACAGTAAGGGACATGAACACCTGTGCAGTGAAATGTACGGCTCTTCAGATCAAGTGGGTTATGACGTAAAAGACAACAAAGAGGCTTGGTTCAGATTTTGCCACCAAATCACTTTTTGTTTGGAATTTTAGATAGGGGATTGTAGGCCTATATTTAATTTTATCCACATATGTAAAATTGGAAACTGAGGCTCAGAGAGATTAAATCGCCACCCAAAGCCACACACTGATTTAGACTATGTGGGAACTGCCTGATAGCTGATGCTTCCTCACCAGTTCTCAGTGCCCATGGGTCGAACCAGGAAATCTTTGCAGGATTAAGAAAGTGAGCATCTGTCCTGGCCCCCTGGAGGATTCTTCTGTGCTTCTTCCAGGGTCCCTGCAGTCCCTCTCCCACTGCACCCCTCCAGCCTGCTGCCCCGGAACCCTGCTCACGGTGCACATCCAGCTCGATGGAAGTCTCCTTGCCACTGGGGATGGCCTCATTCATGCTTCGGCAGGTGAAGACGCGCCCAATGTCCAGGTCTGTGGGGTTAATGAGCAGCTGGCTGATGGTGGTCTCTCTCTTCCCATCCTTCAGCAGTTCCTGGGATGGGGCAAGGAGGGGAGACGTGGTCAACCTAAAAGCCCCCTCTTCTGCTCTCAGGGTGACATGACTCAGAACTGGGCTTGTGCTGGAGGGGAACTTTAACCTGAAGCTTGGCCCCCGCCCGCAGACACAGTGTCTTCCCCAGGTTTTGTTTTAAATTAGTAGACTTTTATTTTTTAGAGAAGTTTTAACTTTACAGAAAAATTAAAAGAAAATACAGAGAATGCCCATATACCCTCCTCCACCACCTCCCACATTTCCTAACATGAACCTTTGGTGTGATACATGCATTATAACTGATGAACCAATATTGATACATTATTATTAACTAAAGTTCATAGTTTGCATCAGAGTTCACTCCGTGTGCTGCAGTTTTCCCCATGGTTTTGAGCCTCATTCCTGGAATTCTCTGAGTTCAGCTTAAGTCTCTCCTCTTCTGCAAAGTCTTTCTTGGCCATCCCAGCCCTCAGGACTCTCCCATCCTGAACTTGTGCCCCTTGCAGGCAGTCTGAGCTGCACACGGCTCTGGGCACATTCTGCCTTGCCTTTTAGGCACCGTGTCTGAGTATTTCCATCTCCGCTCTCTCCTGCTAGACCATAAATTCCTAGAGGGCAAAAAAGGGACACACAGGCTCAAAGTCTCATACTGGCTCAGTGGTATCCAACCTGAGATCCCTGAATATGGTCAAAGAAATCCTGGTGCTGTTTTCCTTATTGCAAACTGCCTCAGGCAAACCATACTATTAGCTAAAGTAAGGCCCACACTTTGACAGCAATACACACCTCTCCTGGGCCAAAACTGTACCAGCCTTGCACAGTGCCAGTGGCTCCCTTGTGCTGCTTCGAAGGCCATGGTGTTTAAAGAATATAAAAAAGGGGGGTGGATGACATATGGACATTAACAAATTAGATTGTTTGGTTGCCAAAATGTTTCAAAACACAGTCTGGGGAGAAAGATAACAATTCTTGGTGGCGAAAAAGTAAGCATCACTGAAGCCAAATTCTCATTTGTCCTTAGTGAAACTAAAGCCAGAGAGAAGTGAATGGTCTACGGTGTCAGGGCAGAGCTAACCCAGGCACACAGGTGAGTGCTCTCTCTCCCCACAATAAGTGTCTCCTGTGGCACCTAGCGCAGGGCTGGGTACACATATGTTTGCCCACAGCTGGCGGCGGAACTCCAAACAGGAGATTAGGATTCTGATTCTAGCTCCACCGTCAACGTTGCCACGTGACTCTGGGTAAGTCTCTTACTGTCTTTCTCTGCCACAGGTTCCCCATCTATGAAATGTACACAGTGAGCCCTGCCTCCCTTGCCATTTAGTTGTGCTAACTTGGAAAACGTGCGACCTAGAGGATGAGTGAGGGAAGGAGGTCGAAGTGCTCATTAGGGAGAGTGCAGTCTGCCCCAGGTACAAACCCCAGCTCTGGTGCATGCCAGCTATGTGACCTGCGGCAAGTCACTCAACTTCTTTGCCCATTGGTTTCCTCACTGTGAGCTGGAAATAGCAGCATCTAACTTATGACACTCCTGTGAGGATTAAGAGACAGTTTCCGGAAAGGGCTTAGCATACACAGAACCTGGCACACAGTAGGTGCTTTATCAATGTAGCTATTATTACTATTATTCTTGGGCTCTACTTAGGTACCAGATGGCATCGTGAACCTGAACCTGGGAATTCACTTCTCTGGGCCTCAATTTTCCCAATTGCGTAATGAGTGAGTTGGACCAGATGACCTCTAAGGCCCCTTCTCACATCTGCATCCCCATAAGTCTGAGGTCAGATCCATGTGGGAAAGGAAAGATGACCTGGCATGAGGCCTAAGAGGAGCTGAAGGAGCAGGCAGAGTCTCACCGTGCTGGACACAGCACCCTCCTGCTGTGTCCCATCCCGGAACCAGATGATGGTGGCAGCAGGCTTGGCACTGAAGGCTCGGCATGTGAGGTTGTGGGGGGTGCCTGCCTGCAGCAGAAGCACAGGACCTCCATCAATCCTGGTGTCCTCTGGCGGGACTGTGGGGGAGAGTAAAGCGAAGTCAGTCCAGGGTTTGGCCAAAACTGCCCTGATAAACGAAACCCCTGCTGCCTCTGAGGGCATCCCTCCCTTGGCATGTCCACCCCAGGGTGAGGTCATGCTGCCCCTATCTCCAACAGTCTTTGCACCTGTGCCCCTGTGATGGCTTCACCCAAGGCCCTCAGCTCACACAGCTTTCCTAGCCCCCATCGGATATTCTTTCCCAGCCTGTACCATATTCTGATGCTACATCTCCTGCCATTGTTTAAGGCTATATACAGATGACGGGAGTGGCCTCAAATTAGGAAGGGGCTAAGCTATCTCAGCGTTTGAATATAGCTCATATCTTCGGGGACTTGGCACAGAAATGTGGCTACCTCTGTGGCTACTTCTTCCCTCCATTCCCTCCTATCTGCTCCTCTGTCCTGGAGCAGCCGGATGAGTGGGTCCATTATAGCAACCTCCCAAACGGACTCTGACTCCAATCCCTGCTGGCCCCAACTAATCCAGAACTACTGGCAGGTTACTTTCTATATAGCGCAGCTAAGACTGTGCCCCTGCTCAAACACCTTCGATAGCTACCAGCTGCCATGGGCATGAGTTCCCAGCCCCTTAGCCTGCTGTTTGGGCCTCCTCAGGCCAAGTCCTGTACTTTCTCACTTCCTTGTCTTTGCTTCTGCTCTTCTTTCCCTCATAGCTTCTGCTGAAGTGCTACCCATCCTGTTCGCATCCCAGTTGCTGCACAAGGCCTTCCATACCAGCCCCCCCACCCCAAATACCACCTCAGTGGTCCTGGCTAGTCACTCAGAGCTCCTCACACCATCTACCTTGTGCTGGGGTAACTTATGGCGATTATTCACACCTCCTCCCCAACTCAAACCATTATTCCTGGAAAAGTGGGTAGCCTGTCACACTAATGTTTATAGTCTCCAGTGCCCAGAACGTGGCCAGAGCAGGTTCTTGCTAAGTGCTTAAGGAATTGAATTGCAAGTGTCTGATACTAGGAAATTGGGCTCTCTCCACAGGCTTCTGAGTGCTCAGGGGACCCAGACTATAAGTTCCCTGAGGGCAGGGGCTTCTTCTTTTTTCTTAAAGTCCCAGTGTTCATCCCAGAGCTTGGTAGTTAGCAGGTCCTCAGGGACATTGGCTGAATTACTGAATAAGTGATTGATGAGATAAAGGCAGGCGCATTTTGAATATTCTCTTTCTGGTCCACCTAGTATTCATCAGGCTGAAATAAGAAGGGTTTTGTTTATTTTTTCACTGGGAGAGATTCAGAGGGAGCGCTCCAAGGGAACCCTTGAGAGTGGACCCTAGGAGGCCCATGGAGTCCAGTGGTGGGCAGGGCTGTCCCGAAGCTTATGAAATAATGGTCTCTACGCAGGGGTTCCCAGGAGAAAGGAACTACTTGTAGCCTGCCCCAGCGTCTGTTCAACTTATACATGCAGAGTGGTAGAGTGGGAAAAGCACAAAATTTAGAATCATAGTTTTAAACTCTGGCACCTTTATTTACCTAACTTATGATCTCAGGTGAGTCCCTCAAGTAACTGAGTCTGTTTCTTCAATAGAAACCTGACAGTGTCTGCCCATGGGGCTTTCACAAAGGAGGGATGAGGCATTGTACATGGACTGTAATGTGCAGTCGTGGGCAAGTGTGGGGTGTGTTCACTCTACGACTCGGAAAATGGCCAGCCGTGCTTCCAACTCCTGGCTATCGAGTCATCCACTGAATCCTGGCTCATCCTCTGCTTGCTGGTGTACCCGGTCCAGTGCCAGATGGGTGCAGATTTGGAAGTGGGGTGGGAGGGAGAGGGAGGCAGAGAGACATGAATAAAGAGCAGCCACTCGGGGTCTCTTGGTTCACCTGGGACCCTCCAAGGTCATGCCTTGCTGGCACTCCCAGGAGGAAGGTCCTGGGTAGCAGAGCCTTGCATGTCTATGGGGGATAGGGGAGATACCATGTCCAGACATGAGAAAATCCCTCCTGCAGGCAGGTCTCCTCTCCCATCAGCTCTCCCTTCCCTGTAACCTCAGCTCTTTTCTTTTGTTCAGGGAAAGACTGTCCATCTGTCACCTCTGTCACTAGCCCACCTTTCTCTTCACATCTAGGGCAAAAGAAAATAGGCCGTTGTGGTGTCTGCTTAGCCATCATGTGTCCAGGTATATATTTGTTTATGAAAACACATGTATTTATGGCCTTAGTTTCCTTGTTTATAAAATTTCAAAAATAACATTAACACCTATTCCTCAGGGTTGTTACTAGGAAGGGAAAATAAGATTCAGGATGTAAAGGCACTTGTAATCTGTGATGCGATTGACAATATTTCTACCACCCATTGAATACTCACTAGGTGTCAGCCAAAGTGCCTCATGTGTGTGATGTCACATAATCCTCACCACCAAGTATATTTCATTAATCCTTTCACAGTAAATACCATTAACCCCAATTTACAGATAAGGTATGGAGGCTCAGAGATGTTAAGCAAATGTAATCAGAGACAGGAGAGTGAGTTAAATGGCAGGGCCGGGAGGTGGACCAGGTCTGCTGAGCTGGGAGCTGCGCTCATCACTGCTGCACTGAGTTGTTATCACTGTGAATAAGGAGGGAGCAGTACTGTCTGTAGATCTGTATTTTCTATGTCTCTGTCTGAGGGGGGTGGGAGGCAGTTTCTCAAAGTCTTGCTGCAGGAAGAATGAAAAGCCATTCTGTGAAGAAAGCTAACCTCGGGTGGGGGTTAGAGGGACGATCACTGAGGACTGTGGCTGCTGATGGGGGCGGCCTGGCTGTGTGCAAGGAGGCTGATCCTGGGCACTGGACACAGCCCTCTCTCGACTCTCCCCTGCCCAGTGTCTGGGTTCCTGGGCTGCCATGAGCAAAAGCTGTGTACACAGGTAAGCAGGGAAGAAAGCAAGAAATGTCCTTTCTTCTTATTGCCTCCTTAAGGTTGCAGGTGGCAGGTAATTTGAGAATTCAAGAGAAATAAGGAGGAGAAAAAAGCAGTCAGACTAAACTTTCACCTCTTTCATTCTTGGGGCCTTTCCTTGTTTTCTCATCTGCCCAAATCACCCAGATAGGCTGCAAAGATCCATACCCTCCACACCAACCATGCCCTCCACACAGGATAGTCAGCTCCCCAACTCATGTGGCTAATTGACTTACAAGCTTTTTAAAAAAAAGTACTCTTTCATCTAGGGTTCTCATTTATATTCTGTTCTTCCAGGAAGCATTCCTTGATTGAACCAAGCCACTAGATACCATTATAAGCCCTGTTCCTATGATACGTAGGGGCTTGGTTGGCGTTTCTTCAATTCTTTCTATTTCTGTCTCTGTGCTTAGGTAGAGAAGGAAGGGAAGATTATCATTAGGATGGGAGTTTTCCAGGCAGAAGTAGCATCTTTTAACATGCAAAAACAGAAGCAATTAGGGAGTAAAAAAGAAGAGAGAAGGCCTCCTAAGAATCTCATGGTTCCCTTGGAATGCCTGGTCCAGCATGGGCCTCACAATTCTTCAATGAGTGACGGAAGATGATGTCTTGTCTTCTGACACCCACCTCTGGCAGTCAACTAACTCTTGCTCCCTAACATCAGTCTTGCTCCTTGCTAATTCTTCCCATCTGTCCTCACCAAAGAGAGGAAAGCAACTCATCCACCAGCCTAGACTCCTAATCCTTCAGGGCCTTGACATCCAAAAACACTGGCTGTGGGGTCCCCCTAGTCCTCACTTATTCTGACACCTCACCTTTGCCTAGACCTTCACAGTTTATAACTCCCTGCATAAGGAGTAGCAAAGTGGCAGTTGCTAAGAAAAAGCGGACATCATTGTGCTATGTTACCAATGAGAATACTAATGTCCAGAGGTCGTGACCTCTTCAGACTTCCAGTCCAGGCCTCTTCCTGCTACATTCAGAGGACTTGTCACATTCCCTCCAACCCCTCCCCTTCCACAGCTCCCAGATTTAAAAAAAACTTCCTTATGTCCAAGCTCACTCATCTCAGTGCCTTTCTTCTCCCTCCCATCCCTCCTAAGGGCTTCTCCTACTTCAACGATTTCTGGTCAAGGGAAGAAAAAGAGAGAGAGCATGACAGGACAGATCAAATGGAGGCAGAAGAAAAGAAAGGGATAGAGTTGCTAACAAAAGGGAAGAGAGAGAGTCACAGGCAGACAGAACCAAGCAGAGACAGAAGCATAGCAGAGGCAGGGACCCAGCGAAAACCCCTGAGCTTGAGGGAGACAAAAAGACTGATGGAGCCAGAGGTCCAGCTAGAGGGGCACAGGAGAAGCAGAGACAAAGGTGGGGGCGGGGGGAGGAGGGCATATGGAGCTGGCCTCATTCCTGTGCTGTGTGTAAGAGAGAACCCCCTCACTATGCAAATGACCCTGGGTGTTACCTTAGAGGGGCATCTGCTCTGTGCTCCTTGGGTAGTAGCTGAGAGAGAAAGAGAGTGGGGGTGGGGCAGCGCCCCCTCCAGGGCCCATACAGATACAGTCAGGACCTCACTCCACCCCTCTCCAGTCCTCAGCCCTCGGCCCTCAGCCCATTCCTTCCAGTCTTGCTTCCCTGTTCCCTGAGGAGGCCTCCAAGTGAATCTGAGGAGGGGTGAGCACTGAGAGAAGAAAGGAGGCAACAAAGAGGAAGGAGGGTTGAGAAAAGCTGCGTGAGGAGGAAAAGGAGCAAAGAGGGGCAGTTTCTGGGGCTCTGAGGTAGCAGAGCAGGAGAGAGAAAGGGAGAAGCTTCCTCACTACCAAGCCTATCTGCCAGGAGAGGCTGGGAAATCAAGGGCCAGGTCTCTGTCATCCCAACACTCTGCTCTGGCGAGGGAAGCTTCATGTCCAGAAGGCCGAGCTCAGCCCTTGAGCGGCCTAGGCACAGGATGCCAGACCTCACGTACCCACATGTCCCGCCAGTGGCTGCCCACATCCCTGTTTGGCTTTCTTCGGTCTGGACCTGGCTTCAGAAGAAGTTAAAAGGAGTTGGGGAGGGAAAGCTAAGGAGCTAGAGGGACAGTGGGGGCACGCATGAGGCCAGGAACAGGGAGGTAGAAGTGGAAACTGAAACGGGTAACCAGAGAAGGGGAGGGATTGCTAGAATGCCGAGAGAAAGAGACGGGAGGAGTGGGCTGAGAGCATGGAGAGAGGTTGGGGGCTATTACTGAGCACGGTGAGCTTTGCCCTCCGGGAGCGCAGGGCGGCTTCAGTGGCCTGACATTCATAAGAGGCATCATCAGAGAGCTCGGCATCGGTGATCTCCAGGTTGTACTGCCCGGCGTCTGCAGAGCCCACGACCCGGTACCGTGGCCACGCTGCGGGAACAGAAAGGGGGAGCCCAGCGTGAGCCCATTCCCAACCTGGGAGCCAGCCTGAATGACAAGGCACATCTTCTGCCCATGCCGGTCCGTATCTCATTCTAGGCCAGTATTCCTCCCTCTGCTCTTTCCTGGGATCCCATCCCAGTTGATGAGAATGAGGTCCCAGATGCAGACGCTGTGATGTCGTAACCTCCCACAGCAAGGCTAGGATCCATAAAACAGAAGGAGGGGACAGGGTGGGGGTGGGGAGCAGAAGTGAGGGATAAGCAGGAGCAGATGAAACCTCCGAAGCTGTTTGCAGACAAATGTCTCTCATAATAATAGGAAAGAAAAAGGGAGAGAAAATAAAGGCAGACAGCTGGGAGAAAGGAGAGGGAGAGGGGAGGAGGTATGTGGATGCTAGGAGATGTAGGGCATTGCAGCACAGACATGAGCTCACTGCGGACGGAGGGAAGCCTGAGGCAGGCCAAGGTCTTATTCTCGCTGGCCAAGGGAGGGATGGATGAGGTCCAGTCCCCTGAAGGAACCCCTA
Source organism: Rousettus aegyptiacus (assembly GCF_014176215.1). Classification (NCBI taxonomy): domain Eukaryota; kingdom Metazoa; phylum Chordata; class Mammalia; order Chiroptera; family Pteropodidae; genus Rousettus; species Rousettus aegyptiacus. The sequence continues at coordinate 44,863,042 of NW_023416292.1, read as the reverse complement.
ACCCAAAGATTCCTGTTGCCTATAGAAGCCACGGCCCTCTGGAATTCAGTCTCCCTTGCCGTCCTTCCTCCAGGCTCCTGCCCACCCCCTCACAATGCCCTGCCCTCCCCTTTCCTATTCCCCACCATGGCTCTCTCCTATTATCTCCTTCTGTCCAGAGGCTATTGATTCTTCTCACTCCATATCTATTGATCTCTTTCTCTCTCCCCCAGGTTCCTTCTCTTTCTATCAATGGGTTCACCAGATCTGTCTCTTTCCTTTACACAGATTGCTCTATACAGACAAATTTCCTTCACCTGTCCGAATACATGGACTCCACAACAAATAATCTCAACAATAAGAATAAAAACATAAATCCCTCCTATACTTTTATCCTCACTCTGCTTTATAGTGAACAATGTGTTTTCACAAAGCACATTCTCTCATTTGGTTCAAAACTCACAAATGCACTTACAAGGCAGGCAGGCCTGTGACTACTATACGATTTTACACAGTGGTAGACTAAGGCTTATAGACATGAAGTAGCTTTCCTAAGGTTACCTAGCTGGTAGGTGGCAGAAGCAGGACTAGCACCAGGTTTTCTGACCCCTCATCCATTCTGCCAGGCAGCCTTTCCAAAAGTATCTTTACCTGCTTTGGAATACAGGAGGTTGGTTTTTGGTTTGTTTGTTTATTATTATTTTACTGACTTATTGTGTTTGCTTTAGCACTGGCTCCATAGTGCTTAATAAAGCCTTGTTGAACGAATAAATTAAAAAGTGCTGATATTAAATGAGATTTCGCCTCTGAGCAGACTGCCTGAGTAGGGGAAGGAGAGAGGCTGGAGCAAAGTCAGACTAGTATGAAACACTACAGGACATGGAAGTTGCCTATCCCCTGTTTTGCAAGGGACTCTGTCTCATAGCACCTCCTGCTTCACCTCTGTCTACCTACAGCAGTTCTTGTGGTATCTGTCTGTCTGTCTGTCTGTAGGTCTTTTACATAAAGGTCTCTTGGTTTCCTTTGATCTCTCAGGCTTCCCACTGCCTTTTTTGAGCAAGTCCATAGGTTGCAGGGAAGGCAGAGCTGCGGGGTTTGGAAAGCAGTGGAGACAGAGCTCAGGACGAGAGATAGAAAGCCTGACTCAAACACACAGGAGAAGAGAGGCTGGAGCAAAGAAAAGAGATGCTGAGATGTACAACTAAGAGATACTGAGTCAAGGAATCTATCTGGGGATGGGTAGGGGGAGGTGTGTGTGCAAAGACGGGGTAGTCTGGATGTTGGGCTGGCGGGACAGCCCCACTCACCTTTGAGTCCCTGACCCATGCCCAGTGCCAGCCCGTCCTTGGTCCATTGCACGATCCCTGAATAGTTGAGTAGCACGCAGGGGAGTACGGCCCGCTGTCCGGCCACCACAGTCTGGTCGGCTGGCTCCTGGCTGAAGCGGGTCTGGGTCCCTGGCAAAGCCAAAGCCAACATTGGGTAAAGAGAAACGTGAAGGAAGGGGCTCCACCAAGAAGCCACCCTTCCCAGGCACCTGCTCCCATCTTGCATAAGGCTGGAGAGAGAGAGATAAAGACCCTCCAGTCTTAACCCCTTCCCTCCATGATGTCATGTGCTCACCCTTGATTCCTTTCTCCTTCCGTGGCTTCTCCATGACCCATGGGAGTGGTTTTAGGAGCCAAAGTGCTCAGCAGTCATAGAAAGTGGTGCAGTGTTATGTAATGGCCTTAGAGTATGGGCCAGTCAGACCCTCTTCTTTTACAGAGGGTGACACTGAGGTCCAGGGAGATGAGTGACTAACCCAAGGACAGCCAGTAAGCTACAGGCAGAGCTGAGATTTGCACCTGAGCTTCAGTACTCCAGATCCTGGGCTCTTCCCTTACCGCCACCCCTCACGCCCATACCCATGTCAGTATGCTTCAGCACTGGCTCCATAGTGCTTAATAAAGTCTTGTTGAATGAATAAATAAAGAAGTGCTCAGGCTGATATTAAAATAAATTTTTGTCCTCTGAGCAGACATTGCCTGGGCAGGGGGCAGGAGAGAGCCTGGAGCAAAGTGTATGTAAAGTACATTCCTCCTTGCTAGGAAGTCCAAAACACATGATGCTGGTGATGAGGCCGTCCCTCTCAGTCCTCGAGACATGACCATACCACCATACCTCTACTTGGGCATGTATCACATGAGCCAATGTGAGGTAATACACATGTGCCAACAATGCCAGGTAGAGTTTGCCATGAATGCATCCAGCAAGTGCATAAGGCAGCTTCTGTGGGGCAGGTATGTCCATGTGTGTGCATATAGGCTGCCTGGGTGGCCGTGTATCCAAAATAAAGTGGCTCCGAACCTACTTCATGGCACACTCACCCTGTTCCGTGTGTTTAGCCCTGGATCCCACACACTGGGGGCATGAGTGCACACACATGGACACCCTGCATACACTTAGCTTCCCGCACTGTGGCAGCTGAGGCCACGTGATTCTGTTCCCTCTGGCTGTGGGAGCTACACATGGCTGCCCGGCTGGCAGCTCGGCTGGGAGCATTTGATTAGAGAACTGCAGAGTAATTGCCTTTAATTGTGGAGCCTAAATGGAGCAGGGAATTGGATGGCGGTTTCTTCTCCCTCACTGCTCTCCCCCATCCACTCCAGGCAGCCCGGTCGCCCAGTGGTGGGCACTGGGCACAGCTCCAGGAGCAGTGCCTCAGCTGTGGGGAAGAGGGCAGGAGATGGAGGAGCTGCGGAACAGCAAAGGGAGAGATCTAGGGCCTCCTACCCACGTCCCCAATGTCACACCACTGTAACCAAAATCAGCCTTTCCCAGAACTTAGGGCACTCCTTCCTCTTCTTTCCCTCTCCAACTCCCAAGACTTTATAGAGATCACAGTCCTCAAATATAACAGTTTCCAAACTGAGCTTTCCAAATGTCTCCAGTCCTCCATCACTCTGTGTAAGGATGCAAACCAAACCTGTTCCTCCCCATTCCAAGTCCTCGTTCAAAGTTATCAGAGACAGAACCCTAGTCTTATCTCCTTCCTTCTTCTTCTTCCTACTCCAGCTTCATTTCTCCCTGTCTTTCCAAACCTGCTCCATATTCTTCTCTTTCAGGAAGTCCTCCTAGATTGGTCCCTTAGTTCCTTGGGTAAACAAACGCAGCTTTGTCCCACCACTCAGCTCTGCTGTCACCGCTCTATCCATGGGATTTCCTGTCCCAAGCTATCAGAGAGTCTGTGTCCATGCTTTTGTTTGTCATGGGGTAGAGGGCAGCTCGTAAGTGGGATGTTTGCCTTGTCTATTCCACCAGAACTGGAACCTCTGCTCAAGGCCAAGGGCCATGCTATCTCTTTCCTTTGAATCTCCCTCAACTCTTGACATCCACATTGGATGCCACACATAAAGGGGACCAAGGAAGAGGGAGCTTGGCCAGGAGTGGATTGATGGCCAGCGTATGATTTTACACAAAGAGGTAGCCTCTTTGGGTTAAGTGCACAGATCTAGCTCTTCAAGTCTGCAGGTCAGAAAGTTAGAAACAGGGCCCCTCCCCCACACTGTGAGCAGCTCTCCAACTCTGCTGACCTGACATTCCATCTATGTCTTCTAAAGAAGCAAAAAAGGATAGGCTCACTCACATTTCCAGGGGAGGGGGTGGGTCAGGTGAGCAGCCAACATTATTAATTCAGGCACTGCCCTCATTATTATTCAAATTTATTCATATCATTGCGCATTTCTCTAGTGCAGCTTTATGCTGCAAACTCTCCACACTCACATTTCTCCTTCCCGCAGCCCCCAGAGCCCAAGTCAAGGGCTTGGGAGTGGGGTGGCCTGTGTGCCCTGGCTCAGAGAGGAATTTATATTTACAGCTCTCTTGTATGGGGCCTGGACACCCCAGTCTCCTTTGAAGTCTCCAGAGGACAGTGAGAAGCTGGTTCCTTGTCCACTGGAGTGAGGAGGCAGCCGACCCTGCAGCAGGACAGAGGTGGGAAGTCCTTGGGGTCAGAGTCAGATTTGGGGGTATTGCCAGAGAGAGAAGTGGTGTGGCCTCATTTGCTCACCTGTACAATGACAAGTCTGGACTAAGGACTGCAAAGTCTCTTTTAAGAGCACAGGTTTAGGAGACACACAGGTATGCATAGTGCCTCTGCCGCTTCCTAACAGTATGACCTTGTTAGTTACTCTCTAAGCCTCATTTTCCTCCTGGTAAACGGGAATGTGAACATCCTCCTCCCAGAATGCTGTGAAGATGGAATGAGATGAGGCATATGATATACCTGGTGCATTCCCTCACACATGCCCACTAAAAAGTAGCTATGACCCTTATCTATCCTGGGCAGTGGAGGGACTGCCAGAAACCTGAGCAGTGATATGACAAAGAAGGTCTCTGTCATCCTGGGGATTCTGAAGTAAAATACCCTCTTGACTTAGGCCTGGTTGAAGCAGCTTAGTCTGGAGGCAGAGGGATGGAGGCCATGACCCTAAAGAGAGTCCAGAGAGGAGGGGAAATGAAGGCTTTAGGGGATTTAATTCAGTGGAAAGGCAGTCTAGATCCTGAGCCTACAAATGTCGCAGGTGACGTTTCCTGGCCCCGAAACAGCCCTTGCAGCTAAGACCGTGTTTGAGACAGAGTCCAGATGCCCCCAGGTTGTCCCGACTTGGCTGACGATTAGGAGAAAGCCCAAGCCTGCCATCACCAAGTTCTAGTCTCTCTACTCTGTACACTCCTGGCTCTTGTCACCCCTTCATGCCCTTGCACAGGCCTTTCCCTTGTGGGACACTGCTCCCCACCCCCCTTGGGATTCAAATAGTTACCTCCTTGGTGAAGTCTTCCATGACTGGCTTGAATGCCTTCAGAGGCCTTTGCACTCACTTCTCACTCTGCTATAGAAGGTCCACACTGCACTGCCCACCCCTATCCCTGCTGGGGGGAGGGGGGTGCACTCCTCACATCTGGACTGTGTCACTCAGAGCTCCAGCCCCATCCCCTAGCACAGAGGCCTGGCTGCCAGGCACACAGCAGGTGTTCTGAGTAAGTCTGTTGATTGATGGAGTGAGAGTGAGCAAATGCCTGAGTAAACAGTTCTGCCTTGTGGAAAGGAGGCAGAGCACCCCCCCCCGCCCCCCGGCCCCCCCCCTTCCACCTCAGGTTGGGCTCACAGACTCCAGCAGAAACAGAGACAGGACAGGAGAGTGAAGGGACAAGACAGGGTTCTCCCTGCAATGAGAGGAGGGACAGTGCTGAGGCATGGCTTGAAGTCAGTCCTGGGAGGCTCCTTAAAAGAGTAGAGCTAGGCCAGGAGGAGGGAACAGAACTCTGGAAGATTCCAATGCAATGATGGAGGTGGGTGATGAGGAGACATGGGGATTGCTGAGGAAAAAGCCTAAAAAGTGAGCAATGAGGCACAAAGGCATCAGACAGGACACAACTGTAAGGGCAGAGGTGTCCTGGTGGCATTACAACCAAAAAGGAGGGCTGGGTGTGTCTTTGAGTGTCAAGATGGTACCAAGAACCAGTATCAGTACAAGGATACACACAAATCTGAGAACACACACACGCGTCTCTGAGGTCCTGTTGGCCTGGTCTTTCACCATGCATGACACAGAGCACCCCTACAGTGGAATTGGAGACAAAGTTTCAGTCCTATCAGCCCACTTTCAGGAAATAATACCAGTACCAAACAGAAATGCAGAGAAATTGCTGGCTGCGGGATGGGGTTGTGGGGCCAGGGAGCCAGGTGGAAGGGGAATCAGGAAGGGCCTGGCCACAGAGAACAGGAACGCAAGACCAGTCTCCCTTAACGGCAGCATCGAATAACCGTCCTTGCCTGCCTGGCAGCTTCAGTGTAAGGCAAGGGCAAATCACGTTTTTTAAAATGAATTCTTTCCTGCTTTGATCCTGCTCCCTCCCTGTCTTCAGACGCCATCACAGATGTGGTGAGCTCCGGGCAGCCATTGTGACCCTCTGCACACAGGCGCAGGAGGACCACATTCACACGGACCTGGAGGGAGGTGCAAAGGGCGCTGAGAAATAGAGACAAAGACAGAGGCAGAGAGAGAAGGAGAGGAATGAGAGTGGAGAAGAAGAGAGAAGGGAAGAGGAGATCTTGGTTAGAAAGAGGCCAGGAAAGAAAAAGAAGATCCAGAAAGAAAAGCACAGGAAAGGCCCCACCCATGGAGTCATAGAAACCCAGGCCAAGGCCGAAAAGAAAACTGAGAGTGGCTGAGAGATGGAGACACAAGAAAGACAAAGAACACAGGGCAGGGAGCTGCATGGTGAGCGTGCAGGCTGGGCAGGAGGGGTGCTGCGGGGACGCCCCATCTCCTACTCCTTCTCTGAGATGTCTTGGTTCAAGTATGTTACCATGGGCTGGGGGTTCTCAGACTCCAGGTACCCTCTCGCCCCCTCAGTGTTGCCACCAGGACAGGAGATTCCTAGGAGCTTGGCCCGGGTGTTCAGGCAGCTGAAAGCTGAATAGGGTGGGAAGGGTGAGGGGAGCACAGAGCTGAGGAAACCTCAACTTCCCACCAGCTTGCCCTCAGACCTTCCTCCCTTCCTAACTCCTCTGCCTTCATCCTTCACCTCACCCTGTAACTCAGAGCACCTCTGGCCTCCCACTGGGAATAGTTCCTTCCCACTAGGAATAGTTTCCTCTGCATTGTTGGGGCTTCTGGATGTAGCATGTACAACCCGACTTGGATTAAAAGTCACTTGTGTGTGTGTTTCCATCTCTCCCACTGCCCTGGGAGCCCCAGGAGAACAGAGACACTTGGATTTACCTTTCTTGTCCCTTTGATCCCAGCAATGCTTAATAATAACTCCCGATTATAAGATGTCGACTATGTGCCAGGCGCCAAGGCAGATGGCTTATAGACATTATTTCTAGTATTAAAATCCACTATACAGTGGTGGTTCGTATCTCCATTTTTGAGAAAAGAGAAATAGGCTCAGGGTGCTTAAGGTACAGACAGACGTTAAGTGATAGAGATGGGAATGAACTCAGGATTTTAGGCTGAATAGTCCCTGTTGTTGGCACTGTGCCACGTTAATGAATATCCGAGAAGTTTCTCCTGAATAAACTCGACTCTCGGCCCCCATCCTAGAGTACCAATGACCCTAAGCTCTGAGCCTGTCTACCATTCCTGGTCTCCACTTTATACTCAGACTCCATCTCCACCCTACTGACCTCCTGGGAGGGCAGTGCTCCTCAGCTCCTCCTGGGCTGGCCAGTGCTTTACAGCCACACAGGACTTGTCCCACATGATGCCACCAACTAAAGGAGACCCGTATGAAGGGGGGTGGTTCCCAAGGCTGAAATGACCATCAACAGTATCCAGAGAGGTTTTAGTGATTTGCAAAATGCCAACCTTTAAGTCACTAAGACTAGTTCACTACATGTAACCTACAGCCAAATATGGCCCACTATTATTTCTAATAAGGCTCAGAGAGATAAGCATTGTCCCTCTAGTTACACAGCTGGTTATTATTGAAGCCAGTAAGCAAAGCAAGGAGCCAAGACACCTGCTTCCCCTGAAATACCATCATAATAGTCTGACTACTGCTGTCTTCCCACCTCTCACCATCTCTCTGAGACTTCCTAGCTCAGACTCTGGCCATTGTAGAAACCTGTCCCTTGGCCTCTCCGTCTCCCCTTAATGCTGTCCCCTCACCCAGGACACCTCTTTTCCCACTGCTCCTTCTCAGTCCTGATCTTTCTGGGGGTGATTCCACCTTTCAGCCGTTCTCTGACTCCCTCCTCCACCCTCAGCACAGCACTGGGGTTTCAAGTTAGGCCAGGAAAGGTCACCTGTCTCAGTCCCTGTGTGTTAACACATCTCCTGGACCCACTGGGCTTATCCCTGGGGCTGGGACCAGGCTCTCCCATAAAGGCCTGGTGAGAACTAAGGGATCAAATCCCATTTTTGACTGAGAACTATTAAGTGACCTCTAAACCTATCATAGAGAGGCTGGAAATGCTTACCAACTCTCAGAGACATGCGCTGTGTAGTTCTCATGGGCACACATGTGTCATACCATACAATCCCACATCTTCACTGGTACACACTCAAATACAAACTCTTCCTGCATCTTTGCAGTCAAGTACGTGTTTCTGCACCCCATGGGTACCTGTCTGCACCCCATCTTAGGCCACGTGTCCTGGCAGTCATGCTTCCAGAGCCCTGCCTGCCAGGCCTGCCAGGAACCAGAAAGAAAGTGGGGCCAAGAAGGCCAGGCCCTGTCTCCCCAGATTTGTCAAGAGCAGTAATGAACCCCCTGGGCCGGAGCAGGCCCCACGCTCTCCACTCTAGATCGCTGCGGGTTCAAAGAGAAGCCTTTGATTCACACCGACAGCTTTCAGATGGAACTAAATCCCTCCACTCTCCACTCTTCTTCCCTCTCTCTGCTCGCAAAGCGTGTCTTTGCTCTTCCCCCATCCTCATTGTTCTTCCTCACCAACCAGATCCCAGCCATTCCTGTCCTGTTGTAAGAAAAGTGCAACAGGACCCTCTCGCCAAGAAAAGAGGATTGCAATCCTCTTGGCGGGGCCAGCAAAGAGGAGAGGACAGAAGATAGGGAGATTTGCACTTTTGATAGAGGAAAGAAGACAGAGAAGGGAGGAAGTGAGGGAGTGAAGGAGGGTGATAAGGGAGTGCTGAGGCAGGCACAGTGAGGACAGAAAGGAAAGACAGAAACTTGCTCACAGAGGCAGATAGAGAAGCAGGTTCGCTATGACCCTCAGGCAAGCAGCTCATGGGAGGAAAGCGCCAGGCCTGCCCAGCCATGAGACTTTTGACACTGTAACCCCTTGAGAAATCAAGGGTCAGAAAGCAATCTCAGGTATGGCCATGAGTAGATGTCAGGGGATACAGATGTCGGATGGAGAGTCAGAAATGACCCACTGCGCTTCTCAAAGACAAGTTTGCAAACACTCACAGATGATCACCCCCACTCTCCTGTCCACCAGCATTTACAATATCAAAGTACTTCGCCTTCACTTCACAGACTGAAGCGAAAATGACAGCGAACAGTAAGGGCCTCAAATGCTTTGACTCAACTGACCACTGACATTCACCACCTTCCCTTCCTTCTCATTTTTGGCCCTTTCTCATCCCAGGAAGCTGAACTCATAGGTAGAAGAACCAGTTTCCCCTCCCTCCCTACAACCTGCTTGGCCAAGCCATCCCGATGTCTACCTCCAAGGCCGGGGCATGATAGGAACAGCTGAAGGGAAATCAGTCCAGGGACCAGATGGGATTTTACAAGTGGTCCACAATCTGGCCTGGTTTTCTTGTGCTCGAGTATACCACAGAGGCCGGCTGCAGGGCCTGGCTGGTATTCATAGTGACAGGGCACAGGAGTTTACTGATCTGGGCCAGTAGATTAATCACCAAAAGAGACAGAAACAGAATCTTGAAAGAGGCAAGGGGAACTAGCCCAATACCACCTGCCAGGGTCAGAGTACTCTGGGCCTGAGTCAGGAAGTCTGAGCTTACTGGTCCTGGCTCTGCTACCATCCAGCTGCATGGCTCGGGAGAGGTCACTTCACATCTCTGGGTCTTGGCTTCCTTAAACTGTAAAGAGAGGGAGCCGAATTACTTGGCCCCCAAAGGCTTTTCCAGCTCCGATGTTCTAAGATTCTGCCACAGCATCTCCTGTTCACTTGGGACCTCAGCCAGACCTTGCTGACACACCTAAGGACTCAGCCCTGTGTTCTATCCCTCTCAGACTGCGTAAGAGAGCTGGCACATCTGGGGCCATCCTGGCATTTCCTCCAGCAGGACTGTAGAGGGAGGTCTGTGGGTCTGTGACACTAAAACCGTGGCTGAGAGGGCCCAGATGATGTACGTAGCACAGGAAAAGAAAGGCTATCCTTTGTTTTCCCCTGTAAGGAACTCCTCTTCTTTCACTAGGTTCACGGTAGGAAAAAGGAGGATAGAGGGCAAGCAATCCCGGGTCTCTGAAGTGATTAGCCAGCCCAGGCCCACTCACAATGACTTTGAGCTCCTGAACTAAAAAAGATCAGCAGGTGCAACTAGAAACAACTCCTGCCCCCCAGTGCCCACCCTGTGCAGCTCCATTTGGATCTCTAGTCCCTCTACTCTCTAGCCCAAGGCACTTGGGCTAGATCTGATCTGACAACTCTATGCAAATGTGCCCTGGCAGGGGACTCTGAGAATGTTCAATGGGAAGGGCAATGGCATTGTGAGCCCAAGTGGTGTTGGATGTAGCAGGTATGACAGAAGGATGCAGAAAGGGGGGTGGCAGGGATGGTGGATGGTTCTGCTGAAAAACTGAATTTCTGTCTGGCTTCAGTGGGCGAGGGAAGGGCCAGGCGGGAGAGAGGAGGCAGGTGGCCAGCAAAGACGTAGCTCGGATAGGACAGAGGATAAGAGGAAAGGGAGTAAAAGACGGAGAGAGAGAAGGAGAAGAGAGGGCAGAAACTCAAATAATCGTAAAGCTAGAGAAGGCTGGAAGAGCTAGAGTAAGGCGCCAGGAGCTGGCATGGGAAGGCGGGAGAGAAAGGAAATGATCTGCCTGCCTTCCTCCCCTCAACTTGAAGAGGACGAAGGAGGAGTTCAAAGGTTTGGGTCTCCAGCAATCCCCAAGTCCACAGAGTGAGAGGAAAAGAAATCGAGACACAGGACACTGAAAGAAAAGGCCTGATGTGCAAAGACAAAATGAGAATACTGCAGAGAAAAGGAGGGGAGGGAGAAGTCACAGAAAATAGAAAGCAAAGTAGATCAAAAGAAAGTTGGTGGCAGGAAGAGTGAGAAAGGTTTAAGAGAGGTTTGTTTGTTTTTTTTCAGTAATAAGGTACAAATATTCCTTCCATTTAAAAAAAAATGTCAGTTTATTTTTTTTCATACTATATATACATAATTTTTTTTAACACTTTTTTTTTTTTTTTATTTTCCCCCCTTCTCCCCAACCCTCTCCTCTCTGGTAACCACTAATCCACTGTCCATGTCCATGAATCTTTGTTCTGTTCATTTGTTGCTTTTAGGTTTGCATCCCACATATGTGATATCATGATTTTCAACCTTTTCTATCTGGTTTATTTCACTTAGTATGATTATTTCAAGGTCTATCCATGTTGTTGCAAATGGCAGTATTTCATCTCTTCTTACAGCTGAGTATCAAGAGAGCTTTAAGGTCAGGTAGAAAGGAGCTGAGGTGACAATAGTATAAAAGAGACAAAAAATAAGACAAAGAGACAAGAAAGGGAAAGAGAATAAAATTAAATTAGAAAAAGAATCTGAAGGTTAGAGCTGGAAATGCCTTGATCGCCACCAACACAATACTTTTATTTTGAAGAAACTGAGGGTCAGCAAAGGGGAGAGCTATTTGGAGTGAGAATGTCTCCAAACTCCTGGTGGCTTCTGAGCCAGTCTCCTAATTACAGAGAGCCCCCTTTTCCAGAGATGGCACAGCCCCAAATCTGCCAGTCTTGCACGGAGGGGTGGGGGTAAGGTGGGGGGTGAGGAACGTACCTGGAAACCGTCCTTCACTAAAAGAAGGGAAGTGAAAGGGGAGCTTAGAGAGAAATTATGGAGGAGAAAGAAGCCTGGAAAGATGGATACAAATCGGAAGTGAGAATCAAGGGGGAAAAAGGTAATGCAACCATCTGGGAGACAAGATAAGGACAGAGAAGAGAGGGAAAAAAAATGGAGAAGGCTGGGGAGGGCGGATGGCAGAGGCCTGGAGGCTGTGAAGACAGATGGGCAGGGAGGTCTGGGGAGGATTACCACCCTCTGGGCTCATCTGAAGGTCTGGAGCATTTAGGTCAAAGAAAGAGAGAGAAATCCTGGAGAGAAGGAGGGATTTTTGAAAGGATTAGCTAAAGGAAGGGAGGAGCCAAGAATGAAGCAAACGGTATCTGAGGTAATTCCAAATGCAACTAAGGGCTGGGCCCTTGTATATCTAAGCAAAGACTGTCCCAAGTAACTGCTACTTCTGGCCTCCTTCCCATGGCCATCCGCTAGGGGCTAGCTAATCTTTGCCCCAGGTAGCAGTGTGCTCTCCATGAGGGAGATCAATGAGTCACCTCTCTTCTCCACCCCTGCCTTTTTCTGGGTAAACTAAGTTTGTCCTACATTAATCCCCCTCTGACTCCTCCCTCAGACAGAAGGACAAAAGGCCCGCCTGCAGAGGTCCCCAGATCCTCTCCATAGAGGTCTCCTGGCACTTCTAGCAACAGCTCCAGAATAAATAGCTTGACTCTTAGAAATCTAGAAAGGTGAGGGCTGGGGCAGCAATAAGGAGGGCATTCTCTCTTTTACCCTGAAACCCTGGGAAAGTGCCAGGAGGAAATCCACTCTTTTGATAACAGACTGGAGCTCTTAAGGACGCTTCTCTATTTCTAAGTTGAATGAGCTTTATTATATTTCTGCGCCCCTTCACACACCTTCCCCTCAAAAAGAAAAAGAAAAGGACCATCGGATCCAGGTGTTAGACCTTAATCTCCTTTCAGAGCCTAGAACCCTTCATCATGGATAACTTTGCAGATTCTCTAGCACTTGCCAGATGGACTGTCTGACTCTATGAGCTAGGTGAGCAACTGATACGGGAGGGCATGGGGCTCTGAAGAATGCTCTATCATGGCACTGGCTCTCTACCAGTGCCTCTGAGAAAGGCTGACTTGGCAGACATGCTACAGGCCCATCACACAGTAGTATCCCCAGGCCCCATTAATGAGCCTTCATTATAAGCCCCCAGGACAGACATTAATCACTGTGGCTCCCAGGACAGCAGATTTTTAAATTCTTATGAGGACTTTCTAATAGTAATGACAGTGAGCTCCCCATCACTGGAGGTGTTCACTGTAAGGGTGGAAGACCACCTGATGGCAGTTTTCCAGAGGGCTCTGGGTAACATTTCAATCCCTTTCAATTCTGGCACTTTTAAACATTCTCTTCACACACCTCATATATTTTTTTCTTACTTTGGATGCACACCTATCAAACAATCAATTTGTAATAGTTTGATAAAGGTGGACTGAAATGATTTGCAATACTGAAGTTTAAAGGAAGGAATTCTGCAACGAGCCATCTGCAGAGTAATGAAACTTCAAAAAATGGTATAAGTAAAAAAGATATAAGTAAAAACTTTTGTCTCATGGCAATTAATCATGAAACTTCAATAAGACAGCAATAGGACCTGAACATAATCTTGTTTTATTTAGACCTGTAATTTAGTTTGTAGTTATACTGTATTTTAATCTGGCTCTTTTTTCACATGACTAGATTGTAAACTCCTTGGGGCAACAGATATATCTTAGTTGTGCATCTTCCAAAGTTACTAGTACAAAAGTGCTTTGCACAGAACAGATGCTCAATAAATGTTGTCTGAATTAATAATAAATGTATAAATCACTTGTACTCAGAAGTCAACTCAATTCAATATTCATTAATTCATGTAACAAACTTTTTTCTTCCTTTCTTTTTTTAGTGTCTACTACACTCCAGGCACTGTCCTGGGCTCTGAGATGCAAAGTGAATAAGAAAGATCGGTCCTGCCATCACCCAACTTACAGTCTAGTGGACATTCCCAAGTATCCAGGGAAAATGGCATGATGAGTGTCACGATAAAGCACAGAAAAAATGCCTTACATCAATTTATTCAAATTGCACTTTTCATATGCCCGACTTCCATATGGTCTTCTTTTGGGCTGAGATCCATATCTCATTGGCCTCTGGGTAGCCCTTTCTACACACATACTGGTTAGACACTGAAGGCCTTGCTCGACACATGGTAGATGTTCAATAAATATACATTTACTTACTGCAGTTGAGCTTCAAGGCTCAATGCCTTCAAGCACTGAAGACAAGAGGGACTTGACAGCCAGAGAAGGGGTGGGGGTAGGGGTGGGGCTGGAATTCCAGACCAGCAAAACGGCATGAGCCAAGACATAGAGGCATGAATGACCAGTGAGCGGCTGGAATTCAGGCACATAAAGAAAGAAGAACCAAAGTCATATCTCTTTAAAAATTAAATTCTTTCTCCTTCTGGGCATTCCTCAGTCTCTGCCCTCCAGAAATTTCTAGGTTGTTGAGAGAGACTGGACACAGACAAAGTGAGAGGTCCAGATTTAGAAAGACAAAGTGGAAGCTGTCTGCAACATGCCGACCCGGTAAGATTCAGGGATGGGCTTAGAAGAATCAGAAGAAATAGGAGGCTGTTTGGTGTTGTGTGTGTTGTGTGAAGGGTGGGGCGTGAAGGGATTACAGGTGTCCTTGCTTGCACTCATGTGTCTCGTGAGCTAATGTGTTACTAAATATCTAGCCACCAAAAAGGAGAATGGGGCACTTCTGCCTGTAACTAGAACATTCTAGGCTTTTCTAATTAATTTCCATAAAAAAGATTTCCCATAAAGGCGCTCTACAGGCCCTAAGTTCGGGTCATCTGGATCAGTCCTGCGTAAAGTAAAAGCAGCTCCCACCGGCTGGCTACTGAACTGATCTCTCTGACTTGATTCATTTTACACGTGCAAGGGGCATGGAATGTTAATTTGCCACAGGGAGCTAAGGGAGCCTGGAAGTGGAGGCTCTGTAATTAACAGCTGTGGGAGGAGGCTCTCGGTAGGCAGTAGCCGGCATAGGGAGGGAGGACCCAAAGGGACGCTTCAGGGTTGATGATGCTGGGTCTGGAGGCTAGGGCTGGAAACTCTGGTCTCTCTGTCAGCTCCTGATCTTTGCTGCTCTGCCTGACTCAGTTTGCTTAGCAAGTGGAACACAAATGCCCCAAGAATAGGGGAAGCCCAGGGGGAGCAAAACCATTCATCTAACCCCTGTTGGAATTTATAGGACATTGAGGGGGGACATGGTAGTGGTGACCAAGTGGGAATTCATGGCGAGGGTCCATGGAAAGACATTCTCTTCAAGGCCATGCATACTGGTGACTGTTTCTGGGATCCCCAAAGCAGGTGAAAGCCAGGGCTGCTCTGTGGACTTATTTTCATGAAAGAGGCAAATATTTAGCAGAAAGGGGAGAGCAACTTATGTGTACACATGCCAGCCATCCCGCCATCTCCTAGCAGGCCAACATCCATCCAGGGCCTGCTACACATCCTTCGAACCCCCTCCTCCAGGCAGGCAATTTTCCCAGAGGGGTTGTAAAGAAAGTATTGATTTTCCTCTCCCATCCCATTCAAACTACCCACTCTGGCCCTACCCTCATCAGCTTCTCACATGTCCCCTTTTCAACTTTTCTACTCACCAAAAATTTCACTGATCTGGGGACACCCTACCCTGCTCACTGTCTTGTGTTCTGTATCAGCCTCAGGACAGCCCATAGGCCAGAGAAACCAGGAGCATGTCACTGATGCAGGGGCCCACTGAAGCTTCACAAAAGGCTACACGCATATATAGAGAGGCTTGACGGGGTCCACGGCAAAGAGGGAACAGACATGCAGGCATAGGAGAAACCTTGGATAAAGCAGTCTGCCTCTTCCTTCACACCGCTTCCAGATTCTTCCCTTCCCTTTTCAATCCCTCTGTGTTGCCCTAGCCCCTAGCAAAATGGGGACAGAGGTCGCTCTGTTTTTTTCCTCCCTGGTTTCTGCGATAACCTAATGATTTCTCATTTAGCTGCCCAGCCCTCAATGGGGAGAGGCTCCCTTTGATTGCTTGTGACACCAATCTCACAACAAATTTAGCACTTCATTTCCTGGACGAGCCAATATTCCTCCTCGATTATTTGCCTGAGAGGGGGACAGGGTGCCGTGCATGCCAATGAACAGATTATGTCTTCCCAGGATAGCAGAGCCAATCAAGCTCACAGTCCTGAGAAGCATGGATGAGGTGGGGTGGGGTGGGAAGAGGTTCTCATGGGAGCACAGGAGGACTCCAAGAGCAAAGAAAAGGTAGAGGAGAAGGTGGGGAAAAGGGAAGACAGTGGGGAACAGACACCTGACCCTCAGCAAGCTTATGTGCAGATTCTCTAAAATGGAAGGTGGGGATGGGAACAGTTTGACCTTTGCTCAGATAATTCTGGAACTTCCTTCCCAAACCGCTCCTGAAATTCTGGCTTTTCATCCAGCCACCCTCTAAACAACTGGTATGAGGCTAATGGAGGGAGAAGGTGACCCTGGAGTCATGCTATTTCACCCTAAAATGAAACAAGGAAAGAAGAGACACTTTCCTACTCTGTGCCCCCATGCCAGCATTCCTCCACACCTGTATCTTTTCCTACCAAAATCACTTGCTCCTGGTTAGGAGGCCAGAAGGGGCGGAGATCCTCTGAGGGCTCTGCCCCATATGAATGATGAGGGGAGGTGAAAAGAAATTTCCAGCCCAAGAGCCATGAGTTTGAGCGCTGGGGCTGGAGGTTCTCTGAAGGGAGGTACTGAAGGAGGAAAGACAGACTGAAATAAGAGCCAAAGGGGACTTCCGACGGGACCCCGGAAAATGGATCGAAGAGAAGGAGGGAGGGAGTGATGTGGACGTGTTGCTTTGGAGCCAGAGGGGAAACCAGGGGGAGGCCAGGGAACCCTGAGAACTCCAGCAGAGACAGAAGTGTCCCAAATATGTAAAAGAAAACTGGGATCCTGGAGCTAGGAGTGGCAGTGGTGCCAGGAAGAAGGGTCTCATGGGTACATCTGGTTCATCCGTAGTGACTATGGACCAAGGGATGGAGAAGGAGGGACAAGGCTCTGAGACTCTCAGAATGTGAGCTGTGAGAAGACAGGCCCTGTCCCTGGGGAATGTAGGATACAGGACGCCTGCCAGGAAAGGGAGAGAAAGCCAAGTGAAGGAAGAAAGAGGAAGGGACTGATCACTAAGAGGGGTGGCAGATGGTTCCTGTCATTAAACTGATTCCAGCAAGTCCAGGAAGCCTTAGACAGCAGAGACAAGCTTGGGTGAGCAGCGAGAGGGGAAATTACAGCCTTGGAAGAAGGACCTTAACCAAAAACCTCACACCAACCTGTACGGTTATACATAATCTAATCCTTATTCCTACTTCCACAGGAACCTCTAACCCAACCTCAACCCCAATACGAACTCCAGCACAAACCTAATCCTAACAATCATTCTAACCCCAAATCCTAACTGGAACATGAGCTTCTTGAAGGAAATGCACCTCAAAATCTTTCAGTGCCTGGTGAGCAGAAGTGATCAATAGATGTTGATTTTTAAAAATGAGCACATAAACCAAACTTTAACCCTTATCTTTAACAGTTACTTCTGCTTTAAGCCTGACCCCATTCTGCCTACTCCAGTGCCCATACTGAGACCTGGTCAATCTCAAGTGCAAGTTCTGACTATATCCCCAACCCAATTTTAAAGGCTACTGTCCCTAACAACGATGTCACTAATTCTAATCTCATTTGTTCTGCCCCCACACCTCTGGATAGATGGTTACAATTCATCTAGGCGAACAAAGGTAGAGACAAAAGACATCGACTCAATCTGGAGGCCAAATCAAGGTGGGAATGCTGGCTCCTCAATTCTTATGGAGGGTGGTTCCTGTTCCTAACCCAGCCACCCAGAGCTTTAGGGCCCAGGGACTAGGTACCAGAAAGTAGGGCTGAACAAGGCTCTGAGGTCCAGGACAAAAGGAACCTGATGCTTGAGACCCCGGGAGTTAGATGTGAACAGGCTTGTTTGAGCAGAAAGAAATGCAACAGAATAAGTGAATGACCTCCAGTTCAGGGGGCAGAGGCTTGAACTTCTTCCACTCACAGCGGCGACCCTGGGATCCCTTGCTCAGACACAGGGTGCAAGAGCCCTTCACAGGGTGACCATGGGAAGTCCCCCGGTGAGGAGGGCGTTGTGAAGGTGCCAAATTGCTTTGGAGACTCTTTCTATTTGCCACATGACTCTAGAGCAAGGACCTCTCCCTCTGAGCCCTGCACCCTCCTTCCTTGAAATTCTAAGGAGCAAGGCTCTCCACATCTCTCAGGACCTGTCACTGTGGCACCTGGGACAGGAGCTGAGTGTTATATTCTGTTCTTGCTGCAGCCGAATCTGATTATGAGGACATGTGATGGATGAGCTGGGTTTGCGCCCCAGATCAGAGAGTGAGATGATAGAGTTCATCTGTCACTCTTTCCCCACAGGATGAACCATTGGGTCTGAGACGTCATCTGAAACATACGCACCTCAGACATATCTCCCTAACCAAGATCCCAGGGAGACTGTAAATCCCTCTTTGACCATTTCTTGATATAAAGACCTTTGAGCATCAAAGCACCTGCACAAGCTCCCTGCGTTCTGCTGAAATAAGAATTAGGAACTCAGGTATAAGAACCTCAGGCCTTGGGGGAGACCCATTGGCTCTGGCCAGCTGCCACGACCGTGGGGGCACTTTGAGGAAAAGGGTGGAAAGCCTGCCTCTGCTTGGTGAGGGGCCTCCAGGCAATTTTCAGTGACAGCCATGGGCCTCAGAAGCCTGGGGCAGGGCAGGGAGGGAGAAGGGAGGAAGACAGCACAGAATAATAATGAAGGATTTTTAATAACTCGTCAGCTCTGGTGTCAGCTGAACAGCAGCGGCAGCACAACCCGTTGGGAAAACTTTGTGAGGAACTGTCTTCCCAGGAAGTAAGAGGAGTCAGAAGGGCTGAGGGCAAGGGGAAGCATTCTTCTCAACCACAGCCCCACAAAGCTGTGAGTTAGCATCCAGCCAGTGGTGTAGGATGAAGTGCAAACAGGATTACAGAACCCCAGGCCTGGCCATCTGGGAGCCTCCACGCCTGGCCAGACCTAGGGCCACAGACATGGCTGAAGACAGGAGCAATCTAGGACATTACAAAGCACAGGCAAGCCCCTCTAGGAAAATACTTCCTCCAAATTGCTCTATGAAATCAATCATTCGGAAGGTAATTACATGCTTATCAAAGGGCTTCTTCTTTTTACCTAATAATTTACCAAGGAATTGTTTGAAGTAGGAGTGTCTTCAAAGAATATTAGAGAAAGCCCTGGTGACCACATTTTCAATGGCCTTGTTTTTCAGATGAGGGCACTGAGGTTCAAAGATACTGCGAAGACAGTTGATGACAGATCAGGATTCCTGGAAATGAGAAATCCAGGTCTCCTAAAAACGAGTATGATTTTACAAACAGAATTTCCAGATACTTTTCAGGGGTCTGACTGTTGCAAAGAGGCCAGTATCCTGGCGCTCCGGTGCATTGAGGGCAGCTGTCCTCTGGGTGGAAACAATAGGAAAACTTGGGGTAGCCCATCAGAAACACTATACATTCCCTCTTTTCCTCAGATCACTCTAGGAGGGCTTTCTGGTCTTAGTGGCTATATGGCTGGAAATGGAGACATTATCTGAGCCTTTGGAGTGACAGGTGGAAAAGGGCTCAGTGGCATACATAGAGGGGAATATTCTAGGACTATGAAAAGTCTTGGGGAGGAATGGAAAAGTGGAAGTACTTATCATACACATGTATGAAAGGCACAGGGTTCATGGTGGGAGAGTCTGAGAAAGGTTCCAGGTCTTAGAAGATCAAAGGCCCTACAGACTTAGTGGTTTTGAACAGACCATGGGATCCACAGAAGTGAGCTGCTGGGTAACCCTGGAAGCCCTAGCAGCCTGCAGAGAGAGCATCCCACATTCCCAAAAAAGAAGAGAAAAAAAAAGGGTGTCATCCCTTAGTTGCCTACATTTTAGGCCACAGTGCTGAGAGCAGGGGACTCACAGGGGACTCACTCCCAAGAGCCCACAAAGGCAGTGGCACCTGAGGATCCCAGGCCCTGGCACACAGCAGGCACTTAGCTAGGATTTGATGAACGAACTGTTGGGACTGTTCTAGAAGGTAAATAAAGAAGAAATGCAGGTCTGGAAGAAGGGGGTGGGGTGACAAGGGGAAGCAGCTCCACGCCCTGGCAGAAGGCCAAGACTGAATGATTCCTCCCTGTTTCAGAAAGAAAAACTAAGGCACCCAGGATTGGGCACATGTTACAGAGGAGATATTCTGAAACAAACCTGGCAGGCAGCCCCCTGCCCAGCCAGCAGCTCTGGAAGATGTAAAGTGCTATCTAAACATGATGCATTATTAACACTTCAGAAATCATATTTCACAGCCGCCCGGCTGGAGCTGGGAAATGAATTCTTCCTCCTGCTCTCTGGCAGGGGAATTACTGTTGAAGCCAAATGTGACAGCAATAACATGTGACCAGGGGCCAAGAGAGGGTAGGGTGGTTGAAGGTAGAGGACATAGGCACCAAACCCAGGCAGGTCCTGGGTGCTCCTCTACTACCTGCGGCTTTGAATCGAACACTTCAGCCACAACCCGAGCAAGCTGGCCAAGCTGACCCCTTCCTCTCCCACCTCATGGTGACCCGCCTTGAGGAGTCCCTGGCAGAGGGCAGATAGAGCTGTGACCCAGCCTCTTACCCCCAGACCACCGCTGAGCACCTCCCCAGGTGCAGCGCCTCATCCTGCCTCTGTGAAAAGGAGTTACAGAGGGTGAAAGATGCTCCAAACTGATAAGAGACAAGTCCTCAGGACAGAGACACAAGGGCAGAAGATCTAGGTGGACGATGGACCCTAAGTCACTACCACAGGACTTCACAGAAGAGGAGGTACAGAGCAGGTTGGGGAGGAGTGCAATGAGGAAGGAGCTGAGAATGAGTGTCTTGGATGGACTGAGTGGCCTCCAGGTAGGCCAAGAGGTGGAAAAGGGAATGGTTTCGCCCAATGGGGTTGGAAGCAAAGAAGTGAGCAAGACACAGAGTCAGGGGCAGTACATCTCTGGCAGAAGGGAGGAAGCAGCCGCTGACCTGCATCCTGTCCTCACTGGAGAATCACAGCCACAGAATAGGGAGGAAGGAGGGAGGGGAGGGAGAGTCCTGTCTGCAAAGACCAGTGACTGTTCAACAGTAAGAAAAAAGTCCTCATGTGGTAGATGTGGAAGGAAAGCTGCCAAAGTCATTGTCATCCCCATCCCAGGACCCAACGCCAGTCTCTCTTGAGGGCACTGGGCTCCTGTCTGTGTGCTCCATTGGCAGTGCAGGCAGCTTGTAATTAGGCAGGGGGAACAGACAAACCAATTTTCAATTAAAACCTTATCTAAGGGGCGCATAGATGTAAAGGCAGGGAGGTCTGATTTTTTTCTAAGCCAGCCTTCAACATCCGCAGTGCCTGGAAGGAGACACAGGGAGGGGGCCCAGGCAGCCCTGGCGTCATATAAATTCTGCTCATAATTACATGATTTTCAACACCATGAGATGCCAATAAAGTATTTGCAAGGCACACAAATAACAGCGTGTTGGCATTCCTGAAATGGTGCTTGGGCAGCCAGAACACAGGGAGGGGGGCAGCCGTGCCTACCTATATTGTTGGGGGTGTCCAGGCTGCTGATGCAGATTCCTCCCTAGTTTCTCAGCCAAGACCTATGCTATTCAGGTTCCCAGACCTGCCAGCTCATCTCTCTGGACCCCTAGCTCTGGGAGCGATAAGAGTGGGGCTGAGGCGCTATGAGGGGCTGTTGGTGATGACAGCAAATGTTAGGCTCCTTGTACTTCCAAGTCTGGTCTCTTTCCTTGCTCTTGCCTTATTCAGGAGGGCCAAGAACAGGCTAGGCAATTGGGCTGCCTCCATCTCGTTCAGAGGAAAAGGCATGTGCCAGTCCAAAGTGCTTGGGGCTTAGATTCAATCAGGTGCCAGCTCTGCCTCTCAGAGGCACAGTTTCATCAAATCTAAAATAGGGATAGTGGATGGCCCAAGAAAAGGGGCAGCAAGAAAGTCCAAAGCCCTCACTGACAATGCTTGGGGAAGTGTGCACCCCCATCGCACTCCATATCCTCCCAGTAAACTTGTCAAGGTCAGGACTTCATCTTCTCCATCTCTCTACTATTTCAATGTCCCCTAGCACAGGTCTCTCTACAGGAGTAGATATCAGATAAAATAAATATTTGTTGAGTTGAACAGAATGGAGGAAGATAGAGGATGAGGAATTCTCATGGCCATTTGATGCGGGCAGAGTAACAAAAAACATCTCTTTGGAGTCAGAACTGGGTCTGAACCTCAGCTCTGTCATTTATTACCAGGGAGAGGTGGCTGAGCCCATACCCCTATAAAGCCCCTGTTTCCTCATCTGTGAAGTGCACGTGCTGGACACAAGGTCTGTAAGATGCCTCTGACTCTTGAGATGGTGTGGTGGGGAGTGAGATCTGAGAACCATTCTGAGAAAATGTCATGATAAGTTTCTGGCACTGTTGGGGTTGGTCATCAGCACATTATTCAGTGCTCAGTATGACATCTGGGACAATCAAAAACCATATAATGGTAATAATGATGCTTCCATAAAGATCCACAGGCAACTTTTTGGCAAGAAATCTTGTTTATAACCTCTGTGGAGGAGTTTATCAAGTTGAAGCAGTCTGCCCTCTGCCCCCACCCTCACTCACCTCAGCTCCAACCCAATCCCACTACTTTCTTGATTATCTTTCTGCCCATGGTTTCAGCAAAAAACTGGAAGAACTGTGAAACCTAAATAATTGATTCAGTTCAATTCTATTCTATTCTAACCAGCAAACGAGTATTGGTGACCTACCATGTGCCAGAGTTTATGCTAAGCACCAGGCTCAGGCTAATCATCAGCTTTGGTATTTAGGAGAGAAATAATTAATTTAAAATGGTGGGAAAAGAGGAGAGAGTGAATATAAGAAGGGTCTGTGCAAGGGGGCAGATTAAGCCTTGAACCAGCAAATATGAAAGTAAAGCGAACCTGGGCACAAAGAACAATGAAGACAAAGGGAGGGAAGTATGTGGTGTGTCCGGGGAGGAGTCGGGTGTAGCTGGATCTCTGGATATTTGTGGAAGGGCAGAGTTTTGAGGATTAAAGGTGATTAATCTCCTTAAATGCACTTGCAAGCTACATGTGCCCAGCAATTACATAGTGCTGTGTTTTTATTGTTTATGGAAGATAAGAAAGGATAGGTAGACTGAGATACTGAGATGGGAGTGTGGCAGGTCTTGAATGCCATTCATTATTCATCTACTCAACATTCAATGTGCGTTTACCCTACTGTGTGGTGGGCCCTGTGCAAGAGGCTAGAGACAGGAAGTAGAATCCCATACGCCTCCTCTCAAGGAATGCAACATGGGATTCTAGGGGCCATGATATAAACATTAAAGGGATATAATGGACACACAGAAAAAGAAATGGTCCATTTGGCCTGGAAGGGGGTGGGGGAGGGAGGTGGTGGTAATCAGGCTGGTTTCATAGAGAGTATATCACTTAGACTAAGATTTGAAAAATAGAATGTGTTCACTGAGCACATAAGAGGAATGTTGGTGTGGGGGTGGATAATTCCTCCAGGCAGAATATAAATGTTCATGAAGGCTCAGGGGTATGGATTTCGGGTGGACTGTGGCATCTGCAAGGTTCTGATTAACTAAAAAGAGAAAGAGGGAACAAAAACAGGGAAAGCTAGGGTCAGGTGGTAGAGGGTTTTACATGCCAGATCAAGACTTTGGATTTTATCACAGTGGTTAAGGGAAGTAATGAAGAATTTGAAAGAATACTCTGCCAGTCACTGGGGGAGGGTAGGCACAGCAGGGGAGCTGCAGCACTGCTCCCGGGGAGAAATTATATGGACATAAAATGAAGAAAGTGGATAATGAGAAATGGAAGATATATGAAATATATGAGGGAGTTAGAATCAACAGGATTTAAAGGTTGGGAGAATGTGGAAGCTAAGCGGAAGAGGAGCATTTTCAATTTGGGTAACCAGACAGTGGGCAACGGCAGTTATGGGAAACCTGCAGAAGGGTGTGGTAGTTGGGGTGATCTGGCAACCATTCAAGGATATTCTAAGAAGTGTGGACTTTACCCTGTAAAAGATGGGGAGTCACTGATGGGTAGATTTTCAAAAAATTACTCTTGTACCCACCCCAGAGAAAGAGTGAACAAGGGAGAAGAATAAGATAGGGGAAGGGAGAGAGTGGGAGGGAGAAGTGAGTGGCTACCCATTTACCATGTCCCTCCAAAGAGGAGACAGCCACAAGTCGAGTGTAGTGACAGTCATTTTAGTGCTGGTATTGTGGCTGTGTGTTAGTTATCGGTCATGTTGACAGTTGTGAGGATTAAATGACATATACACATAGTAAGTACTTTAAATTATTAGCCATTGTTACATTGTTATTGTTTCATTAATGCTGACTTCATAGGTATTTGTTGTGTATCCATGAACCATTAATAATAATAATAGCTTATCATCTGTGATTGTAGATGACAAAAGCTGGAAAGAGGAGCAGGGAGTCAGGGTTCTCATGTATCCCCTTGCTTCAGGAAAGGAGAAGGAAAGGAGAGGAAGCCCTTCTAGGCAGAAGGACAGCATGAGCACAGTCACAGAGGCAGGAGGGCTGCGAAGGCATTGAGTACAAGTGTGAGTGTGAGCAAACCTTACAGCCGCACTGGGCTGTCTGCATGCTCCTTGCCCTCTACTCACCAGTGTTCTCCCACGTCCACCATCAGAATAGTTGAGGGTTCTCCAGACAACACTAAAGGCTGAGGAGGGAACCTTTGTTCTGAGCAGATGTCCTTTCTACCCAATAAAGTTTATGCTGAAGTAAGAGAAAGGAAGAATGGACACTAAGGAAGGAGGACTGCCTGCTCTCAAGTTTTCAGGAATGAAGAAAAAAGTTGGAAAAGTGTAGATAGTGAGACCAGTGAAGGATCAAATGGACAACAGCTGTTTGACCACACTTTTCAGAATCATGGAATGATCAGCAGGAAGAAACCCATGTGAAAAAATCCAATCCAGATGAAAAACCCAAGGCCCAAAGAGGTGAAGTGAGTTTCCTTAAGTCAGAGCCAGTCACCAGCAAAACCAAAAGCATAACTCAGTCTACCTGGACTCCTGGACTCCTAACCAGGTGTCATCTCACCCCCAACCCAGTTCCCTGTCACCATAAAAGTCCCTGAGCATAGAACGTTCGGCACTGTAGTGCTGAGTAGCCTCTTAGGATTAAGTGACTCCTGTGTTTATGTTCACCTCTTCGTCCTCCATCTGATTTCCCTGGGCAATGGCAGAACCCTGGGATGGAGGGGATCGTGTCCGATCCTGTTCTTACCAGGATGCTGCTGGGGCAGTACACATCATAGGTGCAGCAGTCCCTCGTACCAGGCATTCCTGTCCAAGTGTTCTAGATACTCTCTCCAACTATGTGTGCACATGCACGCACACGCATACACACCTCTCTTCCTCAATCGCCACCTCCAGACACTGACTTTTGGCTTTAAACCTGAAAAACTGCCAAGTCTTTGCTCTTCGCCCAGGGATTTCCAGGACTTGCTCACCAACACTTGAGACCAGCTCAGTCCATAAAAGCTGTGACTCTGACTCTGGCCCTGGCTCACAGGCCTGCAGTGACTACTGTGATCTAGGCATCGTCAGCCTCATTTCCTTAGTCCTGCTGCTGACCCTGCTCCTTCCGCCACCCCCCATTTAAACAGGGTCCTCACCCCAGATTTTTCCCTGTCTTACCTTATACCACGTACCCCCAAACATCCTCCTAAGGGTCTCAATTCTATCTGTCCGTCCACACCCACTCCCTCAGGTGATGTCTTCATCATGGTTCCCTGGACTATTGTGACAACCTCCTAATGTCTCCCCCTGCCCTCCACTTGATCCTCTTAAATCCATTCTCCACACAGTTGCCAGCATGAGTTTTCTAAAACATAAATCTAACATCATTGCCCTGTGAAAAACCCTTCAAAGACTCCTCAGTGACTACAGATAAAGTTCAAATTAGGTCAGGTCAGGTCCAGCCCAGTTGCTGCTCACCTCTTTAGCATCAGCTTCTGCTCTCTTCGATATGCACTATACCTTCTAAAAAATCCCTGAGTGTCAGAGGTATCTGCACACTGCAAGCTGCATCCTACCTTAGTACTCTGCCTCAGCGTGCTTACCTCTCCTGCCACTCAGCTCACTCCTCTTTGGCCTTCCAGACATTGTTCAGGATTAGTGCCCCAGGAGTCTTCCTTAAACCCCTAGCCTGGGCCAAGGCCCCATCCCAAGCTCCATGGTACTTGTGCATCCTCTGACTCTGTGAAGTTCTGAGCTATAAGCTCCTTGAGGACAGATGCTAAGTTTTTAATTTATTTTTACACTTATCAAGAATGGCTGGCTCTTAGTAGACTCTCAACTAACATTTATTGTATTGAACTGAACCTAAAAGTTGATTTTCTCCCACCTTTCCACCTCCCACATTGCCTTGTCCTACAAATATTTTACTCATTCTGTCTCCTCACTTGCTGATCCCAGTTTTTCTTCTTCTCCAATGCATCCTTAAGGCCCCCTCTTCCAGGAAGCCTTTCCTGATAAGCCCCTCCTGACCGCTTCTCTTGATATTGCCGAGCTCAGACTGTACTACATCCCTTAGCATCTCAACCTTACCTTTTACTTTTCCCTTAAAAGTAAGCTCCGCTATGAAATTGGACTGCTCATTCTTTCTCAAAGACATTAAATGCTTTGCACTCTTAGTCAATGTCATTCTATTTTCTACCCTTACAATTCCTCCTCCAGCTGTGGGGCAAGGACTTGACCTCCCACCTGTGGCAGCACCCAGCACACATTTTTTACTGTAATAGGGGATCATCTGTGGTTGTTAAGGGCCTGCGCTGAACTGCTGCTGACTTGTATGTCTTATGTTATTTTCGTATGTGTGCAAAGGTGTATATTCCCTTTTCCTTTCTTAGGTGTTTCACTTCATCTCCGTGTGTTCCAATTTGGATGACATCTCTGAGAACTCTTCCCGCTTTAATGTTCTGTGATTCTGTAGCTGTGAGTTCACTGAGAGCTGGAACTAGATCTGTTCCTTCCCCTGTAGCTTCAGGACATGAGAGCTTAAAAAAATCATGCTGAATGAAAGCCTTGCCTCGTCTTTGTTTTTCTGTTTTTTTCCTTTTAAGGGAGGCAGTAGAACATAGCGGCTAAACGTGTTGACTCAGTAGCCAGCTCTGCTCCTCAACCTGGAGTAATGTGCTTTACCTCTCTGTGCCTCAGTTTCCTCATTTGTAAAATGGAGATAATATTGGTATTTTATTATAGATAGTAAGCCAGAGGTAAGTTGTTGCTGTTGTTGTTGTGGTGGTTATTATTATTATTATTATCCTATTCTTTTATTCTTCTTATTTACAGTTTTTGGATATCTCACACTCTTTAATTTTTTGGACTTAATAGCTCTCATCAACATCAGAGGATAACAAGGACTGCTGGTCCACAAAGTCCAAGGAATCCCAGTTTTAAGCCACTCTTGGTTTTCAGAGATCTAGAACTAAGAGAATGTGAAGCAAGGTCAAGAAAAAGGGGAGGGTTGGGGCCAGAGCTGAGGAACAGAAGAGAAAGTCTGGTTTAATTAGAGCAGATTAAAATATGGAAACCAGACCGAAGATAGCTCCAAGAAAACTAGGGAGGCTATGAAACATTCCAAAGGAGACCCACACTTGGCCCCAAAGCACTTTTGTACATGGATCAGAGTAGGTTATAATCAGTGTGGCTGAGTGCTTGGCAGCTCAGAGAAAGGTGTGTACTTAGGACTGGGACTCATGAACTTAATTCTGGCCCTAGCTCCATCTTTATAATAATTAGGGCCCCTTAGGCAAGGCTCACTGCTCTGAGCCTCAGTTAACCCAACTATAAAACGGGGATAACAGGACAATCTTGGCAGGGCTGTTGTGAGGATTAAATGTGCTCTGTAAATGATAAAGCATCACCCATCTATCAGGCATCATTTTTATTAAGGCTGTATCTACATGGCCTAGTCATCCAGAAAATGTACCTGATAACTGAGGTTCAAGTACCTTTTAAGCCTCATTTATTTAAGCCAAATAGATTCTCAGTTATCAGAAGGAAGAATATCTTCAGCGGACATTTATGGCTCTTGTGCCCAGCCTGACCTTTCCTTGAACCCCATTCCCTACTCTAGTCAGACACAGGGGCCCCCGTCAGCTCTTCCACTCTTTATTACAATTGTTTGGCTGGGTAGCTCTCTTGCACTAGCCAGCAGAGCTGTCTTCATCATGACTTTTTCCCTGGTGCCTATGTCAGTGCTGTCACAGAGTAGGCACTAATGTTAGTTTTTTGAATGAGTAAATAAATAGATGCATAAAGTTCTTATATTGCTACACTACTATCCTCCTCTTTGTGGCTTCTGACCTTTGGTCCAAGTTCTTCTCTCTGAAGTCACATAAAATGAATCTAAGTCGCCTCCACATGACAGTACTTTAAGCATGTGAAGAGTTATGTATGACATGTCCCCAGTCTCCTCCTGATCAAACATCCTTAATTTCCTAAACAATTTTTTAAAAATTCTCTTTATCCCATATCTGGCTGCTGCCCCATTTCTCTACTCTCCTTTGTAGCAAGACTACTTAAGAGTAGTTCGTATAATAATTCTTCTCCCATTCTCTCATGGACTTATACCAGAACATTTCTGGTCAAGGTCACTAGTACCTCTATTGCTAAATCCAACATTAATTCTCATCTTGTTCCTTTATCTTGCTTGATGAGTCAGTTGTGACAGTTGATCATGGCCTCCCTGGGTTTGCAAGACCCACGCTCCCCTGGTTCTCCCACTCTCCTGCCCCATTCACATTTTCCTTTGCTAGTTCCTCCTTGTCTTATTGTTAGAGTGATCCACGGTCCCAGGGTCGTATCCTCGGCTCGCTTCTCTCTCTCCATTCACTCCCTCAGTGAATCCACCCAGTTATATAATTTTAAACACTATCTCTACATGGATGTTCTAGCAAACCTGCCCAACTTAGATTTCTCTCTCAAGCTCCAGGCACATCTGTCAAATTGTTTGTTTAGTATCTCCACTTGGGTGTCTGATTGGCATTTCACACTAGTGTGCCCAAAGCTGAGCTCCTGATCTTCCATCCCCAAACCTGGTCCTCCCAATAAATGACAACTTCATACCTCTAGGTCCTCAAGACAAAACTTGAGTCATCCTCTACCAGTCTCCTTTTTACCCTGCCTCCGTCCAGCGGTAAATCCCACTAGTTGTAATTTCAAAATAATTCCAGAGATGGACCTTTCAATAAAAAGGCAGTGCCGTAATAAATCATAAATTCCTAACTGGGCAAGTCACAGTGGGTAGTCATGCCTCAGGCTACAATTTCTTTAAAGCAAGAATTTTAAGCCAACTGTTCTATTACTATTCTTGTGCACCTGGGTTGACACGCCTTTGAAATGCCAGAGTACCCATAGTTAGTGCAGACTCCACAGGTTTTAGGGCCTAGTCAGTCCCCAACAAGACTGTCCTCACTTCAGAAACCAGCTGCAGTAGCCACCCTCTAGGTGGCACATATAGTCTTAACTAATCTGTAACCCAATCCCAATCTTGTTTTCTCCTACCTGCAAGCAATCTTCCTTATACTCCTTATATTCCATCCTTAATTCCAGATGCATAAAACAAACTGCAAACCATTATTCTTCAGAGCATTTCAGATCTTGTTTCCCAGTAAGATCAATCTTGGCTCAAATGAACTCTCATAAAAACTTTCTACAGGTTTGGACATTCCCTACGTTGACAATCACTTCACATGACTCTGCTAGTACCATCATTGCCTGTGCCATCATCTTGTGTCTGGGTTACTGCAGTAGCTGCCTAATAGGTCTCCCTGTTTCCAGCCTTTCTTCACACAAGCTATTTTAAACATAACAGCCAAAGCGACTGTTAAAAAAACAAAGTATATGTCACTTCTGCTGAAAACCTACCAACTTCCAATTTCATTCAGAGTAAAAACCCATGTCTTTGTGATTCCTTCAGGATCTTGTCCTATAATAACTTATCTGGCCTGTGTCCTCGGTTCCTGGGATAGATGTTCTAAACCCTTGGACTTGCCCAAATGATAGGAGTGCCTTTGTTATTTAAGATGGCCCTTTGGACCATACTTGGGTTTATGCTAATGAACTTGGGTTTATGCTAGATGGGAGCTGGTCCTGCTGGAAAGACCAACCAGATGATTAGAGTTGGAGCTTTGGGCCACTGATATCAGCCTGACCTACTGACAAACAATGAAAGGAAAGAGAAAGCAATTGGACTTCAATCACAAGGCCAATGATTCAATAATGAAACCCCAATAAAAACTCTAAACAATGAGGCTCAGGGCACTTCCTGGTTGGTGAATATTTTGCTGTGCTGGGAGGGTGAAGGCTTGGTTCCACAGGTAGAAGTCATGGAAGTCTCACACTTGGGTGGGACACTCTCAGACCTTGCCTTATGTATCTCTTCATTTGGTTGGTCTCAACTTTTATCCTTTATAATAAAACTATAACTAAGTATGGCACCTTCCTGATTCTGTGAGTTTTACTGAATTATTGAAACTGAGGGGGCCACGGAAACCCTTGAATTTGTAGCCAGCTGGTCAGAAGTGTGGATGACCTTGGGACTCCCAAACATTTAGCTGGTGTCTGAACTGAGGACAGTCTTGTTGGGTGCTATGCCCTTAAACCTGTGGAGTGGTTAGCATCAGAATTGTATTGCAGAATTATAGCCCTTCATGATTTGTGTACTCACGTTTGCGCATGCGCGCGCGCGCACATACACCTTATTTCTATTACTCGTTCTATTGCTTTACTACATTCATTTGGAATTTTCCTCAAACACACTAGGCACACTCCAACCTCAGGACCTTTATATATGCTGTTCCTTCTGCCTGGACTGCTTGTTCCCATTACTATGTCTGCTTCCTTTACCATCTTTAGATCTTTTCTCAGTTATCACCCTCTGAGTAAGTTCTTCCCTAATTACACTACTTCAAATTGCACCACTGCGCTACCAGTCTGATTCTCTTTCTGTTGCTTTATTATTCCCCATAGTACATATCAATATCCAACTTTCTATTTGTTTTACTTGTTAATTTATTTATTGTCTCTTCCTCGTGAGCTTTATACGGTCCCTGAGGGTAATAATATTTTTCCCCTATTTTGTTCATTTCTATACCCTCAGACTTAGAAAAAGTGCACTTTAAAAATAATAAATGAATAAATAAACCTTATGATTTCTAGAAGCTTTACCACTGTCCTCTTCTAGGGAAGTCAGGATTGTTCATTTCCCATTAAAATGGGTATCCAGAAAGGATGGATGCTCCCTGGCATGGACCTCCCAGTGCTGTAAAGGGCTGTCCCCTCCTCCCTGCAGGATTTCACACTAATCCCTTAAGTAGTAGGACTGGATATTATTTCTCACCTTTAGAGGCAGGTAGCGGTGGAGTAACCTCCTCTTCTGCCACTTTTTTTGACAGCTGCCTTTTACATAATGCTTCCTATATATGGCATTTATCTGGCCTTGCAGGCATTGCTTGTTTTCAAAAAGTCAGGATCTATGTCCACCTTGCTCACTTTTGTATATCTAGCATGTGTAGAAAAAAAGGGGGCCACATGCTAAACCTGACAAGCTTAGGGGAAGCCTACATGGGGGGGCCTCACAAACTCAGAGACCAAAAGCAACCACATAGGATGGTCTAAATATAAAAATTCCTAACTAAAAGTGGGTAGTGGTGGGTAGTCACATCCTTGGCCTGTAGCTTCCTTGACGAGAATCAATCTTTACCTTAAGTGAACCTGTTTATTGTCTTTTTGCATCTAAGGTAACATACCCTTGGAATGTCAGAGTAATCTTTCCCAGGCCCCTCAGGGTACAACCTCCCACCAGAGCACAGGACCACAGATCCCCTCATTGTTATCTTGTTCTCTGAATACCATCTCCATGTGCTGTGAATGTTAGTTGTTAACTATTCTGTACCCATCAATGAAAAGAAGTATATGTCTCTTGGTTTTACTTTTTATTCAATCTCAGAGATTTCCCCACTTTGTCTTCTCTTGCCTCCCTAATCCACCACCAATGATATCACGTAACTCTCCAGTCTCCTCCTTTGATTCTAATGAATAAAATGAGCTGTAAAACTACCATCCTTTGGAGCATTTTCTCAATCTGTTAAGATTTTGCTTCATGGCAATTATTGTCAGTTTGGCTGAAATAAACTCTTATAAAACTTTTTCTTAGGCTGGATATTCTTTTATCAACATTTACTTGGCATAGCCAGCGAGATTCCAAAGAAGCTCACCCAGAACCACCCCATGGAGCTCAGTGGTGCAAGGTACCAGCAGGGGTCCCTTGAACCCCGTGGGCTCCTCGCTTTGTATCAGGTGAACTTGGGTGAGTCATCGTTTGGAATCTAGGACCTTCCCTTTGCTTGTGGTAGAGGGTCTGACTTTATTTGAGCTTTTCTTAGAAAATCTTCAAAGTGGTACTAAAGGGTAGGAGTCAAAATGGAGAGCAGGTTTTAATTTCAGCTTTTCAGTCAGAATTACTTACTGCAAGTCTGAACAAAACCTTTTGCTGGAGAAATGAGAGTCCGAACTTGTTTAGCTCTGAAGATAAGGGGCATATGCTACCTCCAGCTCAAACTTCAGGTATTCTTAGGTGACTAAGAATCTACGTGGAGGTGTTTAAGGGTACTCCTCAAAACGAGTAGGGCCCAAAAGGGAATTCCAACACATTTGTAATTGAATAAAGGACTCATCCAGGGATGCCCACAAAAAGGCTGGTCACTTAGCCCTCCAAGTACTTGTGGTTGTAATAGACATCTGGGGAGAGAAACTGGGACATGTAAGAGGGTTGAAGCGACTCGGAAGTTACAGACATTTGGAGCCCAACCCATAAGCAGCACACTTCATTCAATCCTACCTAGAACTTTGTTCAGGTTCTGTAGATATCCAAAGAAAAACAAAACTAACATGGGAAACTGTCCCCTAAAGTCAACAAATCCCAAGAACCCCAGTACCCCATTAATACTCCTGCAGGATAAATGTACAGTTTGTATAGAATTTCAACTTGCAAGGACCTACAGAAATGGGAAAAATTAACTAAAAATAATATCAGCTTGAGATGACCGAAATGGGGAACTTTTTATACCTCTAAAATTAATTTTTCTGCATGTTCAGTTGGAAAAGGTTGGCTCTAAAATTAAACTGAATGACTGGGATACTCATCTTGATTGGAAATTAGAAGCTTCTAGGCAGAGCACAGATAAATTCTTTACAGGAAGTTAGTAAGAAAAATTTAGAGACAGTCTCTGAACTAAAGAAGGCTTCCAAAACTGATAAATCCCATCCCTCCTCATTGTCCAGCTGCTCTACTCTATCCTTTGCTTTCTGAGCTTCCTCGTCCAGACTCGGACCTCCTCCTCCGTGCCTCCTTTCCCTTATATCTCCTCTTTATTTCTCCCACCACTACTCCCTACTGACCTAGGGGAAATGAGACTAGGAATCCAGACCAAGATAGACTAGAAAAAAACAGAAATTCTGGCAGCTTCCTTCAGGAAAATCCTGGTCTCAGGCAAAGGGGAACTAGTGATTGTATAGGTTCCTTGGACTAGAACAGAATTAAGGAATCTAACTAAAGATTTCCTGACCTTCTCTAGGACCCTGATGGGTTTGCAAAGGAATTTGATTTAACTTTTAGAACATATGATCCTGGCTATTCTGACTTATTCCAATTAAAACATCTACTGGTTTCTGAGAACAAAGCAACAGAATGGCTGAACAGGGTTCCCTGGGAAACTCCTGTACAGGACTTTTCAAAACAGAAGTATAGACCAAGAAAAATGTAGGGAATTAGCCCACTGGCTTTACGAAGCCATATCTGAGATTTTCCCCTGGAAAATGGACTGGACCAAGATCTAGTAATGTAGGAAAAAGCCTGATGAACCAGTGCCTGATTTCTTTGAATGTTTTGAAAAAATTTTTTCAAACAGTACTCATATCTGTCTCCATACAGTTTTAAGGAACATCAAAATGATTTCTTACTAAATTCAGCATTTTTGGAAGGACTAGATGAAGAGCTTGTAACTCTGATTAAACAGCATAAATTAAACTGCCCAACTACGTGTACTGATTAACTGGCAATTCTGGCTGATCAACTATCTAAAACTATTCAAAAGAGAGAAAAAGATAAAGCTGTCATAATCATAAACTTATAGCTCTAGCAATTAAGCAATCAGGTCATACCTCCCCGAAGGTCTCTTAGACAAGGGGAGAGAGGAGTCTGTTTTTATTGTGGAAAGCCAGGTCACCTTAAGAAGGATTGTAGAAAACTGTAAGTGTGATTCAGAAAAAGAAAAGAAACAGAAGCAAGAATAGGGATGCTCCTGAGACTTGTTAATACTTTAGGAGAAACTGAAATTACCATAAAAATTACTAAGGCCCTTGTAGATACTGGGGCTCTTTACCTGTTCTTAACCCTACCCAATTAAGTTGCCCTCTCGCTTGGAGTAAAGCTGTAGGGACCTCTAATCAACCAATGCCTCTTTTCAAATCAGAACTTGTTCCCTTCCAACTAGAGCATGTTATGGTGGAACATACATTTTTACTAGTCAAATCTGTCCCAATCACCTGAGAGAGATTTTCTTGAAAACCATATCCTTTTCCCAGAATGGCAAAATGCATTTAGAATTAAATCAGATACTGAACCAACTGGAAAGGTAATGATTTTAAAGGAACCTCCACAAGAGGTAACTAATCTTGAGACTAAACATTTCTTGCAGGACATTCCAATGCAACTTTGGGCCCTTTCCAGTACAGATATTGGCAGGATTAAGTTAGCCACTGAAATTCAAATAAGTATCGGCAATACTTGCCTCTACCTATATTCGCCAATATCTTTTAACACCTGATGCACTAGCTGGAATTAAGCCCATTATATAAGATTACTTAAAAAGGGAGCTTATAATTCCATGTACGAGCCCCTGTAATTCTCCTATCCTTCTAGTAAAGACACCAAGTGGGAAAGGTTGGAGATTTGTACACAATCTCAGAGTGATAAATAAAATAGTCATTCCCAGATATCCTGTGGTTCCGAATCCACATACTCTCTTATCAGCCATTCTTGTGGACTGCCAATATTTTTCAGTAATAGATTAATGTAGTGCCTTTTTCAGCATTCCTATAGAAAAAGACAGTCAATATCTCTTTGTCTTCACCTAGGAAGATCACCAGTTTACTTGGACTGCAATGCCTTGGGGGATATACAGAGAGTCCCACCTGTTTCACTCAGAAACTAAAGGCTGATTTAAATGACATAGATTTTCTCAAAGATTCCACTCTAATCCAACATGTGGATGATTTACTCTTATGTTCTAGGATATTACTAGACTCTTCAAAGCACATAGTCTATTATAATAGCTAACTATAAAAGGACATAAGGTCTAGAAGGACAAGCCTCAATTTTGTTTGCCCCAAGTAAAAAACCTTGGCCATCTCATATCTAAAGACAGGTTACTGATTAATCCTGAAAGTTTGAGGAATCCTACCCTTTTCTTTTCCAAAAACAAGAAACAGCTTAAAGGATTCCTGGGTCTGATTGGATACTGCAACGACTGGGTTCCAAATTTTTCTTCAATGGCCCAACTTCCATATATGTTATTAAAATCAGATCAGTGTGATCCAACTGAATGTAACCCAGAAGGAAAACAAGCTGTAAAAGCTCTAAAGGAAGAATTATCTAAAGCTCTAGTTCTGGGACATCCTAATTATAAACTTCCTTTCTTCCTTTTCATACATTGAAACAAAGGAAATGCTTTAGTAGTTCTAACTCAGAAACATGGAGATCATCATTAGTCTATAGGATATTACAGACAGCCATTAGACTCAGTAGCAAGAGGGCACCTCCCTGCATGAGGTCCATCCCGCTATAGCCCGGTTATGCAAACAAACAGAAAAGATGTTATTGGCTCTCCTTTAACTATGCTCCTCATTCTGTCGAATCTTTACTGATTCCTCAGCACACTCAACACTCCTCTGTCAGCCGGCTAGCTTCTTATGAAGTACTCTTGCTTTCTGTGCTTAATATTACTTTAACTCAATGTAACAGTCTTAACCCAGCAACTATATAACCCTCCTTACAGGATGAAGACACCCACAACTGTGCTTTGCTTACTGACCACCTTCTTGTTCCTAGGAATGGTTTATAGGAAACCCTTGTTGATAACACTGACCTAATTTGGGTCACAGGTGGCTATTACCCGAAAAACAAACAGGGACATTACCGAGTTGTATATGCAATAAATTCCATGGCTGATATAATTGAAAGTTCTGATTTACCTGAAATAAGATCTGCCCAGCAAGCCAAATTAATTGTTCTAGTTCGAGCCTGTCAATTGGTTAAAGATAAAGTAGCCAATATTTACAATGATAGTCGATGTCTTTGGTGTAGCTCAAAACTTTGGAATGTTGTGGAAGTGGAAGCAGCGAGGCTTCTTAACTTCCTCAGGGCAGCCCATAAAGAATGGAAAACAGGTTGCAGAATTATTAGATGCCATACAGCAACTGAGACAATTGGCAATTATCAAAATTCCAGGACATTCTACCGCTGTCACCCTGGAAGCACAAGGAAATCATTTCGCTGATGCTACAGCTAAATGAGCAGCATTAAATGGCCGAATTGTCCAGACCTGAGAATGTTCTTTGCTTACTATTAAGTCAATAAAAGACTCTCTTTTATAGTTCCAACAGACAGCTACAGAAGAAGAAAAGAGGATATGGCCACAAAAAGGGGGAATCTTCAACCCGGGCAAGCAGATACAGTTTGGACCCAACCAGAAACCTGTCTTACCTATAGGAGTTCAACTGCCTATACTTCAACATTTACATGAGCTCACACTGTGGGTCCTGAAAGATGATTTCATGGCATAAATAATATTACTGGAAACCTCCCAGTGTAGCTCATAAAGTGTAAATCAGATGGTCTATCTGTCCAAAACATAACCTAGGAAAACCACTCCATGGGCCCCAGAGACTCTCCCACTTCGCTGAGGTCCCTTTGAGGTATGGCAATTGGATTTTATCCAAATGCCACCACCTCAGGGAAACAAATAGGTATTAGTTATGATTTGTATGTTTTCTCACTGGGTTGAGGTATTCCCTTGCAGGAGAGCAATAGCCTTAACAGTAGGTAAATTTTTGCTGGAAAAGGTAATTCCCAGCTGAGGAATTCCTGCTGAGTTACATAGTGACCAAGAGACTCATTTCACTGGGCAAATAAATCCATCTGTAACTTCTGGCCTATTCTACAGCATTTACATTGTGCTTAGTACCCCC
This sequence comes from Rousettus aegyptiacus, assembly GCF_014176215.1. Taxonomy (NCBI): domain Eukaryota; kingdom Metazoa; phylum Chordata; class Mammalia; order Chiroptera; family Pteropodidae; genus Rousettus; species Rousettus aegyptiacus. The sequence goes on along the minus strand of NW_023416292.1, from coordinate 44,826,014 downwards.
AGTCCTCTGGATTGGTGGAACATACCAATGGTACAACCAAAATTCAACTAGCCGGGGAGGCGGGCAGGTAAAAATTAAAAAAGAAAAAAAAATCAACTAGCCAAAATTTCAGAAGGATTTAATCTCCTCTGGGCAAATGCTCTCCCTATAGAGCTCCTCAACCTGAGACCTACTCCTTTTGGTAAACATAGCCTTTCTCCTTATTAGTCACTGGCACCCCGTGCATCTGGATGAAGGGGCTTATGCACCAAACAAAAAAGGAAGCATTCTACATTATTGTTAGGGCTTATTAACGAGCTTAAAGTTTTTGATAATTAGTAACTGATTCATTTCATAGTGCGCTCCCAGGAGACGAAGACTTCAAAAGACCATGGCTTACAACAGAGATTTGGTCTATTGGAAAAGACATCAAATAAAAGGTTCTCTCCAACCTCATTGGAAAGGATCTGATCAGATATTACTGATTAAACTATGTGCAGTAAAACATAAAGGAATTAACTCATGGATTCACATTTCTCATTTTAAAAAAGGTACCTAACAGCAAATGGACATCTACTCCTGTGTCTGACACTTGCCTCTGCCTACAGTGGACATCAAAGACTCTTCAAGGACAAGAAGCCACTGACATCGAAGGCAGACAGCAATCCCAAGACATCAATGAGGCCTATATGCTCACAAATTGATGGTATACTTGTTTAATCATTTTAATCATTTTTTAAAAATTTTTTGCCTTATAATAATAAATTTGTTCTTTAAACTTCTCTCAAACTTTACTCTTATGTCACCTAATTGCTAATGATTGATGAAGATATATAAAAATGATTTTTACATTGTTATTACCCTTCTTATGATTTCTTAATGGAAACGGTATCTGCCTTCCCAGACCCCTCCCTTACTGGATATAATAATTTTAACTTGGGTACCTGCTAATCTTTCCCATCTACTAGACAATGATATTCTGATTATCCATTATGATAGTAAAGCTAAACGCCTTGTTAGCCATGTATTGGTCTTCTCCTACTATTAATATCAACTTTGGTACATTTTTTGTCTGGATATAGCAATTATAAAGGACCTATTCTGGGCAAATACATTCAAGAACACCTCCCTGATAATTTCTCTCATTGGATTATATATTGCTCTAATTTAGATATGCATTGTATAGTTATAGGAATGGATGATGAAAAATGAAGAAAAATACTGAGTATGATAGGAAAAGGTGTGCTGGCTGGAAAATTACTGCTTGGCTATGTCCATGGGAGCATAGGCTGTCACCCATAGGAACATAATATTCTAACAATAAGCTTTCTGCTTCTGTACCCCCACTTGCACACCCAACCTGTGTGTCGACAGGTAGTGAATAGAAGAAAAATAGACCTTTGTGTTTAGATAGAATGAAGAATGGGATTTTGGGTTTAAAACCCCCGTAACTCTACATTTCGCTGCTGCTTAATTTGGGGTCTGCGTACCCCTGGCTGACCCAGCTGGCTGAATAAAAAGTGTGTTTCCTATAACTCACTGATTTCTGGTGGTCCGTGTGTCTTTTGGGGGCTGGCAGCTTCAACAAAGGCTTGCAGCAGCCTACCCCACCTGTCATTGTATATGTCCTCAAACTCACCAGTCATGCTCATGTGGCTGGATGCTTATAAAACAGGAAAAAAAATCAATGGGTCCTCCTTTCAGAAATTATTGAGATTACTTGGTAGGTAGAAATGTCTGTAACTATTCTATGCTTTTGGGAAGTCTTATGAAATACTCAAACTCCAGCTCAGCTCATTCTGGGGTTACCTCTACTTATTTAACTATGGCATGGGAAATTCAACATTTTGGGGTCCATTAAGTATACCCCGGTTGTGCCCCGGCCATAGCCACTCAATTGCAACAACATTCCTGATGGATTCAACATCGGCCTTCGATAAGAAATAAAAAGGGAATTCTTGGAGGATTAGGGGCTAGCCTTGGTATTCTGAGACAAGCTGAAATTGCAGTTAATGAAGAATGTCATTCATTAGATAAAGACTCTATCTGAAATAGGTCCTATAGAGTAAGTGTGATTTCAAGAAGAAGAATGGGAAGCAGCATGGAAGACAATGAGGACTTACTTAACTCGATGGGTAGAACAGACTCAACAGACTATAAAAACTCATGCACAAACCCAACAATGGAACCATTGTTCTGTATACCTGAAACTAATATAAATTTTTTTAATGCAAAAAAAAAAAAAAAAAAAAAGACCCAGCAATAGGAATGTGCCTGTATCCTAACTCAACAGGGCCTATTATCCATGCCAATGCAAATGGAATCTGAAGTAGCTATGAAACAATGGCTGGCTAGAATGAAGGCTGGACACTTATGGAACTCTTTTGGTTCTCCTGGATTTTGGAAAGTTTTAGATGGAAAAAGCGATCTACGACATTGTATCTTAAAAACCCAGGCACCTTGGTAAAATCCTAAGCTAGGATTTTCAGTAGTTCAACTGGCTGGTAGAGGACCATACTAAATAACACTAGAATACTTCCAGTGGGAAGTAGAGGGTCCATACTAAAAAGCAATAGAAAATGGGCGTCCATCTCACTATTCAATTGTGAAAATCAGAAAGGTGAATGGTTATGTCTCCAATGTAAATGGAATTATGAATTCACCCAATCCTGGTCTATTGTATCCACCCCAACAAATAACAACATATGGTAAATGGAATGATTTTGTTGGGAAAGGGTTAGAAAACTCTTGCTATACTAAGTGATTTCTATTGTAATGACATCAAGTTTACATTAAATGCATTAAATGCTATGGGAATATGATGTAATACTGAAATGATAGGCAAAATAATTTTGCCTAAGGTTAATGAACCTTTGACAATACTAGATGCAAAAAAAAAAAAAAAGTAAGACAAATAGCAAAAAACAACAACAAAAACTCAGAACACATAGGATCTGACTGCCTCCCATTCCCCTGCATTTACTTATTGAAAAAAGATTTGGCCTTGATTGCCATCTAAGGTTATAACGTCTTGTCCCATCTCGATGGTCCACTGTTCAGCAAGACAAATGCTGATACTAAGACTTCCTAGGAATGAGTCTTCCTAGAACTATGGGACCACATTATCTCACCAAAAGGTTGGTCATCAATGTACCCTTCAAATTAATTTATGACCAAAAGGAGAAACTGTGGATAAAAAAGGGGCCTGCATACTAAACCTGACAAGCTTAGGGGAAGCCTACATGGGGGGGCCTCACAAACTCAGAGACCAAAAGTAACCACATAGGATGGTCTAAATATAAAAATTCCTAACTAAAAGTGGGTAGTGGTGGGTAGTCACATCCTTGGCCTGTAGCTTCCTTGACGAGAATCAATCTTTACCTTAAGTGAACCTGTTTATTGTCTTTTTGCATCTAAGGTAACATACCCTTGGAATGTCAGAGTAATCTTTCCCAGGCCCCTCAGGGTACAACCTCCCACCAGAGCACAGGACCACAGATCCCCTCATTGTTATCTTGTTCCCTGAATACCATCTCCATGTGCTGTGAATGTTAGTTGTTAACTATTCTGTACTCATCAATGAAAAGAAGTATATGTCTCTTGGTTTTACTTTTTATTCAATCTCAGAGATTTCCCCACTTTGTCTTCTCTTGCCTCCCTAATCCACAACCAATGATTTCATGTAACACTCCAGTCTCCTCCTGTGATTCTAATGAATAAAATGAGCTGTAAAACTACCATCCTTTGGAGCATTTTCTCAATCTGTTGAGATTTTGCTTCATGGCAATTGTTGTCAGTTTGGCTCAAATAAACACTTAAGACTTTTTCTTAGGTTGGATATATTTTTGTTGATAATATAACACAGTCCCTAGCACTGAGTTGACATCCACCTTATATTTGCTAAAAGAATGAATGAATGATCAAAATATTAAGCTTGTCATTTTATATGGATTGTCTCACTGAATCCACAACACCTACCATTATAATACATACTATTAACCCCATTTCACAGATAGAAATGTGGAGGCTGAGAGAAATAATTTGCCTAATGTCATAAAACTAGTAATTTGCAGCATTAGGATGAAAAAATAGGATTAAACGATAAGTCTTTTGCCATCAAGGAATCTGATCCTAATTTCAGCACTGTATTGTCTCAATGGTAATATAACTATGGACACTTAAGTAACCTCTCTGAGTCTAAGTTTCTTCATCTATAAAATATGACTGCAAAGATTAGATAACTAAAACATGTAAAGAGCTTAGCCATACTAAATTCTATGTAAATGGCAGCTATTAGCAATAATTGTGATTATAAAGTGACATGAAGTTGCATTAGCTTTTTTGCCATTTATATCATGGCTCTCCGCTCACTTCACGCTAATTAGTAGTTGTGTCCTTTCTCCCCTGGGAGGGAGTACATGGTATCCACACAGGAACAGCCAGCCACCAGCCAACAGGCCCAGGTTGCCAGGAGCCCCAGCCCCTCTCAGCACCCTAATAGCTGGTTTTGGTGGGCGCACAGGTCAGGAGGAAAGCAAAGGAGGAGGCCTCACCAGTACTGTGTTAACAGCTCCCTTGCACGGCCTCCTCAGTGCCTCTGCAGGAGATACATTTTCTGCTCTGTTTCCTCCTCTTTCCATAAGCAGGGACCCCAAAAAGCAGAAGCCTCCTTCGCAGACCCTGGAACTTAACCGTAATGGGGTACCCAGGCTAGGAGAAGATAAAGAGAAGTGGCAATGGTTGGGGAGAAAAGGAGTTTATTTGGGGAGCCCCATTTGACTTCCCAAAGCTGCCCCTTGGGTTCCCCTGAACGATTAGTGTTCCCAGACACAGAAGCCTTTATTCCCTGAAAAGGAGCAGCCAGGCAGAAAGACAAAGGCTATATCTGATCCAGGCTGGGGTGGAGGCCACAGGTTGGGGGAAGGGAGGAGTGCAGAAGGGACCAAGCAAAAGGTGGAGGTACACGTGAGCAGGAATGGGGGAGGGGCGGCCTGGAGTCAGTGTTCTTAAGAGAGGATGCCAGCTGGTCAAGAGCTATCTTACGCTTGTGTTGCCTTTTTTTTTTTTTTTTTTTTTTTTTAAGGGAGCTTTCCATTCACTTTATTTTCCCAATGTGGATCTCAACGCCACTTGGCATGCAGCTTCTCCTTGTCTCCCCATAGTCCACCTCCTTATAGCAGATGCTGGAGTATCCATCACGACAAATAGCCATTTTTTACATGACATACAATAATACACCACAAAAAGATAGTGCAGCCAGTGGTTAAGAGCACAGGCCAGAGACAAACTGCCTGGTCTATTGTGCAACCTTCTGTGAGCCCATTTTCTCACCTACAAACAGGAGAATAACTGTACCTACCTCAGGTGGTTGTGAAGATTTTATGAGGTGAGATATATAGAACAGTGCCTGGCACTTAGTAAGCACTCAAAAAACATAAGCTATTGTTATGCAGTATGGCACTTTGTGGATTAACCAAGGCTTTCATTTTCAGAGTCTCACCTCATCTCATAATAACCCTGTAAGGAGGATCTAGCACCTACATTACTGTGGGGATTCAGAAGGAAGCACCCGTAGGTGTGCTTCTGTGGTGTATGGATTGTTTTGAGCTAAAGGCAATTTTAGTCTCAGGCTCAAGAGAAACTTCTGCCCTTCCCTTGAACAATCTAGAAGAACTTGTACTAAGAGCCTTGCCCTTAATAAGCTATTATCAAAGTTAACTTCTTTTGACCTATCTATAGGGCAGGACCAACTTCTGTTTGCTAGACATCTGTTCTTATTACCCTGCAACGACCCTTTGAAGCCCCCAAGGTACATCACCTCATCCCTAGCTGAGGCTGTCTTAATACACCTCTGTCTCTGAACCTCTCCTGCACTAGGGGCCTCTGAATCTCTCGGGTAGTGAGGTTCTCATACATATGTATGCATTAAATTTGGTAATTTTCTCTCACTAATCTGGCTCATGTCTATTTGATTATTAGACTAATCAGAAGAATTTTGAAGGCAGAGGAAAGTTTACACATATTACATTACACTATTACACATGAGGCTCAGGTAACAGAGAATGAGGTAATAGCATAGCCAATGACGCAAATGCTTCTGGGCTCATGTTAAAGATTCCTTCTGAATATCCTAGCTGCCACCTAATGAAACAGGAAGCGGTTGAAGGGCACAAGAATCACCCACCCCACGCCTGGAACATGCGAGCAGGGTTCCTACTTGCATGCTTATATGCTTGCCTGTCCCCCTACACACACACACACACACACACACACACACACACACACACACACACACACACGAGGTCTGCTCGCAGGCCTGGACCTGCCTCTAGTCTCTGGTTTTTGAGTGACTTTCTCTGCCTGGCCCTTACCCCATGCCTCCCGTGACATTGCGAGCTCTGGATGCGCTGAGCAGTGCAGCAAGTTCTCTGAGCTTCTGTGAAGGCCCTGAACTTTGTTCTCACCTCCTTCTCCAGAAAGTTTGGAAACAAACCAACTACCTAACCTCCTCTCCAGTTCACCAAAACCATTCCCTTCCACTCCATCCAAGCCAGCCAACTACCCACAATGATGACAGCTAAAACCTTAAATCAGCCAACCCTAGGGTTTTACAATGTACAAAAAGCATTTCCCCCCATTATCCCATTTCACAAATGTGAGGGTAGACTTGCTCACCATCAGGCAAGTATTAGTAGATAATGGAAGGAGTCTGGAACCTGAAGAGACAGTCCAAAGGCAAGTGGGAGTCACACTTTCCTTCTGGGTTCCGTTATAAAGATAAGAACTCTTAGCCAGCAGAGGGAAGAGCCCAAAGCCCCAGTGCCTGCCCCAAAGCCCATGTCCCCGACACAGATCCTTCAGTCTTCTAGTTGTTCCTAAAATTCCTTGCCCCTTACATTGGAGCCTATGTTGGCTTGGATGGGGTGGAAGGGAACAGGTTTGGTGAGCTGGAGAGGTTAGGTAGTTGGTCTGTTTCAGAACTTTCAGGCGAACTTGCTGAGGGACTGTTCTTTTCAGACTCCAGGCCCCTTCCTCCCCCTCAATCCTTACCTCAAATCGATGTCAATGCCAACTCCTGAACACTTTCTAAGTAAAATACTTCTCCTGAATTGTTGCTCCTTTGGTTCTAACCTGTTCTCTCTCTCCTGGACAATTTCAACACCAGGACCACCTTGTGTAGTTGTCAATGTGACTGACACCCCCAGGGGAAGTGGGCCAGGCTTGTGCAGCTGTGCAGGTGAATGAGAGGCCTTGTCCATAGCCTCTTTTATTAGCTGTCCCTCCCTCAGGACTCCGAAAGACATGTGCTTCTCTCTAGCACAACTCTTACCCCAGCTGATGGTATTCTCCATCTATCTGTCTCCCTCAGGGGTCCTATTTAATTCATCTTTATATCCCAATGTTCAGTTGAGTGCCAGGCACATAATAGTTGCTCAATAAACTTTTGTTAAACGACTGACTGCCTATAGTCTCTCTCCAGCCCACACCCAATCTGCCGTCTCTCCCCTATTCCACTCTTACTTCCACAGTGCCCCCCAAAGTTATTATCCTAAAACATGAAATTGATTCACACCATTTACTGCTTAAAAACCCTCGTTAAGTCCCTGCTGTTTACAATAAAATTCAAAATTTATTCTTTTAAACTCATATTTTAGACTTTTCTTTGTAGCAAAACAGGCTCTTCACTATTTACATTGTTATTTCTGAGTTGCAAAAACTCTCAATGTCCCCACACCCACATACTCCCCCATTCAATCTCGGCTGCCACAATCAGACAGACAGAAAGCACGAGGACCCTCTTTTCTTGCATTTGCAGTAGAAAATTCCAAATCTTTATCTGGACACTGAGGGCCCTTTGTAGCCAGCTTATCTCCTGCCACCCAAGCCACAGCGTACACTCTAGCCCTCCTCTGATTAGGTCAGGCCTTTTCCTTACTAGCGTTAGGGATTAAGGAAATACCTGTTCCCATTTTCTAAAATGTTCTTCCCCTCTATCTCCACCTGGACAACTAACTGCTCTCTGTGCTGTAATATCAAACTCCACAACCACCTCCACTGTGAAGCCCTAACTTCCCCAGGCAGAGTAAACTGCTTTTACACTCTTTCAGACAATGGAGAAGAGGGATCCTTACTCACAGGGCGCTGGCTACATATTACCTGGTTTAATCCTCCCTCAAAACAATCTAGAAAAGATAGATATCATCGTTCCATTAAACATGGGCTCAAATAGGTCACAAAACTAGTAAAAGCTAGAGTTGGAATTCGAACCCTGATCTGTCTGACTCTGAAGTCCCTGCTTTTTCTTCTATTGTTCACTACCTCCTACATCTATTATGGGGCCTCCTTGCTATGCTTTGTGACATTTATTGGTCTGCATCTCTGTTTTCCTTTTAGACATATAGTTAGAGATTGGTCTTACATTCTCAGAGGCCAATCCCAGGAATGAGCTCATAGAAGGCCCTCAATACATGTGGCTAATTGGACAGATAAATGAGTGAATGAATGAATGAATGAATGAATTGATGGTTGCATCAACCTCTGGGTATGAGCAGCAATGAAGGAATCATCCAGAGGGGAAAAGCACAAGGGAGACCCAGTCTCACGCTGAGCAGGAGAAGCCCTTGTGCACCAACTATCTACTCTCTTTGGAGCTCTGCTTTATAAGCAAGTCAACAGCCCTCAAGGTGATGGCATGGTTGCCAAAAAACAAAACGCCAAACACATCAAAACAAACCAAAAAACATAACAACAACACCCAGAGGTGACAAGCGTAGCTCCCTATAAAGAGCAAGACAGACACACCCTTTGCCTACTGGGATCTCCCTCTGAGACTAACACGCCAATGCGAATGGCAACATCTAGTCCATTTGGAAAGAAGGCCTAGAATTAGAATATCAATACATGAACAGATTGCATTTACGTCATCAACCTATTAGGAGATGTGAAGGGGTGGGGAAGCAAGAAGAACACTGCACTCAGGCACAATCCCTCAAGACAGAGGGTTCAGGAAAACCAGCTTGATGAAATGGTGTAGGGTATGAGTGGGACGTCGTAGGCATATGGCAACGCTTGTCCTGGCCTCACCACCCCAGGCCACCAGGGTCCCATATCCAGCTCAGCCCTTGTTGTTCTCATGTTCTCCAGCCTGTTGCTAATTGTTCTCTCCACTAGCCAAATGGTGGGAATGAGGGGCCATAAAGGAAACAAACAGCACATGCCATGTGTCCAACAATTTTACTGTTGGCAATTTCATACAGAAAAATAAAACGGGAATGGAGCTGCAGGGCCAGGAGGGGGAGTCTATTTCCAAATGATTTTCCCTTTTAATGCTGAGTCATCAGGCCTTCTCTTCATGGATAATTCTATTGTAAGCAAGACACAGGCATTGTCAGCAAAGTCTAGGCATTTATGATGCAAGACCAGGCAGGTCGGGCCTTGGGAGAGGTGGTGACAGAATGGCAGACCCTCAGTGTTGGAAGGGACGGTGGAGGTCACCTTGTCCAACTTCCCTCTCAATCAAAAGTCCCAGGTCCAGCATGCCCAGCATGTGGTCACTCAGGCTCTTCCTGCACCCTAATGGCTTACTGGACCACAAAGCGGCCCTTTTTATTTGCTGGACAGCTCTGGTTATTAAAAAACACTTCTTCGTAGTCTAGGGAGTTCTGCCTCTCTGTGATGTGCACATCCCATCCCAGCTCAGCCTACCGGAGCCAATTCATATTTATTGAGGACCTACTACACAGCAACATTCTAGATTCTGAGGTCATAGAAATGAACAAAAGGTGCTTCTATCTACTTTTTCTCCACATCTCACAGGATTTTTCCCTTCCACCCAGGCCCTATTTGTGTTCAACCTTCATTTTGTGAAGTCTCTGAAGGCTAAGATCAATGTCTCCTACTATACACCAAGAAGCATTTCTTAAAAGAGGAAGAAAAAGTATTAAAGGAACTAGATGTTCAGTCTTTTTCATGTTACCCTGTGTTATTTTCAATATCATAACACTTATTCCTAGTTGATATGTTCTTGTCAATTTACTCATTGTCCTCTACCCACTCTCACCACCACTAACCAGTTCCCTCCAGCCATGCCAGGCAGAGCCTCATTTACCTCATTACCACAGACCACCAAGACCGAGAACAATGTCTGGCACATAGCAGAGACTCAGTAAATATTTGTTGAGTTAGTGACTAAATGGATGGATACATAAGACTCAGCTCACACACGGGGCAAATCGATGGGATCTCGGCACAGACTTCCATCCCTTATGCATCATCACCTGCCTAAGGAAGAAATAGTTGGTCTCCTTCTCCTGTCAGCCAAGCAGATGGACAGCAGGCTTGTGGGGTGCCTCCTAGGAAGGTTTGCGGGCACAGAGCCAGGCCCCTATTCGACCAGAGCCACTGAACAGCTGGCATGCTGGTCCTGCCTGGTGTCTAGCTGACAGAGCCTGGGGACTGTTTCCAGGAGAGGAAATGGGAGTGAGTTGCAGGGAGTCAATCAGTCAGTCTCCCCGGGCTCATCCCATGCCCTATGGGCAGGAATCGGCTCTGGGCCCAAGGAGAGATGTGCGGAGAAAAGGAGACAGGCCCCTTGCCTGGAGACCATGTTTCCGCGAGCTTAGTCAGAGAATATGTCCTGGAGGAAGGGAGTTGCAGACAGAGTTTGGAAGGAGAGAGGGGTTTGAGAGCTAATGATTTCAAATAATATTCATATATTGAACAATTAAGTATGCCAGGCATTCTGCTAGCCACTTTATAGACACCGATTCAGATAAGACTCACAACATCCCTAAGAAGTAAATATGATTAACCCCTTTCACAAAGAGAGAAACAAGTGTAAAAAGATGAAATAACTTGAGAAAGGTCCAAAGCTAGTCAGTGGCTACACCACGATTTGAACCCAGGTGTTGAAGACTCCAAATCTGAACTCGCAGTAGGCATGATGGCATTACTGGGTCACCTGGCATCAGTAGCTCCATGGCATCTTCTGGAATTTCTGTCATAGGAAAGCCAACCCTCAAGGGCAGAGCTGAGATTGTATGTAGCCTAGGCCCCATCGAAGTCCAAAACTCACAGAAGTCCACTGCAGACCTCCAGAGGCCCTTCGGAAACACAGGAGAGCAAAGCCATGAGGCCCGACCCAGCAGCCTTCACAGCCCTCACCCCCAGCGTCCTTGCTCTTGTTCAACTGTCCTCATGGGGCTGCTTTTCCACAGTCTTCCTCCTCTAGCTGGCCTGTTCTCCACCCCAATTGCCTTTCCTCCCTGCCTTCCTGTCAAGCCTTAGACCAGGGCATATGAAACCCATCAGCACGACTAAGCATCATCCGGCCCAGTCCAATCACCTTACAGTGGAGGACATTAGCCCCAGCAGGCTGACCAAGGCCACGCCAGGCTCCATGGTCAACAGGATGTCCCCTCTGTGAAGCCACCTTCCTCGTGCAGACTGTTCTTCGTCTAAGAGAACGCAACGCCATTTTTTGCTCCATGAACCCTCTTACTCTCCTTGCAGGTCCCACGTAGGCCTAGAGAGGTTCACGAGTCCCCTCCAATCATTCTCATTTTCTGTGCCCCTTGTTTTGGTCTGAATTGTATACCCCCCCCCAAAGTTCATACATTGAAGCCTGAACCCCCTAGAACCTCAGAATGTAACTGTATTTGAAAATAGGAATTTAAAGAGGTAATTAAGTTAAAGTGAGGTCATTAAGGTTGAGTTCTAATTTAATCTTCCCTCTGAGAAGAGAAAATCTGGACACATAAAAGAGATGCCAGGGGTGTGTCCACAGAGGAAAGACCATTTGAAGACTTAGAGAGAATGCAGCCATCCACAAGCCAAGTAGAAAAACCAATTCTGCCGACCTTTGACCTTGAACATCTAGCCTCCACAACTATGAGAAAAGTAAATTTCTGTCATTTAAGCCACCTGGTCTGTGGTATTTTGTTATGGCAACCCTAGTAAACTAATACACTCCTTTACCACTGGTAAATACAAGTTACCCAACAGACTGCCTTCTACCATCTGAGCATGAAGCATGTCCCATCCTGCCCTGGTCTGTCAAAGAGCTGTGCGTTTTCCATCCCAACGTGTGGCTCCCTAAAATACTTGTCTACCACTGCCTCAAACACCTCCAGCCAATATGTATACTAAGAACTAAGAGTTTAACACAGTATCCATCTCAATGAATCTAGCAGAAAACAACTCTGGAACAATGATTAATAAATAATTAAATAAAAATTTGAAATTGCATCCACTGATTCTGTACTCTGGGGGATGCCGTTTGCATTGTAGCCTATGTTACTGATGTTCCTTGTCTTGAGATGTCAGGGCCCAAGCTTCCTTCTATATCAAAGAACAAACAAAGCACCACACTTGTGGATTCTCCCAGTACCTCTCGGTTGTAATTATCTTTTTTAGGTATGTATCTCTCTAGACCTTGGTTCTACACAATTGTTGAGAAATGCACGTTGACAGTATACTCTGTCTACATACAAATCCATCCCTGGAAACATCTGTCCCCTTGAATCTGTGTGGTTCTGTAGGACTCTATAGATTTCTGGGACTTTAGGGGTGGTGAATGTCTTTTTAAAGGTCAAAGGCATGTTCCTCCCAAATTATTGGCACCAGAGCTACTACAATATAGACTGTGGCTAATGTCACCCAAACATCCAGTTGCTGTTATTAGCCACTCAGTCTCCACCTAGCAGGGACATGGTCTGTCTCCTTCATTAGAGTGGTTCTCCAAGGTAAAAAGAGCTAGGGTCTTGGGGTCAGACAGGTCTTAGTTTGAATCTCAGCTCCACAATCACCTATCTGAGCCTTAACATCTCACCCAGAAAATAGGATTAGTAATTCTTATTTAACATGGCTCCATGAGAATTAAATTAAATGGGTCAATGGTAAGTAGAATATCTAGCAGAGTGTCTAGTGTAGAGTACTCATTTCATATTAATTCTCTCCACCTCGTAATTTTCCACCTTCCTTTGTATCAACCCTCCTAGTGTGAAGGTCAAGTTCTTCTTGTCTCCATCCTGATATCTTTGCCCCTCCCCTGATGGATGGAAGATGCCCGAGACATGGGCAGAGTTCTGCAATCCTTGCTGCCACATCCATGAGTACAGGTGCAACTGTATATCAGCAACATAACATCTGGACCTCCTTTCTCTGGTGACTCACTGTCCAGGACACAAGTCCCAAGGGGACTCTTCTAAACAGGTTTCTTTCCAAAAGAAAAAAGAAACTGATGGATGGTAAGTAATTGATAAGGGGTAGGGAGGGCACCCAAATAGGCTACCTAGCCAGGAGGCAGGGAAGTTGGCTCCTACCAGTTCTTACTTTAATTCCCAGATTCCAAGTTCTAATACATACCAAAAGAGATGGAAAGAAAGAATATAAGCAAAGTAAAACAGTGGCAAAAATAAATACAAACACAAACACACACACTGTTCAACATAAATGTTTGTTAGGTAGAAAATACATTTCCTTAGCATGTTTCAATTTCTTTAATGAAAAAGGAATATTCATTTATATCTGGTAAAATGAGCAACAAAATGCAGTAGTAGCCCCGCATTATTTAAACATATGTCTACCATAGCTACCTAAAATGTGTGGATCATCCGTATGGGCCTCCTGTCTCTCAACATCTACTGAATGGGTGACAACAGAGCTAACATAGAATTAGCAAACAATAATAAACCTTCCAAGCAGTGCCTCCAAATAATAATAACAACAACAACAACAATAATCCTATACATTTGATGAACAGCTTTATAATTCACAAATCATTTTCATGTTCACTTTACAATTTGAACCACAAAAATTGAATCCTGGGAAGCTGAATTTCAAAAGCCTCAGTGATTTCCCTAAGGTCTTACAGCTAGTAAGAAGGGACTATGAACCTGAACCCACATCTCCTGATTTCTAATACACATACTCACGCTTTTCACTAAATCACAAGGGAGGAACATAACATCATGTACCAGCAGCTTGCGCACATGTGCACACACACCACCAAGTAAAATGTCCATGTAACAAGATAACAGAGACTTGACAACTCCCTTCTGTTTGGGGCATTGCTCTGGATCCTTTTAGAACTCAGGTTTCAGGGATATGAAGCATGCCAAGTAATCGAATATAAAATAAACTAGAAATTGTGAGAAGGGAATCTATGGGAAACTGAGGCTCCTAGAATCAAAGAGGAGAAGGATGAAGAAAAATTTCATATTCTATCTCTGATGTGCCATTTGTCAAGGGACAAACAAAAGAAAATGGACTGCATCAGTGGGCTTCGTAACAATGATCAAACAACTTCCTGATTTGGGTGGTGGTAGTGACGAGCAATAAAATGAGCTGCAAAGTAAGGAAAAGAAGGTACTATGAAGTAATGACACCAAAAAGCATACCATCTGGCCCAGAGCTGTGAGGTGCTCTGAGAGAGGAAAGCGGCCACTCATTTTTTCTGTAAAGAGGCATCATAGGAATAGCGGTGGAGGTACTCTCAAAAGGGAGTAGGGGTCACCTATCCTAGGATAGGGAGGATTTGTAAAGAGACTGGAGACAATTAGTTAAAGAGTGCTTTGTGGGTGGGTTCTTACTCCTGGGAGAGACTGGAGTTAAAGACAGGCACATACAGAGCTCACCTCCTCTCACACATGCTGGGAAGGACTTCCCTTTTCACACTCTACCCTCTGCATCCTGTTCCTAAGGAAAATAACTTTTAAATTCTACTTTCAATACCCTTCTGACTGTTACTAATCCCAGAGACAATGGGATGGGCTCCCAGTTCCCTCACAGCCTATCACATCAACTTCATACATTTATTGGAGCACCTATTATGTGCCAGGCATGGAGGTGCTAGGGGAGAGTCAGTCTTGCTCTCAAAACCAGTACCCTACCTACACTAACCTCATCTCCCTGCTTCCGGTCCAGTCAACACTTCCTGCTTCAGCCACACAGACCCAGCCTCCACCCCGACCTCTCCAGCATCTCCAGGCCTCTGTGTAAGCGCTTCCGTCCCATGGCAAAAAAAAAAAAAAAGTTCCCAGCCCCCAACTTCTCCATCCTGCTCTAGTCTCCCCAGAAGACCCCACTCCCCCAGCTCCCATCACATACCAAGTCTTTAATATCTAGTTTTGCCCTATCTTGTTCTCATTTGCATGTTTTTAAAAGACTTTTCCAGTTTCTGTAATCTTTCCCCTAATCAAATGGGAGCTCTCAAAATGGGACTCTTCCCCCTCCGGTTCTTCCCACTCTGCCCACGGGGGGCAATTGGTACCAGAAATTCACTGCCAGGCCACAAAATGTTTCCAGATGTTGCCCAGCCATTAGATTCAACAAATATTTTGAGTGCCTACTGCATACCCATGGAACTCAAATACTATATCCCCTACTTTCTGTTGAGGAAACTAATAGCTTTCAAAGACTCACTGACTCATTCACAGTGAAAGTAATGAATGACAGAAAGGACTGCAACTGGGCTCTTCTAACTAGGTATATATAGTCTCTTTCCATCTCCACCCTAGCCACAAGCCTAAAGACCAGATACCCAGGAATTACCAAAGTCCACTGGGCAGTCTAGGCCAGTTTCTGTAACAAGAATGGAATCCTAACTCTCCCTGCCTCATGGACAGGTGTGTATGTGTGTTGGGAGAATGGGGTGGGGGGGGGGGTGTTGCAGAGAAGAAAAAAAAAAGAGAAAGGAATGAGAGGCAAAGGAAGCAGGAAGACAAAGGTATCTGCCATCAAAGAAGTGATGCTAGAAGTGAAGGACTTCCTACTTATTACCCTGTGTTAGAGACATGTCCTACCGTTTGTTTCCCCTTACTGCCTTCAATTCCCTCCTGGTTCAGGGGACCTGAACCACAGAGCTGGCTTGTTGATTGGTCTGAATGTAATTCATTTGTGTAATATCCTATTCAGAATGATTTC
Organism: Rousettus aegyptiacus; assembly: GCF_014176215.1. NCBI lineage: Eukaryota > Metazoa > Chordata > Mammalia > Chiroptera > Pteropodidae > Rousettus > Rousettus aegyptiacus. The sequence goes on along the minus strand of NW_023416292.1, from coordinate 44,810,111 downwards.
TAATTAACACTTTTGTTGGGGGGAATAAAACCTCCCATAATCATTAACAAATGGGGGAAGGGAGGAGAAACTTTACCAGGCAGCAGCCTCGATTCTACTAGGCTGTTTGCTGGCTCCAGCTTACAGATGTCTCAGTGAGACATGTTTTAGTAATAGGGTTATCACTCGCTCTGGACCAGGACAAGCAGAGGAAGCTGAGATTTGATGATGAGATGCACGATGCTACGTGAGTCAGCATCCTCGCCTGTTACTGAAGACCTTGATTATGAGAGCCAAATCCAGAGCGGGCAACATGGCTGGGCAGCCTCCACTGAGGAGGAGGGGCATTCTCCAAGTCGCTGAATGAAATTCCAAGTATGAGTCTTCATTCCAGTTTCCTTACTCCCTAGGCTTTACAGGGAAAAATAATATCTTAGATTTGTTTATAATTTCACAATGTGCAAAATGACTTTATCAATGTTAATAGATAATTTTGAGGGGAAATACACCACCAATCCAATTTAATAGATGAGGAAAGTGAAGCTCAGAGAATCGAGGGACTTGTCCAAGGTCAGGAAGCTAAGATATGCCATGGCCAGGAACCGAATCTAGATCTTCTGACTTGAGAACCCTGGGCTTCTTGGGGATCATCAGGCTGTGTTCGCAGGTCACTAAGCATGTGCCATTGCTCTCCTGGTTAGTCCCACAGAGCTAAAACTCTGCCGAAGATATAAAGAAGCATTGGGATGGTTTGAGCTTCCAGTGGTAGAGAAACCATATAAAATTATACGTGAGAGCCTGAATGGCATGAGATGGTGGTAGGGGACCAATAGCTTTCAGAAGATTTTCAAAAGAGTCTATGGCCCCAAAATCACAAGATTCAGTAACTCGGGGTCCATCTCTGACCATGCCTTCCAGTGTGAAATGTGGACTACAACAGCTGGGTTACTATTAGGGGGCCCTGGCCTCTAATCTTACCATTTTCATCTGGGTGACCTTAGGTAAATGGTTTAATCTCTCTGGGCTTTAGTTTCCATTCCTGAAAAATAGGGATATTGAGCCCTGTCCTGTCTACTACAAGGAGATTTTTGTGGGAACCAAAATACATAAGAAGAGAAATGGTGGATAGAAGATAACAATGTGAGAGATTTGATTGATTATGCTTTTATATTTCTTTTAATTTTGTACCATGTAAATTTCTAAATGCAAAATTAGAAATTTAACAAAAATACATTGAGTTGTCAGGTTATAGAATGTTGTATATATACAATCTCACTTAATTCTCTCCAAAACCCTGTAAGGCGGAGATAATTTTCCCAGTTGCACAAGAGGTATCTGAGGCTTGGCAAGTTCATATAAGTTGTCCAATGTCATGAATGTTACTAATTATTCACAGGTCTAGAATTAAAATTTATATCTCTCTGATTTCGGAGTTGCTGTTTGGCTCACGCCCCACCCACCTCTCTGTCCTCTATTACAGGTGTTCATTCCATCTCATAAAGGCTGTGCTGAGAGATAAACTTGATGTATATTGGAGGAGAGTAAACTTTACCATATTGCTACAGGAAGGCTAAAAGTTTCCCCATCATTATCTAAATATAGGACTCCCAGAACTACTTGCCTTATAACCATCCCAATTGTGCCCTGGCAGCCCGAAGAAGAATGCACACGTGCGCACACACACACACACACACAGGCTTTTGTTATAGCAGAGGAATGAGAATTAGGATGGGTATGAAAGTGTACTCCCATGGTCTAGTACCATGGAGATACACTCAGGCAGCTTGGTAAGAGCTGTTTATTCCACCCACCCCTGAAACACACTTATCTTTGCCTTGTGCAGTCTTGTAAATACTTGGCTGTCCATTCATGTTAGGTTATTGTTTTCATTCTGCCGCCTACATGCCTTGCACAGGCTTATCCATGTCAGTGTCTTGGCTTAGATTATAGCCCCTAAGGGGCAAGGCCTGGGCCATACCTATCTCTTCATATTTCATCCATACCAAGCCAGACACAATTAAGTGCTTAATAAAGGTTTGAGCAGATGACCACAGAGATAAAGGTCATTTATTCCAACTAAAAGAGAAATGAAGCCTCTGGGGAGGGTAATTTTTACCAGACAGTACTGTGCAGTGAAACACGACTAATACCTAAAGAAAAAGCAAGACCTGCGTCCTCACTCTACCTGGCTCTACCCAGCTCCAGAGTAACAGGATGGTCCTTTTTCAGTATCAGTTTGTCTCCCTGTAAAATGGAGATAATAATACCCAATTCACAGCATTGTAGTGAAAATTAAACAAAGGGACTATAAAATGCTTAGTAAATGGAAAAGTGCTATATATGTGTTTCTTAGAAAAAGAGGGAGAAGAATAAACAAACAGAAAAATAACTGAGCAACCCCTAAGATGCCAAAGTGCCCCATGGCTTACCAAGAGGAAAATGCCTCCTGTGCTTTCCACTCCCAGCGACAGAAACCACCTTGTTCACTGGGTCCCCTGTGCCTGGCTAAGGCCAGGCACATCATCAGCAAATGGGATGAATACTCTAGAAATCCTTGCAAAAGTCAGTTGCTACAATGAAAAGTTGGATTTGCACCACCTTTGGGAACAGCTAAAGACAAAAGAAATAGCCCAAATTCTCCCTAAATTTCATTTAAGTTGCTATTAACTCATTGCTAGCCATTCTAGATACAACACACCTACACGTTCTCTAAAATGAAGGAAGGTTTGTTCAAGTTATAAGCCAACTAGTACAAATGACCACACAGCAGTGTGCCCTGAGGACCTAGGCACCAGAGAGACCCTGAGCAGCAGACAAGGCAAACCAAGTCACAGTTCCCCAGGAACACTGAGGCTGGTTCTGCAGGAGGTGTAGGTCAAGGATTGTTTAGTGGAGCGAGACAGGATATTCCAGGTAGTGACAGTGGCAGGTTCTAAGCCTGGAGGCCAGTGTGAGCAGGCCTTGCATGAGGAGCTTGACAGTAGTTGAGGGCAGGATGGTGGGGAAGGGGCTGAGTAGGGGAGTAGGGAGAAATGGCTTTAGTAAAACCAGCATGGGGGTGCAGTGGGGAGGCAATGGTGTTGGTCCTTTTGCAAGTAGTCTCTGGATTATCACCTCTTCTCTGGGGGTGTCTCTGGCCCCATTCCTAAACTGAATTATTAATTCTCCATGATGGTCAAGCTTCCCAGGGCACCCTAATGAGACGTTAGTTGTTCTGGAACTTCCTATGCTACTCACATGACAGTTTAGCATCTACTGCCTTACTCTGAGATGACAGAGACATATGACTGATGACTGACTTCCCCAGGAGGACCTACTATGTGCCACTTCTACTTGATCTGATCCTCCCCACAGCCCTGTGCTCACTTACATTACCCCCCTTCAGAGAAAGGCCTCAGAATGCTGCAGATAGCAGCATGGCATCCATGCCAGCCTGTCTGAGTACAATCCCAACTGCTCTGTCACTGCTCAGCTGTAAGACTTTGGAAAAGTTACTTAACCTCTCTGTGCCACAAATTCTTCCCCTGTAAAATGGGGATGATAAAATATCAGTCTCAAAGGATCACTGTGAGGATCAAATGCACTACCATTACTTAGCAGGGTGTCTCACATAGGATCAGTACTCAGAGGAACTGAATCTGACATGTAATAAGCAATACAGTTGGGACTGTAACCAAGTATGTCTGACTTCAAAAGCCACGCTCTTTCCACCTCTGCTCAGTGTCTCACTCCCTCAGATCCCTTACGCATATTGTCCCCCATCTCTCACAAATCCCCATTGGGATGATATAAACTGCTCATGGGATAGTGGTGGCTTCCCATCACCCCTCTGTCCTCCATGGGATCTAGAAAGTGTTCCATCAGTTGTGAGCCCAGATAAGTTAGCATGCTAAAGTCAGTTACTCTGCTACCCAGAAGGAAGGAGCAGGTGGAAAGCTTGAGCAGCTGGAGGCTGGAAGTTCAAGTGGTCCTGGTTTTTCTGTGCCTTTGAGATTCAGAAGTGAAGCATGAGTTCCTGACTGTTATACTGGGCTGGGGAAAAGGCCCTTTGGAGGCGCTGGGGAGGGGAAACCTTGCCTGCCGCTCTCTCCTCTCTGGCCCCCTTTTCTCGAGGCCTTAAGCCCTCTGATGACTTCCCCAAGAGGACAGCAGTGCTACAGTGCCAAGCAAAATAGGTGTGTCATCTCCCAGGACCCCACCCCCGACTGGCAGCGTGCGGCCACCAGCCCAAGGGAGGCCTGGTTGATCCAGGGCAGAAGCCCCTCTGCCATCCTGCCAGCTCAGCACTCCTATCTGCCCCTAGCCCAGACCTCACTGCCATTCTGCTTGATGAGGGCATTTCTTCAGACCTCCTGACCGCCTGCAGCCTGGGAGGATGGAGGCATAATTAGCTGCGCTTCTCCTGGGGAGTGGGAGAGGAGAGTGGCTCGTTAAACCAGCCATGCGTGCCTCTTCTGCAGCTCCCTCCCTGGCTTCTGCCTGTTTTTGCTTGCCCTCTCTTCTCTATCTCCTCTTCCATTTCCCTCTGCCGGTCCTCTTACCTTCCTGGCCTCTCCTCCTGTTACCCTGTTTTCTCCTTTTCCCCCTCTGCGCCCACTCCTGGTTATATCTCCCCCTCCTTGTTTCACTGTTTACCCTCTCTCACCACCCCCTTCTTTCCCTAGCTATTTCCCCCGGGGTCTTCCCCTCCTCCTGTTGCCCACGATCCCCTTTGTGATCCCCTCCCCTCTCTTTCCTTTGTTTTCTGTCTCAGCTGTGCTTCTGGGCCACCTGTCCTTCTCCCAGTAGCATCTTTGTCCCTTGCCACAGAATCCTTATTTCCTTGCTTCTCTCATTCTTTTGTTCCACCACGTTCTTCCACTTTCTTTATTTTCCAGCTCCCATTTCTTGGTCCATTTCTCTGATTTTTCTCTTTCCCCTTTTTGTACTGTGTTCCCTTCATTCCAGTTCTTATTCTCCTCTTCCCTCCTCCCCCTCCCACTCAATGTCTCAACCATGCTGAAAGAAACGTATATTTTGAGGCATCTGTATACATTCCATCCCTTTCCTAGTTGATGGCAAGAATGGGGGGAAACTCAGGGGAGGACACTTTTGACTTTTCTCATCCTAAGTGCCCAGCTGCATTCAAAAATCCACTAGTAGTTCCAAACATGAGACCAAATGACGGTGACTAGCTTGTGGAATCAGGGCCAAGGAGAAGAAATGTGAGATGCCTTCTCCACACAGAGGAGGATGAATTCTGTGTAGGAGTTATTATGGTCACCCTGGTGATAGGGAGTCTGCCAGCCACACCTGAACTGCCCACAGCTGTTGCTGAGGGAACCTGAAGGGAAGACTATTTTTTTTAGTCTGGTTCTCTCAAATTAGGGCTTTGAGGAATTACTTGGTTTTGCCACGCCACCCTCCCTCCTAAAAATGTAGCTGGTGGTGAGCTGCCTTTAATTCCAAGGTCAGGGCAATCCTGCCGAGCGGTGGGGGAACAATATCTGAACACCTGGACTCCCTCTGCCAGGTCTCTGTTTCAAGCTCCCCCTCTATAAACCATATGCTTTCAGATACGATCTTCTACGATCGGACCAAAGGCCTTCCCACCCTCGTCCTCCAGCTCGACAATTTCTACACGACCTCTTCACAACATCTGTTCAAAATCCTTTATCTCCATTCTCTCCTTCCCTCCATTCCTTCCCACCTCTATTTTTCCCAGATGATACTATACAATAGGGATGCCTTCCCCAGAATAGTGACTTAATGTTTCCTTCCCATTTTTTAAACATTAAATTGAACTTCTTCCAGGAAGCCTTCCTAGACTGATTCCATCTTCAAGATGGAAGAGACCCAAAAAATTATTTAATGGAACCTCAATTCAGAGTCAGGACACTGAGTGTCAGAGCAGCTCATTGATTTGCCTGATGCATATAGAGTATTAATAGCAATGCTAAGAGAAGACACTCAAGTCTTCTAACTCCTCCTCTGTGCTCTTTCCATCATATCCCAAGCTGCCTTCTAATCAAAGAAGGGAAAATTGCTGGCTGGTCTCGTGGTCAAGGATTTCTATAACTATGCCGCTTATTTCTATCTTAAAATACATTCCGTTGTACGTCAGTTTCTTTGCTATGTCTGAGATGGGTGCTGTTGGTGTTAAATAAAAATTTACTTAACTGTGTGCTCCTGGAAGGCGAGTAACCATATTGTATTCATCTCTGTTTCCTCAGCACTTAACAATGCCTGGCACTCAATAAATGGTTGCCAAATTGAAACTAACTGAAATGAAAACATACTATTGACTGTCTAAAACCGTGGAGGCCTCATCATAAATAAGAGGGCAGTGGAGGTTTTTTTGAGACAGGATGGGTGATAAAGCACAGCCCTGTCCATTTGGGGCCAGCTTGCTCCCACCACTCCTTACCACTCTGAAAGGACAACAAGGTAGTGAAATAATTGCTGAGGGGCATAACTTGTACTTTTTGCCCTTGCCAGGACCAAAAGAGAAAAGCACAGCCTTCCAGGTCAGAACTTAGCATTTGCTTGGCCACTTCATGGCTGCAGGCCAAACCTGCGGAGAAAAGAAAGTAGAGGCTACAGAGGGCTCCAAAAAGAACTGCATAAGACACTTGTGGTCCCTAACATCATATAGGATGGTCGCTTGTGGCTCCTTGCTCCTCTCGGACCAAATCCTAGGTTTTTCCTCATTTGCATGGGTATACGCATAAAAGAGTCCATGGGAATAAGCAGCAAGCTGGAAAGGGGACCTAAGTACTTCAGCAGGCCTGCACATGCCCTTACACTGTTCAAAGGAATACAGATGTGGACAGCAGAGAGGAGCTTAAAGGAGCAGCATCTGCCAGAACACTTGGACCCTCTCCTTCCCTTCCGATTAAGTTACTGTGCAATCTGTGCAAGAGGCGCTGTGGGGAGCTTAAATCTCAGGCCTGGAATCTGGGGAGCTGGCAATGGGTCTGGCAAGCCCGGACTTTTGACTGTAGGGGGCAGCACATCTATAGTAGGTATCCTGGGGTGTGTTAGGTCACTCTATACCCAAGGGAGCCCTTCAGGCACTAAATGTAAATTTAATACAAGAACTGAGGTCAAGGAATAAGGATGTTACTAGCTGTAGTAGAAAGAGATCTGGAATAGAAATCAAGAATCAGCTAGTCAGATCGGCTGTGTGGCACTGGGCAGGTCCCATCCCTTATCTGGTCTTCGGTTTCCTAATTCATGGAATAGATCAACTCTAAGGTCCCTTCCAGAACATAGTAAGTATTTAGCACAAGTTACATGAGTGAATAGATCTAATTCTGAGATTCCCTTTCTCGGGATATTTATAATGTTTTCCACACTGCTCATATATATCCCACTGGTCTCATATGTATGATAATGTCTTCCCTGCTTTTTGCCTTTCCTAATTTCATATGCCCAGAAACCTCAATGTAGTCTCTCAAACTTCATTCTTGTCGCATTTCTCAAGAACCCACAATAGCTGTCTACTCAGAACCCAGGTGTATAAGGCTTTCATAGCTGTCCATTGAGCTCCAACCCCCAACCTCCAACCCACCCGCACACCTGAACTAGAATTCTTTCTCCTCTTGCAATCCATGCCATGTCTCCTCCTTCTGAGCCTTGCTCCAGACTTATCCGTTTAAGGAAGTCTGGCCAAACTAAGCAACATCCATAACCACACCCAGTACTATTTCCTGTCCCTTCAGCATTCAGCACCTCAGTCTGCATTATATTTATCCACGGTTGTATGTATGTATGTGTGTGTATATATATATATATATATCTCCTGGTAAGTATAGGCATAATTTACCCCTGCAATCTTACAAGTGAACATAAGGGACTAAGTAAAATCTTTTTCATAAAGCCCACCACAGCTCCCACATCCACACAACTTCTGGGGCCCTCTCAGTCTTCCCCCAGGTAGGGGAGAAGGTTAAAAACATAATAATTTTATATATAAATACAGAAATTGCTTTAGCTACAGCTAAAATGGGCCTCTGCTTTTGCCTAGCCCAACTTTCTCGTGTCAGGGGAGAGATCGAGTACCTTGTTCAAAGTCACAGCGCTTATTTAGTAGTCAGGAAGAAGACCCAGGATGGCGTAAGGCCTTGTACTCTGTGATCCTTCACCAGCTGACTGAATTAAGTGAACAAGGAGTCATTTTGACATCATGCAGCTAGCCGAATTATTTCTTTGGTGGGGAATCTGCATTAAAGTGCAATGAAAGACCTGTGTTGGTCACTCAGAAAAGACTTTTAATAACAAAAGGAGACATGCAAGTCTGGAGAACTGAAAAGATTTTATAATCCCTTCCCAAGAAAGAATTTAACAGCCCTCAGATGAAGTCTGGGATATATCATTTTTGACTGTAAAGTTTTGAGGTTTTGGTGGAGATACTTCCTTGACTACAACCCACACTGGACATTTTTAGGTTGCTCCTGAGGGCGGGACCACCAACAATATGTGCTGTGTGCAAATCCCAGGATGCTCACAACTGAGAAGGACTACAGAGACCACTGCTTCTCCCTCTTCCAACCCAATAAATCCAACTGCCCTTTAAGGTGGTCCCATCCGCAGTTATGATGAAAACATTCACATATCAGTTATCCACACCGTTGAAGAAGAGCAATGGTACAGGTCATGCAAAAGCCATTTCCTTTTAGTTTTGGAAAGCAAGATTACAAATTTTTAGCAGCACCTTATTATTTTCTACTGAAGATAATATTTAAAAAGTGTTTGCATTCTCTGAGTACAAATTAAGTAACAGTATGAGGAGCAGAAGTGGTTAGCTGGAAGAGGAACCAGACTTTGAATTAAACATTCATTATAGAGACTCACCAAGTGGACAAACCATACTGAAATAACTGGAATAGTCACTCAACAAACATGTCTGTGTGTGTGAACTTACTGTGTGGTAGGCACTCTGCTATGTGCTGGGGAGAAGGAAATTACAAATATGAACAAGACATATTCCTTATCCTCCAGGAGTGTGACAGTCTGGTGGGAGAAGCAGGGTAAATGGCTCACTATGATTAAAATAGAATATATGTATGTTGAAATTCAAGCAATTTACTTTTGAAGCTGGAAGGAAAAACTAGTTTATTCTTTGAGGGGAGTAAAGAAGCCTACCTTTAAAAAGAGGCATTTACAGAGCATCTTGGAGGCAAATCAAGATTTCAGAGGGTAAAGGTTAGGTAAAAGAGGTCATAAGGCTAAAAAAGCATGGAGGTAAGTAAATGTATGGGCTGTTGAGGGAACAGTGACGTGACACGTGGAACAGCATCTACTTTCACTTCCCCACCCAGTGCTCTGGGAGATATTACTGGCTTCCCACTTAGAGCAAAAGGAAACACAGTAAAGCCCAAGACCTCTTCTGATGTGCTCCCTGGTTGGCCTTCATTTGTTCTAACAAGACAGTTCTTGCTTAGGTTCATTTTAAAGACAGTTCTTTGCCCCTAGTTATTCCTTAGAGCTGGGGGGCGGGGGAGGGGGGAATCACCCGGGGAAAAGCCCCTGGCTCAGTCCACAGCAGTCTGTTTTCAACCTCAACATTACTCAACTAAGGGCCAATTTTTCTGGAATTCCCAGATTTGAGACTTTCTTTACAGGGGACTGTAATTTGGGGAGCCTCTCTCTTAGCCATCAGCCCCTCTAAGCTCTTCTAATTTGCTGCTGCTTTAAAACTGCAAGGGAAAGAAGATGGAGAGGAGGCAGCCTTCCCTGCCTCTTTCCCTTGCTCTGCGGTTAAGCTCAGCAATGATCCCACAAGCCTGGAATTTGAGGAATTTCCTGCCCCGTGCTCCCTGGAAGAGCTGAGAGAGACCTAGCAATTAGGCCTGGAGTTTCTGTGCCTGCCTCCCTACACCCAAGTGAAGCACCCTGAGTGAACAATGCGTTCTAAGAGGGGGCCGCATGGAGCTCAGCCTGGGATGTGTCTGTGGCCTTCACATTTCACAAGAACATCACCCCCAGAAAGTCACCACCACTGCCATGCCCTCCCTCATTCCCCTTCCAACCACCCAAAGTACCTCTGCCAAATGATCCACGTCTTTTCCTTTGCCCGTCTTAAGTTGTAGTAGTAGTTGTAGTAATAAAACTACACGACACAGAGTTAATTCCTACCCAAATCCATCTTGTTCTTCTGCAGTCATCTCAGGATAACTTAGTAATTTTCTTTTCTTTCCTTTCACCCAGCACAGGAGCCATGCTACGCCTCGACTCTTTACTGCTTCCCTCTCCGGTCGGTTCCTCTTGTGCCCTCTTCTCCCTCTCTTCCCCTCTGCTTACATGTTCATGATGTATTGACTGTTCAGTTTGTGCCCTTGCACAGTGTCTGTCTGCAGGCTGAGGGTCTTAGATCTGCTCCCCAGTGACATGTCTATCTCTGGGACTTCAAGAGGGCAAAGGTGGAAGATTTGGGCTTCTCTTTGGTTCAAACCAGAGACATGGGGACCGGAAGGGGGAAAACACATTAAAATGAACTGTATGCAATTCTTTGCTGCAGCAGCCAGAACAGCAGAAGCAAATTCTCTTCCTAATTATGTTTGTTCAGGTTAATATTAAAATTGGTTCCTATTCTTGGGTGCTAGGGCAAAAGCAGCCTGGGATTCAAACACTTGCCACAAATAGTTCTCAAGCTGGCTGATCCACGACCATCGGCATGCCCTCCTGGGAAGGTAAGCATTTATCGGGGCTTAATGAGTGATGGGGTGCTGCCCCATTTTTGTCCTTGTCTCTTTATTCTAATGTTCTCTTGTCCGGGTATCTAGCTTTGTGTTTTCTTCCTCATTTTAGTTGTTCCATCTGACGCCCCTTCGATAATGCCCCACGTAGCCCTTTGCTTCCTCAAATTAAAGGACATTTCTGAACCTTTGACCAGTTGGAACTTGCTCCCCCACCTCTCATCTCTGTCCACATAACACACACCCTCTCATACTCCATTCTCAAGTTGGTGCCCATTTCTTCCCATTTTGGTTCCATGGCAACACCACCATGTGGCCTCCCACCGGCTGCCCACAGTTCTCTCCTAGGGTTTCACCGGCACACTAGGTCCATTCCCACGGCTCTCCCCTTGCGCTTCAACTCTACTCACTACTCTCTTCCCTGGAATGTACTAAGGCCAGGACCAGTGGTACCGCGTGCTGAATGAACCTGAGCTTTCAAGATCTAGGCTTTCTTTATACTCGTCCTGACTCTGACTCTTGACAATTCTGACCCACAGTAAAATTAAAATATTTCCCTGCTTCCCTTTCCTTCCCACTCCCCAATTCTTCTCAGCATATTCTACAAGCCTCAAAAAGAGAAGACTCCCTGGTTAAAAAAGGAATCAAAGCTATTCTAACACTTCAGTGGCAATGCTCACTATCTCCAGATTTCCTTCAACTCTCAAGATACTTGCCTTTTGAGGTTGAGAGTTGTTGTTAGTTGCCAGTCCCCTTCTCCTCCCCCCTCACATTCCCTTCAAACAAAGCTTTTCTGTCAGGTTTTTGACCCTGATGAAAATTTTTAACTGGAATCTTTTTCTTTTTCTTTCTTTCTTTTTTTTTTTTTTTTTTTTTTTGGTTTTTCCCCCTTTCTCTCCAATTCTGAAGGATCTTTTGTCTTCTGACTAAAAGAACTGAGATACTGGGAGAGCTGTTCTTTTTTTCCCCTCTTATAAGTAATTGAGGAAGAGTTTTTAAAAACCTGAAGGATAGAAGACAAAAAAAAAACAATATGAAGCTATTTTCTTTCTCAAAAAATAATTTCAATAGAAAAGAAAGAGAAAGACTTTGAAAATATGAAAGGAAAAGAAGGACCTTGAAAGAGAGAGAGAGGTAACAGAGAAAATGAGGGCGGGCTGGAAAGACCTTGAGGAAATGAGAGGAAGAATGAGCAGGAAGAGGGACCTTGAAAAATGCATAAGCAGGAGAAAGGGGGGAAAAAAGAAAAATGACAGAGGCTCAGAGAGATACATATTACCTAGGCTGTGTATCCACTGAATAGTTTCTTCAATTTAGAGAAAAGGGAAAAAACTGGAATCTGCCCTCGGGAAGATTTACAGTGCCCAACAATACCTAGCAAATAGTAAGTGCTCAATAAATGAACAAAACAAAGCTGTGATGGGTTCCTGTTTTCTTTTTCCCTTAGGACTAAATGAAAGGTTGGTTGGAAATGAATAGACAAGAAATAAAGAACTCAAGGCCAAGCTAACATGATCAAGATCAGATTATGCAGGGCTCAGGAAGGGAAGTCGCATTTTGTCAACCTCTTCTTGTCTTACCCTATTATCGTCCCTGGTGTGTCTGTCTCTGTCTGTCTGTCTGTCTGTCTATCTCTTTCTCTCAAATCCTAGCAGGCTGATTATCTTTGCCACCCAGAACTTTTCAGTTGTGTCTTGGTGTGAGCAAAGAATAAGAAACTCATTCAAAGGGCAGTCCAAGTGAGTTCCAAGAAGCAAGACTAATCCGATTACTATAATCATTATCATCACCGGGATGCATTCTGAAGTCAAAAAAACAAAAGGTTAATACCATCGTGGCTGGGCAGTCATCAGTGTGTATGGGGGTGAGGGGAGGGGGGTGCTTTTCATGGGTCCACTGAGAGCTAGCTATTTATGGATGGCCTTGCACCTTGGACTCAAGTAGCTACCCATAGCCTCTGGTCCATTTTTACCGCACTTCTAAAAGGAAGATTAGAGACAATTTATATTATTTGTAACTTAAAATTGCTAACATTTAGAAGCTGCTTGCTTACTATTTGCCAGGAGCTATGTTATATGTTTTATATTACTTAACTCAATTAATTTATTTGTTCCACAAAAGATTTGAGGCAGGATACATTGACACATTCATTCAACGATATAAGAATTACACAAAAAATTAAGACATTAGACATTTGGTGGGGATGGTGGTGATTAAACAAGCAGGGAAAGACAGGAGAAATAAATTGAGGTTGGGGTAAAGATAATATACTAAATATATGCCACAAGATCCTGAATGTCTCATCAGAGATCAATTGCAAGAGTAGCCTTGAGCTTCCAAGCAGCCAGTGCAAAGAGAAAAGAATGAAAGTTAGTGACATGATTTACAGTATCCATAAAATAAAAACTAACCAGTGTCTTAGCAAAAGTACCATGACAGAACTTTCTCCTGTGGAGCCTCATAAACGGATACTGTGATATGTTGAACCATGTCCTGGGCAGCATCCCTGCCAAAAATACAATAAGGAGTTTCATAGGGCTGCTCCTTAGAACATTCCTCAGTGTGGGCTGGTGGCACAGCGCCAAGTGCTCTTCTCAGTAAAAGCAATTCTTTGAAGGGCCCAAATCATTCAGTCTCAGTTTGCCACTCTAATGGTTTGGCTTAGACTAAGGATAAAGTTTAGAGTGTCTGGAGGAATGGACTGGAGGTGGCTGATAATGGTGGGAGGGAAAGTTGCAGATATAAAACAGGACTCCTGTGACTTAGCTATTTTGGCCTTCGGTTCAGAGCTACATCCTGAGGTGAGAAGAAGAAAAGAATATCATAGCCTTCTCCGATATTCACGATTTCTTGGGAGGCATCTGAAGGTAGGGGAGGCAGAACTCAAAAGATTGTTTCCCTGAGGATATAGGGCAAGGAGCCAGCCAGCTGTTGTGATGTCTGGAGTCTGAGTGAGGTGATTGAGTGAGACTCATTTAAAAAATAAAAAAAAGCACTCTGGCTTTTTACTTTTCAATTTCTGCAGAGTATACCTAACCCCCAAAATATCAGCTTAGCTTTTGGCCATCTTGAGGCTTGGGAAGATTAAGCCTGCTGGAAAAATCCTAAGGAGCATTCAAAGAGGAATTAGCGGTAGCATTAAACACAATTACGCAGCCCCAGCAAAGCTTCCAGACTAGAATGTACCTCCCCTTCCTTCCCCTTCTGGAAGGTACCCCAGCATTTCGGAGGCTTGCAGAGTGACAGTCAACACAGAGGTCAGCCTGTCAGTGACATCTGAATCCTTTACCCCTGAGATCATCCAAGGGAAGAAAATCCACAACTTAATTATCCACTAGTAATTCAGTGTCCAGAAGTTCTTCCGTTTATCTGACCAAAGCCTTTTTTTGTTGTTTTCCCTACAAAGACTGTATTTTTCCTAATAGTTCAGGAGAGAAAGCTTGTCCAGCTTTGGTGTGGAGAGCTGGGACAGGATTGAGAAGGGCAGTCTCTGTTAAAGGGAAGAGACCGGAGGGAGGGCTGGTGCTCCCCAGCTGCTTTGTAATCCTTGTGGTGCGTGAGGGCAAGTAAAGGGTGGAGAAGAGAGAGGCAGACAGGCTGGAATCTCAGGCCAAGTCCCCCGACAATGGGCAGGAGTCTGGAACCTGCAGCCTGTTACTTAATTATCTCTCAATGGTTTTTGTTCCTGGCTTTAAACATTTACCCCTATTGGGTTTTCATGGCTTCACAAGCTATCTCCTTTTCTTTGCCATTGCCATGGCAACGACTCCAGGCATACAACTGCTCTCTGATTTTAAATAAAAGTTGAGGTTTTCTCTCTCTCTCTTCCTCCCTCCCACCTCCCTCTTTTTCTCTCTTAGGATGGATGAGGTTTCTCTCATCCCTTCTTTTCCCTTTACCTTCCTTTCTGTCCTGCCCTCCCCCTACCCAGCTCTGTTTCCTTAGCATTGCCTCATTCTCTCATTTCCTCCTTCCACTTGCCTCCTCTCTAAACCCCCTCCCACATCTTTGGGCTTCCAAGCTGGCCCTAATCCCCTGGTTGCCATGACAGCAAGAGTAGGCCCCTTAGAAGGAATGGGGGCAGAGGCCAAAGGATAAGGGCATGGGGAAGTTGGGGGATTTGATGGCAGTCCCAGGAAAAACGTCCCCTCAGATTCTTTGGGGACTACCACCTTCCTTTCTGGGCTTCAGTTCCTCTAGTAGATCCTTATCTCACTGCCCCTCACCCCCCAAAAATCCAGAAAGGACATTTTGATCTGTGCAATTGGGAATGGTGGAGGGAGGCAGGGAAATCTGGAGAGGTGAAGCAGTGGTTTTCCAAACTGATGAGAGAGGTGTGTGTTGCCGGAGGCCAGGCGGGATTAAGGTGGAACTTCCAGTTCTAGTGTCTGCTCTGGGGCAAACAGTCACTCATCCTCCTGAGTCTTAATTTTCATTGGTAACTTTCAGGGGCTGGATTAAATCTGTGATTTTTAAACAATACTCGAAGGTGTCTTAGACTGCTGAAGAGTCTCAGCAGCTACAGCTAGTGGGGTGGGGAGTAGGAGTATAAAGTGAAAAGAGAGGGGTATCACTGGCACTTAAGACCCAAAACAGTTCTGTGGTCTGGTACCACAAGAATCTGCTTGTATCTGCTTAAAAGCAGAGCTGCAGTAGATCTTCCTTATCACAGATTTTAGATGTTCCTAGAGGAAGTCAGGACCTTCATCCACCCCTCCACCCCCCAGTGGAATGTCCAGGTGGCTCTCTTTGCCACGGGGTGGCTCCTTCCGCAGCCTCAGCCTTGGAAAGACAGGCAAGTCATGGCTTAGGTAGAAACCTAAGCATTTCTGAAATGGGCTAGAAGACAAAATATTTTATTTACTGCTCAACAATATAAAAATCTCTCAATTTTACAGGCTATAGGTTGAGGTAAACGTTTGGGAAAGGAGAAATGGACAACAACATGGCATTTTTTAAAATGCTATGGATTGGCAGTCAAAAGACTTGAGTTCTATGTCTAGCTCTTCCTCTGGTTTACTCAGTGGTTCTCAGTTGGGGCTACTGCATTCTAGGGAACATGTGAAAAAGAGACATTTTTTATTGTCACGCCTATGAGTCAGGGGGTGCTACTGGCTTCTAGTGAGTAAGGTCAGGGATGCTGCTAAACATCCTACAGTGCACAAGAACAGCCCCCCAAACAAAAGGGTGGCTTACCCATCTTGACCTTTTCCCATTCAGAGCCTCAATTTTTTTTCTTTTTTTTGAAAATTACTTATTATTATTTATGCCTATAGCATCTGGTCTTCCTAGGTGGTCTCCCATCCAAGTAATAACCAGGCCCGAACCTGCTTAGCTTCCGAGATCAGACATCGGGCTTGTTCAGGGTGGCGTGGCCGTAGACCATGGACCATGGCTCCACTGGGGCACAAACCCAGGATCTTCTGTGTACAAAGCAGACGTGCTAACTGCTACATTATGGAGCCATGTCCCAGAACCTCAATTTCCTTGCTCATAGATTAGTACCTTACCCTCAATCATTCATTAGCTTGTAAAGGGTCACATAAAAAGTCAGGAGAGAAGTTGGAATCTGAATCCAGGTCTCCTGACTACACACACAACCAAGGCTTTTTGTTGTTGCTCCACACCACAGAATGTTAGGATTCAAGTTAATAATAAGAGCTAACATATACTGCATCCTTAAAGCATCTCATAACCTTGCCAAGCATTCTATGCAGATTATCTAACATGATCTTTCTCACTACTCTATGACACAGATGTCGCTATTCTACAAGAAGGTTAAAGGACTTGCACAGGGTCATGCTAATAGGAGGCAGCAGGTCCTGGATTCACCCCCAAGAAGTCTGAACTCCAGATGCAGCTCTATCAAGATGCTGATGAGCATGTCTGGGGCCACAGGCATCATCTAGTGAGCTCCTTGCTTTACAGTTGAACACACTGAGGCCCTGAAAGGACACATGAGTTGCCCAAAAAGAAACAGCCTAAGAAGAGTCAAGATGAAAATCCTGGTCACATGACTCCAGTCTAAGATCAACCTTAATATACCCTCAAGCTCTCACTGCTCATAATCTACTTAGGGATAGGGAGTGGAAAGTGCACTGTAAAAAACAAAGTCCAAACTTCCAAGAATCAAAGTTTGAAGGAACGAGGTGGGGGAAGGAAGGAGAAACAGCTGGTTGTCAGGAGAATGAAAAAAGCTGCCTCCTGATAAAGAGAAATCGAGAATTGGCGGAGGAGGGGAGGATGCTGGGGAATGGAGCTCAGAAAGAAAGATGCTGACAAGGAGGGGTCCAGACTAGGAAAAGATGAGGCTCCGAGCATGGCTCCCAGCGACTCATTACATGTTATGTGTCTCCCCTGGCCTCCCCTTACTTCTCCAGGCTAACCTCATGTTCTACGTCCCTCTTGACCTGGCCCCTCATCACCTCACCAGGCTTAGATTTCCTGATTCGCTCCCTTACCTTAAAACCTACCCAGGCCCCCAGGCCTGGGGAAAGGAAGAACCTCAACCCCGCCCCCCCCACCACCTCCACTCTAGTACCCAGGGCTTTGCCTACTGCTTTTCTTGACAACCAGCCCCACCTCTGAGGGAGGAGGAAAGAAGACTGCGGGTCCCTTGGGCTTCTCACAGAAAGGTCTCCTTGAGACCATCCGAAAGTTCCCAGCACAGAACATGACACAGGGATCTGCCAGGACCCTTCAGCACCCCAGCTCCTCTGGAGTCTCTGGCGGGCTCAGCTCATCTTTTCAAACCCATTGACAGAGGAGAACAGTCCCGGAAGCCCCTGAGGCCCCAGCCCCACCGAGGAGGCTCAGCTCACTTATGAAAGAGGCTGGGGCTTGTTGTTCGTTATTTTGTTTTGTTTTAAACAAAACATAATCCAGGGCCTTGGGGAACTTGCAATCTGCTAGAAAACTGAAAGGTCAGTGCTTTAAAACTGAGTGTAGTGTAAACGGAGCCAGCGAAATGAGATAAAAGGGAGGGTTAGCCAGGAAGGGCCCTCGGGGGTGGTAACCCTTCTGAGCCGCAGACAGTGGAGGACACAGATGAAGGAGAGAGAGCAACCTGCGCAGGGAAGGTTTCAGGTCTTCAGAGATTCCTGAGCACTGGCTCCTGGTAGATGGCCCTGGCTTTCATTTTTACCCCTCCCCCACAGCTCGCCTCTGGTAGGCCTCTGAGATGATTAAAACCAAAAGAATTTTAAATGTCTGGAATTCGCTTTTCACCACTGATGCCATTTGCTTATCCTCCCCCCCCCCGCCCCCCTTATAATTTCTCCTCTCGGGAGAGCTGTTTGTTTTTATCCTTTCTTCTGGCCCAGTTTGCTCTGAGGTGACTCCCAGTACCCACCAGTTCATTTTGTTTTCTTTTTTGGAAAAAGAGAGGGGGTTGGGTGTCTCAGGAAAACAGGAGGGAGGAGGAGAGGGTGGAGGGCCCTCGATCTTGCTTGCTAAAGTTCCCAGAAAAAGAAAGGAGAAGAAATAGCTTTCAGGGAAAGAAATCTGCCAAATGTTTATGTTCCCACAAGACTCTGAAAAACCTTTTCATAGACCAAAGCTAAAGTTCAGGGTGAAGCCAGAGCATGTTTCTTTAGGGAAAGACTCTTATCAACATGCACCCGCACCCTTAGTCCAGGGTCCCCCACTTTCCTAGAGCAGGCTGGGATGTCCTCAGGACAGTGGACAATTGGAGGGTGGGGGAGGGGAAGCGGGTGTCTCCAGCTCTCCGTATCAAGTTTAGACCAAGTTTTATCTGAACATGTGTGAAATGTTTGCTACCACTCTGGTTCCTGAGCAATCATGCTTCTCCTGGGGTACCCAGCTCTGGCCCTCTGAAATCAGTACTTCCGGCCTTGACACACAAACCAAATCAGGGAGATCCAGGGCTTCATTCAGGGAGAACCAGTCCTTTTCGTGAACTCCCAAAGCTGGAAAACCATGTAGCCAGAGAGAACCTTCTCATTTTATGTTAAGAAAACAGGCCCAGATCACAGAATGACATTACTCTACTAGAGGAAAAATTTGGGCTCAAATCCACAGCTAAACTCACACTGCAGTGGTCTTTCTGTATTGCCTCCTGAATATAGATTTTCCCATTGTAATGCCCAGGAAACCAGAAGCTGAGTCAGAAGTTGCAAGCCATGTGAGACGAGACATTTAACCTTTTGGCCCAGGGGAATCTGCTGGAGGCCACAGGTGCAATAGGCAGTCTGAGGCCTGCAGGTCAGTAATGGGAAGATCAACCCTGCCTGGAGCCATGTGCCAATAAGCTCTGTGCTAGAAGCAGCCCAGGCCGGAACAGACACCGTATTTGTGTAAAGAAAACTGCACTGGGGCACAATGGCCTGGGCTGCCAAGGTTTTGCTCTATAGCGCACCCCGGAAGGAGCACAGGGTAGAAATTTTGTGCTTTCCCTTACTGAGGAAGTCAGACAAAAGGACCCCCCTCCCTCTCTCACCAGCTTTTTAAAAACTTAACTTGTTTTATGTGGTTTCTACTGGGAGAGCCCAGGTGCTTTCATGTACCATCGTAACAACAATAGTTATAGTAGTGCAACAGCTACCGTTGTTTAGAACTTGTCATATGCCAGGGACTGCAGTCTTTAAGATTCCCATTTACCAATGAAGAAACTAATGCTCACGTTATATGACAATTTCAAGGTTTCATAGCTAGTTGATGGCAAAAAAAAGTAGTAGGATCCAACTTACTTCATTCTAAGGACCAAGCACGTTGTGCTGCACTCATGAAAATTCAATCTAGAAAGGAACAATAGATATTCCCCATTCTCCATCATTTCCTGTGGGACCGGCAGGAGCCCGGGCCACAGAGACACAACAAGGAACAGTAACAAGGGATAAATACCAGAGTCCATGTTAGAATTTCACATTCTAGTCCAGCTTGTG
The DNA here is from genome assembly GCF_014176215.1 of Rousettus aegyptiacus. Lineage (NCBI taxonomy): Eukaryota > Metazoa > Chordata > Mammalia > Chiroptera > Pteropodidae > Rousettus > Rousettus aegyptiacus. Next base: position 44,790,550 of record NW_023416292.1, on the reverse strand, counting down.
TCTAACTCTCTGCGTAAACTCCTGTTTCTTATGCGTCTCACATCCATCACCTGGCCATGTGTCCTCTCTCCTTCTCTCTAGGTTGGAAACCCAAGGAAAGCCCCAAGCCCTGTGGTGATGCCAGAGCTAAAAGTCCAGCAGGTGGGGGTGGGGGAGGGGAGGAGACGGGAGGCACCAGCAGGCATAACTCTCTCCCTGTTTTTACTTCATCTCACAGAGCCGCACCTTTTCTCATTTCTAAAATGGGAATGATAAGCATCTTGTGAAGTAGTGTGTAGCATCTACAAGGTGTAGGTGTGAATAACTATTAGATCTTTTTCTCTTTATCTGATCACATCTCTGAGGGATCATTTCCTAGTCATTTCCATGGGTTTAAACCCCACAGTGAGTGTCCTGCTCTCCTCAAAACAGAAATTCTCAGGCCTGAGTCCTAATTGGATGGTGGCCCTGCCCTTCCTTTCTTTGTCACAGCCTTTCCCACCTCACTGGCCTCATGTCCCAGCACATGACTGAATGAATTTTACTTGGGAACATCTCCCTTCCCACCCCAGATTCGATGCAGCAAAGGTTGCTAGGGCTGCGCCGGCATGCTGGGGGAACAAGGCGCCTTCCTGAGGGGGCACTGCTGGCCTCCCTGTCCCTTGCAGAGTCACCTTAGGCCTGGGCAGACGAGGGATTCTGCTCGCCACTCCATGTGTCCCCCATGCTGCTGCCCAAATGTCCCTTTCTTCTCCCTTGGTCTCACCCACCCATTGCCTACTGCCCCCACCTTCCTCCACAGTTTCTCTTGCCACTCTCCCCTTCCCTCCCGCGTCCTCCCCACTCCCCAACCCCCTCTGCTGCTGGCTTGGAGCAGGAGGTTATGAAAATGAGCTTTGTGCCCAGGAGACTGTAATTATCTGCTAAGTGTGAAAGCCAGAGTGATTAATTAAGAGATAATAAAAAGAAAAGGAGGGCGAGAGGGGGCCTCGCAGCTTTGCTTTGATGATAGAACCTGAGGTGAGCCAAGCAATTAGGGGAATCTTTATCGAGAGTTAGCTATAATCCACAAATTATCAAGCACCAAATGCTTCAGGAGCTGGGCGCATTTCACTCCTGAGAGTGACAGACTGACAGAGAGGGAAGGAGGGCAGGAGGAAGAGGGCCCAGGGAGCATCCAGCTGGGGGGCAGAGAGCAGCCAGGAGCCCAGGAGCATGTGGCTCTGCTGGTGGATGACAGCCAGAGTGGGCTGTGCAGATTGTCCAGTGCCAGGCCACCGGGCAGCGCTTTCAGGACCCTGGGCCATGGCTACCCTTGAAAAAAGGGTAGTTACCCCCAACAAATGCAAGCTGCCCCACATGCAGGCTCCGCACTGGAGCCAAGTTGTTGTAACAGCCTCACTGTCTCCTCCAAGACAGGAGACTCAAGTTCCTCTCTCCCCGCACATAAGGCAGCTCCTCCTCCTCTACAGAGAATTTGTATCCTGCTCTGTCCTCAAGTAAACAAGGGCTGCTTTGACCTCTCCTGAGGTGCATGGCTGCCTGTGCATGCGGGAGTATGTCACACAGCTGGGTGTGAATGCTGCTGGGGCCACGACTTGACGAGGTGACATGGAAGCTCTCAGTTCCCAGAGCCTCCAGCCCACACAGCCCTAGCTGGCCAGACCTCCTCCTGGGCCCCACTCTTCTCCCACTGAGCCCTCCTATAAGGGTGGTCTCTTCTTTTTTTTCAATGAATCTCGCTCTATCAGTCCTTTTCACCCAGTTCCATTGTTCCCTCTTGCCGCTTCCCAGGAACCAACCTTAACAGATTCCCCAGCTCCAGGATCTCTTTCCATCTTCTTCTGTGCACATACATAACAGGTTTCAAAATCCCCCCTTGTTTAGATGATCTCTGTATGTGTTTAGACCCTGAGGAAGATGGGGAACCTGTCTCCCCTATTATAATTAGCTATCTGATAGAAAAAAAAACAAGTTTCCTCCTTCAAGTTCAAGTTTACAGCTGAGAGTTTACACTTACCTCATATGGCCCAGCATCCCAGGGAAATGCCCCACTCCTTCATCTGATCAGGAGGTCTCCAAAGGCAGACATCCCACTGCAGACACTCCCTCCCCTCCTGTCTTTGTGCAGGAGCATGTCACTTGGGAGGCACCCAGCCAACCCAGGAAAGGCTGTGCTGAGGGCATTCCTGTGTGATTCTGAAAGGAACGTATTCCTGCTCTGAAGCTAGAGCAGGTCCTGACTACAGTAAGCCTACCTCCGCCATTTCCGTTCTGAACCCCATTTTCCTACAGGTACCTGGTTCAGCAGCAGATGCCAGAGGCTCTCTCAGCCTAGTCCCCCCCATGGAAGGAGGAGGGGGGCCCTCAGGACAGTAGCTAGAGTAGATGTGAAGGACACCACAACCCTCCGGGCCCCAGCTGCTGTGAGCAGCTGAGAAGGGGAAACTGGACTAGTAAGGGCATGGTGACTCAGCCAGGCTCCTGTGAACACTACCCTTCTGGCCCCGACTGAGGACACTGGGAAGGGACAGGCTTGATGGTTCGCTAGAAAGCGAATCTGACCCCTAAGAAGACAAGCTGCTGTGGCTCTACCTGGGGCCTCAGAGGCAATCTCACCTATGACCTCTCTGGGCTTGCTTCTCTATTATAAAGAGCTTTGCCTTGAAGTGAGAGAAAATGGACCTATTGGAGGAAATCTTATTTATCCAGACATAGAGAATACTAGAGACTTATTCAGTTACAGTCCCTAATAAGACAATTTTTTTCATTCAGGAGCAGGAGGGGTCAGGTTAGACACAAAGAACTTCCTGCTTGTTGGGGATTATTAAATACAAAAGTGAGCAGAGAGCTAATGAAATTCTTTTCTCTTCAGGGAAAGGACAAACACTTATGTGTCAAGGTTGATTTAAGTTAGTCCTGCCTAGAGAAGACATCTTGAGTGTCCAAAGACGTTGGGATTCTTAAAGAATCATCTCCCCATTCTCATTCCTGACCCAGGTTCTAGATTCTAGGAAACCTAAACTGAACGATCCCACCTACTTCTTGATTTATTCTGAAACCTCTCAGGATTTATTTATGTAGTGTGTGTAAGCCCCTGTTTGCACTTGTTGGTAGCTAAACGTGTCTGTCTTCTGTGGGAGTCCCTATTCCCCACAGTGGACAGGATTCCCGTCCCCCATTGACACAGGATGACCTTAAAGGCTGATTCTCTTTTCTGGCCTGTGCATCCTCTCTCTGCACACAGACAGAGAAGGGAGAGAGACAGTGAGTTAGCTCGTCGTGTTGGCTGAACAATCATTAGCTGTACATAAGTGTGAAAAACTGACATGTCCAGAGATGGTCTTCCCTTGCTCCCCCTAAATCATGCCCCCAGGTAAGCCTATGATTCGCCTTTCTTCCCAAATCACACAAGTTGCTCATGATTTAATTTTCAAGCCAAAGGCAACAGGGCCAAGGCCCTGGCTTACACTCTGTCAAAATGTCTCCCCCAAATCTACACCAAATTCTGAGCTGGATTATCAGAATTTTTTTCATAAAAGAAAAAAAAAATAGAGTGGAAATGACCAACTGGCTCAGGCTTAGAGGAGTTTCCACCAACATGCTGGCTGGTGCTGTTCATCGTGGGAGTTGCCAGCTATTGGCATAAGTGCGCACTTCGTGGGTTGGGTTGGGGTGGCCAGAGCTTGTGAGGCAGCAGGAAGCAGGTGGAGCAGGTCAATCTTGGGGCCCGAGATGGGCGTGCTGGCAAACACTGCACTCGCTCCTGTCCCACAAGCATACAGATGCTCCTGAAGCAATGACCCATCTGAGCTGCTATGCAACTGAGCTACTGAAAAGTGAATTCCGTTAAATGAATCCTATTTTCTCTTGTCTCTCATTATAATGTTGAAGACTTATTCCCCTAGAGGAAAGAATCCTCTAACACTTCTAAGTATGGTCCTAGGATGAACAGTATCAGCATCACCTGGGAGCCTGATGCCAATGCAGAAACTCCACCTGACCACAGACCTTCTGAGTCAGGATATGCAGTTTAACAAGATCCCTGGGTGTTTCATAAGCAGGCTAAAGTTTGTGAATCATCATTCTAACACACTGGTTTGAAACCTTCCAAAGAGACAGAGCTAAAATGATGGTTGTGGTTACTGTGCATGTCCTACGGCCGCTTTTCCAGGACTTAAAGTAGAAGTAAGTAGCTGCTGTCACCCCATGTCATAGGTAAGCCTCACAAAGGTGAAGAGGCCATTCAATCTTCAGAGCCAGGACCTAACTCTATACCCAGGTCCTTTCCATTACGCTGTGCTGCTGTCCTGGAGCTCCCACTGCACCGCACGCCACAGATGACATCACTGGTCACCTCCCTTCACACAGTTAACAGAGACTTATCTGCATTTGGACTATTATCTGTTCCTCACTCATCCTACTGTCTGTATATCTCAGATCTGTCTTGGGCTGTGAGCTGTAAAAATCAGGCACTATGTAATGTTAATAATAACTGATTTATTGAATACATATTGCATTCCAGATACTAATTCCTAATATAGATTCCTTCATTCAGTCCTCACAGCGACTCTCGGGGGTAGGTATTATTGACCCCATTTTATGGACAGGAAAACTGAGGCCCCAGTTAAGTGCCTTGGTCATGATTGCACAGGTGGCGGCCCTGTTGTGAAAGAGCTCTCTTATCCACAGGCCCTCTGGTAAGGAGGTCTCACCGCACTCTAGGGGTTACCTGATTCTGGGGTTGTGTTGAAAGAGGCTAGCCTTATAACATGACCCTGGTATGAGACCAAAGGCAACGTGCACAAACTAAATCCCTTAGATACAGTTTTTAGAGGATCCCCTCTCAATTTTCTGCATAAATGGAGAGCAGCAGTGCTTCAGATAATCCAAAAGTCACTTCAACTTGGTTTGCAGTGCATTTGGGGGTGGGGGGAGTCAGATTTTCCTTTCTAATTATAGCTGGCTCAAACTGACATTAAAATGAGTTTGAATTCTCACATGGCCATTGTCTAGTGAGGGGAGACTGCCCAGATGTGTGCAGGGCAATAGGTCTATCAGTTTAGGATCAAACATCACCTGTGCGGTAGCTGACGTGGAGGTGGATGCTGCCAAGGTGATAGCCCTGGCAGCAATAGTTCCACCAGCATATGTGTGTGGGAAAGGTGAGCAAAGAGGGAAGGCCCCCAATCCCATCCCACAGTAAGGTCAAGCTGGTAGATTTCTAGGGAAGCTGGGAGTGAGGCATAGTGTAGTAAATCAAATGCTAAGGGTTTGGAATTAAAACCCAGGAGTCCTACTGTCCAGCCAGAGGAAAGTCCTTCTGGATAACTAGGGAATCAAGATGACGAAAACCCCAAATCTCTCAGGGCTCCACTTGGGCAACCTGCCTAAGTTTTTTGCTCCTCTGAAAATGCCTTCGCTTTTTCTACTGTCTCTCTCTCCCTCTGCACACATCTGCCCATCTCATTGCCATGCCTTTTAATAACCTCCCAGTCAGGCAAATAATGGAAAGAAGCAGTTCAAAGCACCTCATGGCTTGACAATACAGGGTAATGGAGTAAGCAGGGACCCAGGCTGGTCCTGGGAGAATTCAGAAAGGAGGAGAAAAAAGAAACTCAGTTAAACTGATTACAAGGACAAAGTTAATTTAGAAATTAGCTCAGTCGAGTGGGAGTGAGGGTTGAGGGTGAGGAGGAAAGAATATTTGGACACAAGAGGTTGGGAGATTTGGGGGGAGTGCGCATTATATATGTAAACTGCATTTGTTCCTGGAAATCATAATCCTTGGGAGGGACCTCTGCTCACTTCAGATTCCTTGGCTACTTCCATCCAGGGCCAGGGGCATAATCAGGGACCATCCAGAGACTCCAGCCTCAGCCCCCGAGCCGAGCCAAGCCGAGCCAAGCCGAGCCAAGCCGAGCCGAGCTGAGCCGAGCTGAGCCTCACATGCCTCACATGTGTGGAGGTACCCTCCCCTTTCCAGGCAAGCAACACTCCCCGCCCCCACCCCTACCACAGTGAGACTTCAGCATTTTTCACATACCTCTCTCACAACCTTTATCTTACAGCATTGTCAATGTGTGTTTGTACATCCATCTTCCACACCTGACTGAGAGTGCCTCAAGGACGGGGACTAAATTTCACTTCCCTTTTTACACTGGTGCCTAGGTGAGTGCCAGGCCCAGCTATTGAAAAAGCACTTGCTTAGTTGAACATAGGCTCTCACCCCCTTGGCAGGAACTCTCTTCAAACATTTCCATTTGAAAAACCAGAGCTCATCTCCTTATTGAGGTTTAAAAGTCTCCAGGCTTAACCCCCAAATGAACAAGTATCTATAGCCACTGATCTGAGGAAATACCCTAGAATTGACCATGCGGGGTGGACTGGCCTGCTGATGAAATCAGATGGTTCCCCTAGACTCCAGACAGTGCAGACCCAGCCTAGGCTCCAATGAACAGATGAAAAACAACTCACGTGTCCACCAGGCCACAGGGCTCTCCTCTTGGTCATCTCCAAAGCCTCCCCAACTTAAGTCACATATCTGAGACTTCCCAAGGGGTAAGTGATATTTCTCTGTGGTTTTCTGCTCACATCTGCCTGCTCAAACACTGATTATCTGTCTACTTCATTTTTTTTCTTTTTTATTGAAGGGGTTTGCAAATCTCTACAGCAGCTCAAGCAGATGAGAAGTTTAAGTTGGTCAGGAATGAGGTATCAATTTTTAACATAAAAAATACAAGTGCTTTAAAAACATAAATCTTTGGCTCCCCACTTCTTACAGGACAGTCTCTGGACTGGCTTTTCAAGGCCTTCAAGGGTTTGGCCCCAGTCTATCCTGGATCACCTCATCAATTTCTCCCCAACCCAAATCCTCAGCTGCAACCAGCCTCAATGTACCCCACACATCTAGGCAGCCACACCTTGTCAAGGGAAGTTTGGCCAGTCTGCTAATGATCTCCAACTTCCTGCCACATCCACATCCTGTCCATCCTTGGATCCTCTTCCTCCATGGGGCCTTTCCTGGACTCTTCAGCCCACAGCAAACTCCCCTGTCCTGAACTCCCCAGCTATGATCGTGTCTACTGCTATCCTGGCACCAACCTAGCATTACCAGGAATCTTTGCTCATGTATGGCTAGGCTTCTTGGATGGAAGGAACTATATGCCATTTAATACCCCATAAAGCCTATCAGTATGTTTTGCATATCATAATATACATCTGCTGATTTGAAAAAAAAAAAAAAACAATTCTCCCCATTTTATAGAATAGGAAATTAAGACACTGAAATTCAGTAATTTGCACTTAAGTCAGGGATAGTATTTTATCTGTTTTGCAGTACTGGTGCCATAGCAAGCACACATTTCCACTGAATGGAGCAAACGAGTCCTTCCTTACTCTCCCCACGCATCTTCCAGTGAGGACAAACTCTTCATGTCACTTTGGAAGTAAATAAGGGGCAGAGAAGAAAAGCATCAAATGGCCTAATCCAGAAGAATAATCTATGATTCCTAACCTGACCTGGGGTGGCACAGCCTCACGGGCACAGAGCACTGGAGACTCAGGCTGCTGCTGTCCCTTCCCTGTCTCAAAACCCAGGCCCCACAGCCTTCTGGGAGATTCTCCCATCACCTTCCCAGAGCCAGGCCACCAGAGGAAGGAAGCCACAGCACTACCTCCTATGAAACTAACAAAATTTGCTAGGGAGTGCTAGCGATTTCCACCCTGGATTTAAGACCCTTAATCCTGAGGTGGCTGGCTAGCTGCAAGGCCCATTTATTTCAATACAATCCCAATTTTGTTAAATGGGCTCATGGAGGGCAGAAAGGAATAAGGCTCCAGCCCCTGGAGACTACAGAGGTTAAAAAAAGTTGCTGGAGAGAGGGAGACTGTGGAGGGAGGTGGAAACTGGGAGCTTAGAAAGAGCTGATGAAGGGACAGAGAGGATAGAAAAGAAAGAAAAACACGGCCACGGGCAACATCTGGGAGCTAGAGCAGCTTTCCCCCTCAGTGCAATGAATCAGGAGCAGGAAGCTCTCAGAGTTGGGCTGCATGATGGAGAGGGACCAGAGCTACAGAATGGGGAACCCAAAGGTTCTGACTTTGTCAACTCTGTAATGTGTGAGTCTATCACAGGGAATATAGAGCAAGCAAGACAAGACCAAAAATAGTGCCTTTGAAGACTAAGGATGGCTGCCATAGCTAGAAGAAACACGGTACACAGACATGTGGTGGTGTTGCATGTGCTGATGCGTGGAAGGACTGGTGTAAAGATAATTTGTCATTATGTGAATGGAGGTGAGAAATGGCTACATGTGCGAATGCACGTGAGAACATGTGTGAATCTACGCACCTGCCTGGGAGCACACAGAATGGACAGAGAGACTGCTTCTGCAGACTTGACAGGGCAGTGATGTTGAAGATGTAGATGGGCCTTCTTTCTGGGAATCACTCCTGTGCCCCACTCCAACTTCCTGGCTCAGGTTCTAGTCCTGGCTGTCACTTACTAGCCATATCATCTTGGACAATCTGCTTAACTTCTTTGGGTGTCTCTTTGTCCACCTATAAAATGGAGATAACTCCTACCTTTAACAGATTATTGTCAATATTAAATTAGTTACTAACACATGCAAAACACAAAGTGGGCTCTCCATAAACATGTGACTTTCTCCCTTACCAGGAGTGAGCCCATTCTCTTTCCTGACTCCTGAGACTGCTTCTCCTTGGCTTCACATTTCAGAATCAAGGGCAAGGCTGCCTCTTTCTCCTTCACTGCTCACTACCCACCCCCATACCTCCAGCCCTTTCCAGGTCAAAGCTTCCTCCAGGATATTGCCCAGTAAAATGGTCTGGAGGCCCTGGGAAAGGACTAGACTAGAGCTGGGAGAAGCACAGTTTTCTCAGCTCTGGATGCTCAGAGAAGAACTTCCCTATTCTCAGCTGGAAACAGCCCCAGATATTGATATTGGAACGATTAAGGAATTTGCCCCCAGCCCAAATGGATAAATTATAACTATCCTGCCTACATCATAAGATGTCCTATTAAATGAGACAGTACATGCAAAAAAGTTGCTAAAATTAGAAAGCACCTTACAAAGTTAAAAGACTTGAAAGGGCATTACAAACCTCCTTCTCATGACAGACAAGGGCAGTATGTACAGTTCCCCACCCCCACACAGTAAAATACATAATTATCAAAGCAAGGCACAGGGATGGATACCAGCTAAGTGTCTTTGACTAAGCCTTTGGGAGAAGGCTGAGGCAGGCAGCAGGAGGAGCCTGTCTGCCATTGTGGGAAGCAGGAGAAGGAAGGCCTCCTCTCCCCTGCAGAGCTGCCTCAGCTCCATGGGAGGCGCTGCACAGGCTGTAGCTCTGCAGACGAGGTTGTCTGGCAGAGTGTGGGCTTCGTAGTGAGACTAAGAGTTTAAATATGAGATTTAACACCCAGGTATGGCCTTGAGCAAATTAAACTCAGCTTTGGTTTTCTCATCTATAAATAGGGGGTAATAATAACTCAATGAGGTCCTTCAAAAATAACAAATAATGTATATGAAAAACACATAGTAGGAATTCAATAAAGCCACTGTGACATTTTGGTACAAAGCCCACCTCTTATAATCACTTTTCACCACCGAGGCCAAAGCAGGGCCTCCCATAACCCACTGGAGGAGGCCATCCAACACCCCAGCCTCCATGCCTGTCAGGGACTGAGCCAGTTTGGAAGCTGACTGTCTTGGGATTCTCCCCAGCTCCCCACTCAGTGCTTCACCTCTGTAGGACTCTGGACCTCTCCAGGAGTCAGCCTTGCATGGAAGTTCCCAGATTTATAGTTCATGGACCTATAAGGACATGTTTAATATTAGTAACAAACACAAGGTTAAAAATCTTTTCAATTGCCAAGTTTTTTTTTTTTTTAAGCCACATATGAGCACCATTATATTATCAAAGAAAAACCATTCAATGCCAAAGTACGTAGAAGGGCAGAATCTCAGAATAAAGGATCGTTTTAAAATTTTGAGTTCACCTTTATGAGACACTCGCTCCCTTTTCTTCCTGGTTCTCATTCTGCTACGGATCAGGAAAAACCCTACCCAGCCCAGCATCCATCTCTGCTGACACCTGGCAAAGGGGAAGGGTGCAGGCTTGGAGGTCAGCTGGTTCCCACAACCACCAGCAAGAAACTTAACCAGTCTAAACCTCAATTTCTCATCTATGAAATAGAGATAATTATAGAGCTGATCTCGGGGGCTTATTGTATAGCTGAAATTAGATAACACATATAAAGTAGTCAGCACAAGGGCTCAATAAATGATCCATATTATTTCCAGACTCTGAAATCCTGCCACCTCGGGCTAGCGTCCCTATTTATTTCTCACAAGAGCCCTGGTTCCTTCTTACTAGAATGCCAACCTCTTCCACTTTGCTCTCCCCCGCAATTCCCTTCCCCAGACCTTTTCTGAGGTCTCCAACTAGGGGCAGGCTTGTCAGTTCCTCCTTCTGGGTCTGCCACAACCCAGTCCTGTCCATGAGAGATACAAGCAGAAGCACCGAAGCCCAGGATCAAGTATCTGGGCAGCTGGAACAAGAAATAAAAAAAGCATAAAGAAGAGCTGGAAAGGAGGCACGGACAACTCAACTGCCTATCCGTTTCTGTCCAGTCACAAAGTCACAGCAGAAGCATTACTGAGCACTTCCCTCAGTGCTGACACTATTCCATGCACTTTACACAGATAAACATATTTAGTTGCCATTGCAACCCTATGAGGTGTTATTTCTACCTTCACTTTACAGACGAGCAGACTAAGACACAAAGAAGGCACGTACATACCTTGTTCAAGCTGAACTGACTACCAAGTGGCCAGAGGTGGGGTTTAACTGGGGAACTGTGATTTAATCACCATTTAATACTGCCTCCTTCTAACATAGTAGCACTCTCATCAAATCAATCAATTGATCAGATATTTAAGGGCACTTACCGCAGGCCTAGCACTGTTTCAGAAACTGAAAGGACAATAAAGAAATTAAGACTTGGTCCCCGAGGATATAAAGAGGGCCTAGAGGAGCCTCCATCAGGGTATGCAGTTCTCAAGTCAAGAGGGTGAACAAGTCAGGAGGGACAGCAGCTGGCCCTCCTCACCCCACACCACCAGAGAACCAAGGCAGAGCAGGACAACCTACCATGCAGCTACCGTGACCAATAGAAGCCAGGAAAGCCTAGAGGCCTGGCGACCTCCTGATTCAGGTCCTCCAGGTTCTGGCTGTGGCCAGAGGCAACACCAGGCACTGAGTACTGGGTTCCCACCCTCCCTTTAGGTCTAAGTGAGTGGAAGGTGGAGTCCAATCAAAGTTGAGAAGGGGAACCTAGTTTCCAGATTTCTGCCTTGTCTGCCCCTGCCTCTTCCTCACCCTCCAGGCCTGCTCTGGGCTAGGCAGGCAGAAGCAGGACATCTGAAGTGTGCATGTCTGTGTGTAGCCTCAGGAGGGGAGACTCAGTTCCCAACTGCTCTTCTTTTCAGACTCATGCTCCCTGCCAGGATGTGGCTGTGTTCAGGGAGTTGAATACTGGGGATTTAAAAGGCCCTCAGGCCTCTTCCTTTCACTCCTCAACCCCTAGCCAGTCAGTAGCAGAGATGCCCAAGGGACCTATGGAGGCTGGAAGGATTTTTCTCCCACCCCCACCTCCACCTCCCACCCTGGAGGCAGCTCCCACCCTGATACAGCCTGTCATCCCACATTGCTCTGATTAGCTATAATCTTTCTTTTTCAATTTCTCTTCTCTGAGACTAGGGAGCGAGAAAATCTCCCAGAAAATGAATAAATATTTCAATTTTCGGCACAATCAGTCTGAGGAGCTGGCGCATGATGGAAATGGGGGTAAGGATAATGGTTTTCATTTAGATAAGATACAGAAAATTATTTAGTGAAAAATGAAGATTGATGAAGCCCATTGAAATTCTTTAAAATGCGATTTTTATTTCTGTGCCTAGGCTGAATCTCCCCTCCCCTCTCTGCCCTCCTCAGTTCAGTGCCTTCTCCTGCCACCTTTTCCCCATGTCCGCCATCCCTCAAACCGCCCCCCCCCACCGCCGCAATTCCCCCTCTGCTTCCTCTCTCACTGCTCCAGTCCCTAGCCTAGAACCCTTTATTTCTAAAGATGAAGGGTAAGGAGAAGCGGTCCCACAGCCTCCCCACCAACCCATGAGTGCCCCAGCCTCCCCAGACCCTGCTCTTTGCCTCCCAGCTGGCTGCCACCCCAGTCCGTGCGCAGCTCCCCAGAACACTCAGTAGTGATTTCCTCTCCTCTCTGGTCTATTCTCTCCCTTCTTTTTCTTTGGTATCCTCCCCACAACCAATACTTTTGCACACTTTCAAGTCTTGCTTTCTCACCTCCGTTGGAGGCAGGAACAGAGAAGCTCAGCTAACTCCTTACCCCTCCCCCCTTTCCAAAGAGAGAAAGGCACACAACACACTCCTCTCTTTCTGACCATTCTTCTCCTCGACTAAATCCACATGTCTCTCCTGTTTGCTAACTGCAGCTTTTGTTCCTTGAAGCCCATTCATATCCATGTTGCTGAAACGTTAGGGCTGCTGGAAAGGGGCAGACAGAAGCGTGCCCCCCACACATACCAATACTAACCCAGCTGCCTCCTCCCCCCACGTCATGCTCTCCCCACTTTCCTCCCCCTTATCAGCGTGGCTGAACTAAGTCAGAACTTAAGTCATCTCTCCAACTTTCTGCCAAGTGGCTGGCTTGTTCTGCCAACCCCAGGACCAGGCCTCCTTTCTCCCAGCACCAACTCCTACTAAACTCACACCATTAGTGTGCCCTTCCCATATCTTAAGTGTGTATGTGGGAGGGGCAGAGCATGGGTGCCCTATGGGTAAAGATAGATCAACCTGACCCCACCATTTCAGCCAGGCATTGCCTTTGGAGCTGGGTAGGGGCCCCACAAGGAGAGGAGGGATCTGGCATAATACCCTAGCCCTAAACACACACCTATAAGCCCAGGAAAGGAACTGAGAGTTGGGCAATGACTGAGGGTGTTCTATCCAGGCCGACATTCCTCTTCCCAGATTCCCCCCACCCCAAAAAGAGGCTGCTTCCTCCATTTTGTAGTCTGTACATCTTCATAGGTGTCTGTCTATATTAATATCTGTTCAAGTTTCTTTGTTTCCTGGACAACTGGTATCTATAGAAGGTTTTCAGTGTGCGTTGTGTCCTTCCTTGTAAATAAATACCAGTCTGCATGCATGTACTGTGTCTGAGTTTTGATGTGTCTGAGTAATGAATGTGCAAACATATGTGGATATGGAAAGGAATCTGTCTTCCTTAGCTGTACCAGTGTCTTTGTGTATATGTCCGTCTCGGTGTGGGGGATGCTTGTGGGTATGTGAGTCTCCGTAGGTGAGTAGTCTATCTCAATGTCTATGACTATTTTTTGGTGCTTGTGTGTCAATTTCTGTGTCAGCTCCATGGGGGACGGCGAGGGGGATGGGGGGTTGGCTAGCTCAGCAGTATTAAATCTTCCTTAGAGTCAGGCCCACAAGGCAATAATCCACTCCCACAGACTGCCCAGTCCTGGCCAGGATCTGGGCCCTTTATTTTCCCTTCCCTCTCCCACCCCACCCCAGACCTGCTTGATGAGGGTACATTAACCTTATCTCTCTCAACCTCTCCCTCATCTCCCAGCCTCTCCCCTGTCAGGTTTAAATAAGCACCAGACAGCAACACTTTCCTGACCCAAAGTGGGGCATTAGCCCCCTCCCAAGTGCCCCTCACCGTATCAAGCCGGCCTGAAACTGCCTTTGGAACTCCGGTCCCCCACCTGGAGGTTCTGGCGGGCAGGGGGTCTCCTAACCCTACCAGGAGCTCCGAGGCACCCCTCCCTTCCCCTAGAAGGGAGCCGCAGCTCCCACTCGGTCCCCGAGCCTGAAGTAGGGGGATTCCGTTACCTGCGTCCTCAGCTTTCCGTGCGCCTCCCAGCCCCCCGCCCCCCGAATCTGAAATCCCACCCTCTTCCCAGCCTTCCCCTCAGGCAGGACCCAGGCGTCCGGACTCCCGGCCTCACAGGGTGGAGGTCGGTAGGGCTTCCAGAAGCTCCGGAAAAGACTTTGAGCGTTCGGGTCTCTTTTTTTCTTCCGTGCTCCCGCGCAGCCAGAGGAAGGAACTTGGGCAAATCAACGGAAAACTCATCCTCTCCGGCCTCGGTTACTCCGCGCCCGCGCCCCCAGGGCTCCGCGCGGGTACCCAGCCCCCGCCTCGTGGCGTCCGGACCCCGGGGACCCGCCGCGCGCTGCCGGCGCCCCAGCGCTCCCCCAGCGGGGGCGCAGCCCCTCGACCCCCGGGCGGAAGCCGAATCCGGAGCGGGCTGGAGCCCTTACCTTGGGAGAAAGTATCGGAGAGAGTGAGGATCCAGATGAGGAGGCTCAGCATGCTGTCCGCCAGCCGTGCGCCCGCCCGCGGCTGGGCCCGGAGTTGGCGAGGGAGCGAGAGGAGCGGGCTGGGGAGGAGGAGCCCCGGCCGCCCCCGCCCGCTCCCGCCCCTGCACACTCGCGCGCACACGCACACACTCGCGCGCACAAACTCACTTCCCTTCCCTCTGCTCTCTTTATCTCTCTTTCCTTCCAGTCCCGTTCCTCGCTCGCCCTCGCCCTCTCCTTTCACTCCCTCCCTCTCTCCTCCGCCTCTCCCTTTTATTATTCCTCGCCTCAAGCTTCACCTCTCTAGGTCTCTTTCATCTCTGCTCTCCCTTTCTCTCCCCTTCTCCTCCTCTCGCCCTCTCCTCCCTCCCTCCGCCTGACGTCTACTCTTCCAACACAGCCCTCCCCCTGGACTCCCCCCACGCGCGCGCACACGCTCACATCCTCGCTGAAACATAGATGGAAAGAGAGCAAAGAGAAAAAGGGATCGAGAGCAAAGGCAAAGGGGGTAACGAGAGTGACAATCGCGGGCGCTGGGGCAGGGACGGCTGGACCCTTGCCCACCCGAGGCTCCGTCTCGTTTGTATTCATAGTCTTGGTCCCGGGCTACCGAACTAGGCTGTGGATTGGGGAGGCGGGGCATGGGCTGAGGACAAGCCTCTAACCCAGTGGAGAACCGTATTGGGGAAGGAAGGGTGTGTGAGTGTGTCTGCGTGTTTGGGTGTGTGTGTGTGGAGGAGAGCGGGGAGTGGGCAGTGGTTCATGGAATCAAAGGGCATAAAATCCTTTTGTTTTCCTTGTTTTCCCACACCCAGAATAAACTGGTAATTTTCAATTGACTAATGAATAATTGGGGAGAACACATTCCTCTCCCCACCTACAAAATCCAGAGCTGCAGAATCTGCTTCCTGGACGCGCGTGGAGCCCCTGCCAGGGGGTGTCCCCCAGCACATAGGAGGCCAGACTGACTGTTTGAGTCCTCAGCTGGCACTGGCTAGGGGAGTGGGACAGTCGACCCCTTCCTTCATCCAGGGCATCAACCGATCCAGAAGGAGAAAGTAGCCAACTCCATGGCCTTGAGGGCCAGGAAGAAGGCAGCCACAGCAGTATCTCTAGGCAGTAAGGCGTTTGGGATCTTTGGCGATTAAGAATTCTGGGTACTGGGAAGGGAGGAGATTCTTGATGTGAGTAGGAGGGCATTAGGTAAGTCTCCCTTCCTTGTAAGGAGCCCAGCTTGTCAACCAGCTCCTTTTTTAACCCCTAACCAGATGCTTCTGCTCCTGGGGTTGCCAGTAGTACCAGAACTTCTGGGTCCTAGGGGATGAGTTGAGAAGAAATAACAGGAATTGCCCAATTTTACAGTACTGTGTTGGTCTAGAGAAGTCTTCACTCTTTTCTTGGCAGATTCTAGATCTCCTGGTTCCTTAACACTCACTGCCCTCCAAGATTTCTTGGTTTGGGCCTCTGGGAACGGGTGTGTGGCTCTCTAGTGCTCTCTGCTGGTGTGATGTGGCCACAACTCATTCTTCCACAGATCCTCACACCAGGCAGAACTGTCCAGACACATGCACACACAACTGGACGACACAGAAACACAGGCGGGAAAACACACAAGCTCATATCCAGAAACACATTATGCACAGACCCAGAGAATATTTTATATGTTCAAAAATACATATGCACAGGCAAACACAGAGTTTAAAAATACCTAGCCCAAAGAAATAGGAATATAATCACGAATACATGCAGCCCACATCAATGTGAAGATACATAAGTGATTTTCACTTACTTATTCATTAATCATGCATTCCACAGATATTTCTTCAGTACCTGTTTATGGTTCAGTCGCAATTTTGGCCTTGAAGACAGAACAATGAAAAAAAATCAACACAGTTTCTCCCTCATAAGTGTTTCATTCTGGAGGAAACTAAAAGACAGTAGAAAAATATAAAATATACCAGGTTGTAGTAAATACTTTGAGACAACTAAAGCATGAAAAATGAATAGGGAGTGGAAGGGAAGGAGAAATTGCTTCCTATAGGTAGTCAAGGAAAGTTGCTCCATTAAAGTAACATTTGAGCAGTCACCTAAAGGAATTGAGGGATTTGGGGACTGCTGCTTCTGAGGAGAGGATATAGCAGGTAGGTGGTAACAGCAAGTCCAAAGGCCCTACGGTAGTGGTGTTCTTAGAGTATCAGTGAGACAGCCTTTTCTCCTTTTCGCTCTGCATAAAGATGCATGAAAGGGAGGCCCCTAATGATAGTAATTGAGGAAAATGTTAAGAAAAAGTTCAGAAGTGAGGGAAGAGAATATTCTTAGCTTAGTGCTTCTTGCTCACCTTCCAGCTTCTGGTGTTCAGGATTGATGACTATTCTCAGTGTTGGAAGGGGCTGGGTTATCAAAGCTTTCGCTTTTCTTTCAGCCTCTTGTCTCATCTCAAAACCTTAGCAACAGATGAACCAAATTAATCCAGATCCTTAGCAGCCAAAGCAGTAACCCCACCTCTCTCTCTTGGCCCCGCAACTCTCCATCTCCCATTCCCTTTAATCTCAAATCCTTACCAGCTCAGTCATAGCAAACACACTTCTCCAGAATTCCCCCTCACCAAGTAAGTCACTCAACATCTCAGATTCCAGAGCTTAAGATTCCAACTCTAGCTGGTGGTCCTCAATACTAGCTGTGTATTAGACTCTCCTGAGGGGCTTTTAAAAACACCAGTGCCTTACCTTTACTCCCAATTATTAATTGTTCTGGGGTGAAGCCTCAAGCATGAGTATTTTCAAACATCTCCCCTGGTAATTCTAATGGACAGCCAACATTGAGAACCACTGAGCTAAGCAAACCCGTGCTTTGTAGGCATTGTCCTCAGCAAGCCTGTGCACAAGGGGGACTTCCTTATTCCTTCCTCTAGCAGTTCTGCTCATTGCCAATCCTGCAATACCCCCCACCCTCTCCTTCTGGGGGGAAATTCAATAGAGCTTCCAAATTTGCCTCATTCTCATCTCTCTAACACTAATGTTCACAATTCTGTTTAATTGGATTAACTGAGTCTGCTGGAGTCTAATCACATAACTCTTGTAAAACTGGGGGCATCCTGGGCAGACAGATGCCCCCAAAGGCAAAGCCTATCAGCAGACGAGACACACTTCCCCAGCAAAGGATACCTACCTCCCCTATCAAATCTGGGGCTCCTTGGGGAGCAAGAACTATGCATGTTGCCTCAGTCTGGAGCTCCCTGGGGGCAGGGAAGAAGCTGGGTGCCCCCTCCCTCCCTATCAGAGAAGCAGAACAGTAATTAAAAAGTAGTTAAGAACACAGCACATGGGCCCTCACTCTAATCCAGCTTCTGCCCCTTACTTTCTGTGTGACCTTGGGCAGTTTATTTACCTAATCTCAAGATTGTTGGTTATTTCATCTGAAAATAGGGATGATATTATACTTGCTTGAAGGGGTAGTTGTGAGGATTAAGTGAGTCAATGTCCATACAGCTCTTAGAATGTCACTGGGCACACGGTGAGTAAAAGGTGCTGGCTGTGATTACTCTCAGTTTGGGAGCTCCCCAAAGCAGGGGCCTTTTAAATCTCCCTCTTGTGGAATTCGTCTGTGTACCAATGCACAGGGCCCCAACCAATCAGAAGTGTAAAGGCATGGCTCCAGAGGGGGTAACCCCTATGGATACTATTTCACCCAGAAAAAAAGGAGAGAAGCAGTCAAAGGTTATATATGGAGTTGAGAGAAATATTAATAGTTTTTTTTTTTTTTTGAAAACAAAAGCAGTAAGATCAAGAGGTCAGAGAGTGAACAGGAAGGCAATTTATGACCATCACCAGGAGAAGCCACCCTGAGAGACAAAAATGAATTATTTGTCTCAATGAGGCTAAGAGCAGTAGAACCATTCTATAAATCCTCTTCCTTTCCCTTGAGAGCGGGCGGAGGATTGTGTTTCTGCTGCTTACCAGGGAAACGCCAAGATACTGATGTTTAGCCTGGAAAATAATTTTGACCATAAAGGAAACTCTGAGTCCCCAAGGGTGAGAGGCTACTAGTTGTCACTATGACCCTTCCCCTGCAGTAGAGACAGTATCCAGAGAGGTGAGAGATGCACCCTTTTTCGAAAGTCCTCCGAGCAAAGGGCTTTCCCTCATTCCCTTTCCATTTGTGTTCCTAATGGCCCAGGTGGTTGCACAAGTCCTCCCAGAGATTAGGTCTTGGGCTCTCCTGCTGTTTACCAGTCCATTTCCTTTTGTTCTCTTTTTACTTAAGGTGCTCAGCTTTTGAGGTGGATACATATGAGAGTAGAGACAGAGGACAGCCTTAATGACAATAGGGAGAGATTCAGATCTGCACTGTCAGGGGAGGATGTAGGGGCAGAGAGAAAAGCAGCAGCAGTGAAGCACCTGACCCCTCCTTAGTGGTCCCTTAGGGTAAGGTGGACCAAGGAGGTCAGGTTTCTGGGATAGCGCTTGGGCGTCAGAGGACATCTGAAAGAGCAGTGCTGCAATTAAAGTAGAATGACTAAAGGCTATACCCTAGGAGGGACTGTCTACTGAAGAGAAGTGTCCAAAATATTTAAGAAGAGATTTGGGTAGGTTGAAGCTGCTCCAAGGCAGGTGCTTAGAAAAAATGACCTTGGCCAAGACGGGCTCCCAGGGTGTATTATAGCATGTATCAGCCTCACCTGTGAGCAGCCGTGATCCATTTTTACACGCATTTTCAGCCCTTCCCTTCTCAGTGCTTCATATTCGAGCTCCAACTTGGGGAGACCATTTGTGCTAAACAGACCGGTTATCTCTTATTACATTTAATGAGGATTTCATTGCCTGAGCTCACAGGGATTGGAAGAGTCCTGCTTCAAATGAGCAGCCCCATTAAAGAGACCAGCTCAGAAAGAGAGGGGAAGGGTAAAGTTCAGGCACCCTGGGCAGGGCCACTGAGGCAGAGAGTGGGGATATGGGGGACACAAGGGTGGGGAATAGACTTAATTAGGAAAAAATGGAGAAAGTAATGTGAACTAATGACTCAAACATCAAGCTACAGAACTAGATGAGGCCTCAGACAACGTGAAGTCCATTTGCCTTTGAGGCGGTGAAATGATCTGTCAAAGGTCACAAAGCAAGTTATAGTTGGAGTAGGATAGGAACCAGCACCCAGGCATCTTGCCTCTTAGGTCAGGATTCACCCATCTGTCTTGTTAACTTTAACTTCCCTATATCCCAAACTCATTCCAAATTCTTTTATCAGCCCTTATGTCCAAAAGGCTCTGACCATTATGTAGTTCTGTTCTCCGGCAGGTACAGGAAAATCAGGGAATCAAGTGATACTAAAGAAAAGGGAGGGTGTCTCATCTTCCTTTGGCCCTTGGTTTTAGTTTCCCTGGATCCTATTCCCAAGCCCACAGTTTCCTGACCTTTAGTGGTCCCCAGAGCTTCCTGGAAGACCATTAGATCCCATCTTTAGTATCAGGGCTAGGTTACAGGGTTACGGTTTATATTTGCGTCCAAGCTAGAGATGAGATTAAGTTGGCAGCTAAAATCATGGTCCAAAGTTGTATTAAGGTATCTGGACATCATGGTACATTTAAGAGTGATGTTGGATAGGGTTCAGATGAATGGGAATATAAGAGTTAGGCTTACTTGACCCTTATTATAAGAGGGGCCATTAACTTAAAGTACAACCCTTAACAATGTAACTTTAACCCTTATAACCCCAACAGAGGCTTGCTAAGGGTTTGGATTAAGATTAATTAATTAGTTTATTCACTCACTCATCCATCTATTCATCTTACAAACATATAAGTTTACTCTGTGCCAGGCTCTAGGCTAAGTACTTGGGACACAGAGATGGATGAAGCACATCTCTTATTCTCCAGTAGTTCAAAGTCTAGTGGGAAAAACCAACAGATCATTACAATGGAGTTGCGAGGTGCAGAGATTTAAAATGCCCATTTTTTAAAAGAATACATAGCAAGAGTTACTGAACTCAGCTTGGGGCATCAAGGAAAGTTTTATAGAGCTGAGAACTGAGAATGAGGATCTTCAGTCAAAGTCCAAAGGGTGACCTTGGATAAGACAATTCCCCTCTCTGGGCCTCAGTTTCCTGCTAGTTGTGACACCCCCATGGCCCTGTGATACTTTTGCCTCTAATAAGGAGCCGGGAGCCGTTCCCTGGAGATGTCTGCTGAGGGGTTCCATCAGCGCACATGTTAGTGTTTTATAAATGTTCCCTGTTTGTGAACTGCTTCTTGAGACTCTTGGGGCCTATTTCCAGCTAGAGTTCCTTACGAGGTCCAAGGTTAGGGACCCATACTCCAGGCCAGCAGTATTCTTCCCTGTCCCAACTGGCTTTTCAGTTTCTGTGCCAGGAAATAGGCCTAGCTGTGACTGCCAGACAGGGTCTGGCTACCTTTGGTGAAATCTCCTAAATTGACAGAGAATATTGACTTATTGTCATTCCAGTGGCTTTATTCCAGCCTTCGAAACTCAGCCAGCAATGATGCCTGGCTGGCACCAAATCCTCATTCATCAGGCCATGGCAGCGCCCCACTGCTACCAGCCCTCGGCGGGGAATCGCCACCTTCCTCAGGCCCCACACAAAGGCCTCCCCATGTAGACCCTGAGTTGAGGCTTTGGGAATAGATAGATCCACGGGATAGCAAATCCAGAGGACAAAGTTGGCCCCGGGGGGCGGGTAAGGGGGGAAGAAAAACCCAAAACGATAGAAAACTAGCTACTCCTTCAGTGGTTCTCCTTCACAAATAACACTTCCAGAGAGTAGGATGGTGGTTGTTAGAGGATGGGAGGAAGGGGGGAGGTGTGAGTCAAAAGGTACAAAGGTTCAATTATACAAGGTGAATAAGTCCTAGAGATCTACTTACACACAACATAGTGCCTATGGTTAACAATGTTGTATTGTATACTTAAAATTTTGCAAAGAGGATAGATCTCACATTGTGTTCTTATCACAAAGGGGCAGGAAGAAACTTTTAGAAGTGATGGATATGTTTATGGTATAGACTGTGGTGATGATTCCCTGGATGTATGTTTATCTTCAAACTCATCAAGTTGTATACATTAAATATAGATAGCTTTTTGTATGTCAAACATACCTCAATCATGTGGTTAAAATAAAAAATAAAAAAAAAAGAATGGCAATAGCCTCCATCCTGTTGCTCAAACCAGAAACCTGCCAGAGTCTGCATTTGACTGCTCTTTTTTCCTCCCCATTCACACTCGGTCTCCAATTCCTTCTTGTTCATTGTTAATTCCGAGGTAGAGGTCCACTTCCTTCTATCTCCACTGTCACCACTTATGTCCTCTCCTGCCTCGACCACCAGCAACAGCCTCTGGGTGTCTGCTCATGTCACTTCTTCAGTTCTGTTCTCTGCAGTTCTGTTGCCTGCAGCCCCAGGGGTTTTTCTCAAGTTCAAACTGACCACCTCACTTCTTGCCTTAAAACTCACCGGTGACTACCTTTTTCTTAAGGATCAGACACAGAATCTTTCCATCAGCTACCAGAGCCTGCCTGGGATGGAGCCGCGTTGCCACCTGGCCTCATTGCTCCCCAATATCCCTCTTGCCCCTTATACTCCAGCTCCATAGGCTTCTTTTGGGTTTTTGGAACTGGCCACATATATCTCATCATTGGGCCCTCCACATGCGCTATTCCCTTACCCACTATGTTCTTTTCCACTTCACCCCCTAGGCTAAGTCCTACTCATCCCTCAGACCTCACACTGAACATCCCATCTCCGTGGAAGACTCTCTAATTCTTCCAAATAGATTAGATCGCCGTGTTGGCCTCAAGCTCTTTCTACCTGTGCTGGTAACATTAATCGCACTGGTTAGGAGGTATGCAGCACTTGTTTCCCCTGCTGGACAGTGAGCCCTATACAGGTGAAGACTGTGTCAGCATTGTTCACTGCGGTCACCATAGTGCCTGGTGCACAGTAACATCTTAAAACTGAAAAAAGAGAGAGAGAGAGAGAGAGAGAGAGAGAGAGAGAGAGAGAGAGAGTACAGAGCCAGAGGCTAGCAATTAGACTGCAGGATAAACTTTCCCATGAACTAGACATTTGGTAAGTTCCAAAAAATCATCCTTCCAAGGCACTAGAAGAAGAACAGAAATGGCATGAAAGTTTATCTTCTCTTGTTCAGGGTGACTGTGTGCAGGGGTGACACATATTTCCTTGAATGTGAACAACAACATAGAATACCAGGGAATAGTGAACAAAGCTATAAATACAGCCAAGCATCGGGTGACATCACCTGAGCACAGTGAGGCGATTTATGGCCAAGTCACATGGCCCTAAAGTATATTTATAACGGTGAAACTCACTAGCATTTTTCCTTGCCCACCAGCCTCTCGTTCTCCTGTTCTGTGGTGGCCACTTTCCCTGTTTTTCTGATGAAACAGAATGGTGGGCGGCTCAGGCCCCCACTTGATGTTCTTAATAATGGAGCTATCTTTCCAAACATGTCCATTAAAAACCTGCCATGATTCCCTACCTCCTAGTGCATTAGGAACCTTAAGCCAAACACTAAATACGTGCCAAGTCATCCCTTCTCTGGCCTTCACTTACCTTTGGGCTTCAGGGACAACTTTATTTCTTCCCAGCTTTAACCGCATATGCCAGGTGGTCCCTAATCTCCAAACTCTTATTTAGTGTTTCTCCAAATAGTCCCTAGTTTTTTACTGCCTTGCACCTTTGCACATGCTTTCCCCTACATGTGGTATTTTTTGTTTGTTTTGTTTTTATCACAAATCTCCAGTCAAAACTCCTCCTTCAAGTCTCAAATCAGATGTGACATTTTCACTGAACTGCCTGATAAGATGATGCACCTTTACCACTGACTCTCTATTCTCCGCTCCCAAGGCTGTCTGTGTATTGTTATACATGTGTGTACAGACATGTCTTGTCTCCTCAAATCGTGAGCACCTTCCCCACACGTTTGTTCTTCCCTCTGGGTCTGCTCAGGATCTGCCACATAGGAGATACTTAGAGAATGTTTTTCCAACCAAATACTTGTTCCTTCTGTAATCCTGTCCTTCTGGAGCATCTAACACATGTCCAGCACTGTGCTAGAAACTGTACCAGCATTATTTTCCATCCTTACAATGACAAGGTGGGTGTCACCATCCTCACTTCTGTTTAGGGGAATTGAGGCAGGGAGAGGTTAAGGAGTTTGACCAAAAGGACACTGCAAGTAAATGTGACCATAGGATTCTCACCCATTATGCCAAATTTTACCATGTTTCTTCTATTCCTGGAAACCTTGTGCTGTGTGTTCCATAGCCTGGTTTCTATCTAATATTCCAGGATTTGTTTTCTCTTGTCAAAGGCACTGCATACAGCCGGCCCCATAGCCTGCCTCTCCACAGCTGGTTTCCAGTGTGGCTGGCTCAGGCATTGCGGTTATCAAAGTGGAGTTTTCTGAGGAGGTTTATCAGAGAATTACTGCTATGAAAGAAGAAGCACCAGGCCCTTTCTGTGTTATGGGGGCCTTACCCTCTCCTGCCTCTTTCACGTGGGAAAAGAAAGCTCAGAGCCAGAGAAGGAGACGATGAGACCTGGCAGTCATCTATACCTCACAACAACGACTCTCTTCTCCATTCTCTCCTTCTCTGCTTCTGGATCTTCTTGGCTGATTTTACCACCACCTCTACCCTAAATGGAAAGAGAAGCCAAGGTGGACTGGGAGTCTCCTTCTCATAAACATCAAATGCTTCCCTAGGAGAAAGTAAGAATTAGAAACTACCCAAGTTGGGTGGGGTAGAGTGTTGGTAGTGCACTTCAGCTAGATTGAGTCTTGAGTCCTGGTCTCCTGAAAGCAGAGGTTAGGAAGTGGGGAAAGGTTAAGGGGGGTGGGAGGAAAGGCAGGAAGGAAGCAAGCCAGAGTAAATCAGAAAAATTAACTGTCTTTCCAATTCATCACTAGTATGTGGCTTAAAGCACTGAAATAAAAAAAAAAATACATATATATATTTAACAAGTAGTGTGATTTTGTTGAAAAAATTGCTATTAATATCATTAATAATTCTTCTCTGTTGTTGCTCAGAATTGGAACATGACTAAAAAGGATGCTGCGATGCTATAGGGGTTCCCCCTACCCTGCCTTCCCACATAGCCCTCTTGTAATTCCAAATGTGGCTATAGAATCCAGCATATCCATTCCCCACATAGAGTGTGAATTGAAGGAAGTTTGCCTCTAGTGATAGGTCTGGCTTTTTAAAATTTTTATTCCACAATTTTGAGAGCTCCCCTACTGCTCGAAATGTCTCCTGATGCATGAGTTTATACTAAAATGTTAAAGATTCCATATCCTGCCCCCACTAGGTGTATTATAAAAGAGAGCTAACACTTGGTCAATGCTTTAACAAAAGGAATACATTTCTAACAATGTAATTATAGAGACCTTTATACTTAGAAATTGTAAAACCTCTAAAATTATATCTAGCCCAAGAGTCTACCATCAGAGGCGGATTTACCATGAAGTTAAGGAAGCATACTTGTCCAGGGCCCTTCTAAGGCTGTGGATGGCACCCTGCCAGTGTGTTCACTAGGGTTCTGCTTAAAAGATACAAGAAAAAGACATTGTAACCACAGCTGATTAACACCGTTGTTTCTTTTATGAAGACTTCCCCTCTTTCCTTCATGTCCGGTGGCAGAGGAGCCACAGGCATGTAGGGGGTCGATAAGTGGAAATTAGGTTGAGAGTTATTTAGGCTAGATTAAAAGGTTCTCTAAGGTGGGTCAAAATCACTTGCATGTATGGTTATGCTACCTCTTCTGGTGTAGGAATAGCTTCCAGGAATGCTCATGTGGCCACCAAGCTGACTCATGCAGCATCATGACTTGCAGGTGCAGAACCACATGAGAAGAGAATGTCCTCTCTCTAGTGCCTAGACTTGGAAGCAGTATTTGAGGTGTATGGAGTCAGAAGCTGGTCAGTAGAAAATTATTTTAATCACCAATTTGTGACATAGCAAATAGCTTGGTTTTCACTGCTGCTTTGTCAAAATGGAAATTCTTCCCTGTCAGGAATATGCTTCATGATGTAGTGTATAAATTATGAATATAAAAAATGTTTTTCATATATCTTTATATGAAACTATTAGATAAAAATTATTCTGACATTAAGAAATGAATTGTAACACAAAACTCAGATTATTCTCAAAGAGATATTACATTAAGAGGAAGAGATAGATTTCTAATAGCCTTTTGGTTCATTTACTAATCTAATCGATAAAGAGGAATAACTCATGATTACATTGGAAAAGTTTTAAACTTCTTGGTGATTTGATAAAGATAACTAATAGACCATTAAAATGAGGACAAACTGGTTAATAATAATAGGTGTCCTTTATAACAAGTATTTAAGATTAGTTATGACACAAGAAAACGAATTGTCTGGAAATCTTACCAATTATAAAAAAAGTGTATAGTTTTTTTTTCAAATTTGACAACAATCCAAAAATTAAATATGGTAATACCAATAGCAATGTTAACGTTGAAAAACACTTCTAAAGAATATAAAACTTTTTTGACCAATCATGCTACAGAAAAACTGAATTCTTTCTTCTCTCTAAAAAAAATTACAAAATCATTATCAAGAATCAATCAAAAGGTATGCAGCCAAAATAGTAGGAAAAAAATTATGGTTGTGCCCGGAAGTTAATTAATAAAAATGATTTGTTACTTTTTCTAGATTTTTAATGAGTTTTGACTTGTTAATTTTTAAAAATTTGTAAGTTGTTATGATTCTTTTTTCATTTTTAAATAAATTGTCCTTTTTGTACCTAATTTTTTATCTTTAATTTTGCATTCTTTTCTTTTAAGTAAACCCCCCATCCCCCTCAGTATTGTATAAGCTTCGGGTCCCATAAATTTGGATTCAACTCTGTTCACAGCATTGGTATTTTATTACAATAATGCTAAAAAATAGTAATATTATTAATAATAATAACGATGACAATGGTAGTGGGCAGCACTTCTCTTGAAGTTACTACCTGCCCACATTATTCCAAGTGCTTTACTGTGAATTATCTCATTTAGCTCTCTCAATAACTACTTGTTTCCTGAATTTTAAGATAAAGAAACTCAAGTCCCAGAGATGTTAGGTAACCCGTCCAAGATTGTTTGGCTGCAAAGCCTGGATACAGCACGAAGGCTTGTTTCATCTCGCTTTTTCTCATGATCTAAGTCCTGTTTCCTTTACCTTCTCTGACTTCAGAAGGAAGAGCGAAGTTTCCAGACTTTACCTGGTCTTACTCTCAGAGGGGTTGTTGAGTGACTTGCTGGAAGACACACAGTTGGCAAATGGCAGAAGCAGGATAAGACAACGCCCCCTCCCGTCCCGCCCCCGCTGCAGGGTTTTCCTTTCCCTCCCAAACCACCAAACACCAGCCTTGGCCCAGGCCCCTTCGCAGTCGCTCCCTGGAGTGCGGGTGCAGCCCCTGAGTGTAGGGGGCGCTTAGCAGGTGTGATCCAAAAGCAGTCCGGGCCGGGTGGGGGGCATCTTCAAAGAAGATGCTTTCAGAACTTTAGCGTCTCCAGTAGCAACAGCCAGCGACGCAACCTCCCACCCCACCTCCACGTTTTATTAACTGGACAATAAACTGGAGCCACAAAGGACTGGGGGAAGGGGCCGGCGGGAGTCCAGCCTCTGCTGGCCTGCGGGGCGGAGGAGGTGGGAGGAGACCACGCCAGCTGAAGCTGCGGTAAATGCCTGGCTGCCCAGCCCCCAGACTACAGCCCTCAGCCCCAGCCAGGGATCAGGCCCGGCTCTGCCCGCTATTGTACGTGGAGCCCTGGGAGCCAGAGAACTTCCTGGAGTGAGGTGGGAT
Source organism: Rousettus aegyptiacus (assembly GCF_014176215.1). NCBI lineage: Eukaryota > Metazoa > Chordata > Mammalia > Chiroptera > Pteropodidae > Rousettus > Rousettus aegyptiacus. Next base: position 44,763,307 of record NW_023416292.1, on the reverse strand, counting down.
TTTTTTCTTCTCAGAATCACCCTACCATGTTCTGTGGGCACAATGGGCCATCAGATGGGGGAAAGGGCAAGGACAGCTTTGCACAGTCCCTTCCTGGGAGCCAAACCTCCCAGAACAAAACAAAGCAACGTTGAGCCTTGGGGAAGGGCTGGCCCAAGGGAAAATGGAATTTTAAGAGAGGGAAAGAAGACGTGCTGCCTTCTGCCCGCAGCAATCCTCTCCTCCTTACACTCAGTTCCTACTTTTTCTCTTTAATGCTCTCTTTTTCCTTTTCTCCCAGGATCCCCCAAAGCAGTTGCTCCCCCAGTGTCCCCTCCCCTCCACCTCACCTCAGGCTTCTCTCCTGTGCTTATCCCTTTCTTAGCAAAGCTGTCCTTGCCCTCCAGTCTCCTGTGTTAGTTTGCTGGGGCTGCCATAACAAATACTACAGATCGACTGGGTGGCTTAAACAATGGAATTTATTTTCTCACAGTTCCGGAGGCTGGAAGTCCAAGACCAATGTGTCAGCAAGATTAGTTTCTTCTGAGGCCTCCCTCTTTGGCTTGCAAATGGCCACCTTCTTCCTGTGTCTCCATAGTCTTCCCTTTGTGTCTGTCTGTATCCTGATTTCCTTTTTTTGTAAGGACACCAGTCAGATTGGATTAGGGCCCACCTTAATAACCTCATTTTAATGCAGGACAGGGTAAATATCCCCAACTGATGGGGAGACCAAGCCCTGTGCCAAGAGAAGAAGAGGGTCCTTTGGTGGAGAGTGTAGAAAGAATTCGACACACATGCCACAGTTAGAGTCAAAAGGAAAGTTTATTAGAGAAGAGCTGACACTCCACAGACAGAGTGGGGTCTCCTCTCAGAGGCAGAGAGAGAGGAACAGTGAGAGTCAGTGAGAGACAGAGTAAAGGCTCTCAGTTCATATATCATTCTTTAGAGCCTGTGAGTTACAGTTTAAAAGACTTTGTTAACACATTTCCTTTGATATGGACATACAGTGAGGAAGAGGAAGGGAATGTAGCATAAAAAGGTAAGAATATGTAGCACGAAAGGCCAGTTGGCAGTTCCCAGCCTTTAATCCATAGGTTCCCCGTGGTTTTAGCCATTAGGGAATGACTCTGTTGGTTCCTGTTTCCCCTTCACAGGTATGGGGCATGGGTTGTTAGCAATCCCAATAGAAATCTTTCTTGGCTCTGAAGGTGTCTTCCTGGCCTGGGTGCAGGGGTGATCAGCATATTGCAGCCTCTGAATGTGGCTTGATTTATATTTTAATTCTCTTGTCTCCTTCCTATGTTAATTTTATCTTAGTTACCTCTTTAAAGACACTATTTCCAACTAGAGTCACATTCTGAGATACTGGGATTAGTTCTGCAGCATATGAATTTGGGGGAACACAATCCAGCTCATAACACTTCTATATTCAGACCAGTGTGCCACCAAATCCTGCAGATAACAGGATGCCCTACACTGGACACTGTGACACCCCTCCAAAAAGGAGTATATGGAGGAGTCTCATTCCCACCGTCTTCATTCACCTTGTTCCTCCCTCCTCCACATTTCACCCCTTACGAGGAGGAACTGGATTAAAGAGCTTTTGCTCTATCTTACCAGCACTTCTACAAGCCCATACAAATGCATGTGTTTATATTCCTCCTTTTAAAAACAAAATGTAATCTCTTCATTGATCTACCCACTGCTTTTTCCACTTAATATATCCAGGTGATTTTCCCCATAGTTATATAGATGGCTTCTCTCTCTCTTTTTGTTTTCTTTTTTCTTTTTGATACCTGTATAGTTTTATTCAATAGATCCTTTATACAGGGTTGTTTGTTTCCAATGCTTGCTCTCTTGAGAGCAGTGCCTTGAAAAACTTAGTCAACTAAAAATTTCTAACATTTGGGCAATGTAAAGTTCTGGAGGGAAAGCAGGAAGGTGGGCAGCAGGGATCCAAAGATAGCATGAGATAATCTCTGGTCCCGGGGTGTTTCATACTAATGGGGGAGCTGTGGCAGTTCTGCTTCATGGAGTCTTCTATATAAAAAAGACCCAATGGAAGCTCACACTAGACACATTTCTTTGATGCTACTTTGCTGGTTCAAGACCTCTTAGATTAGTGAAGTCCCTGAGAAAGGGGCTTTGATTAGAAATAAGCCTTATAGGTCATTTTCTCCCCTCTCTGTATTAGGTGTCTAGTGCTATATAACAAAATATTATAAATTTATCAGTTTTAAACAACACACATTTATTTGCTCACAGTTCTGTAGGTCACAAGTCTGGGCAGAAAGTAAGTCATGGAAGTTGGAATATAGTAATGGAGGAAGATAGGCAATAACAAACCCAGTGGTTTAGAGCCCATGATGTAGGGGAGAAGGAGAAGTAGACTGGGAAGTCTGTAGGGCGGTGGCATGCAGACTGTAAATGGGTTGTCTGCTCAGTTCCTCGTGGTTTTAGGATTGAGGCCCTCAGTTCCTATAAGCCAACCCTCTCTATAGGCTGTTCATGATATGAATGTTTGCTTCTTCAATGCCAACAGGAGATAGTTTCTGCTGCTTTGAGTCTCTTCCTTTAGGAAGGGCCCAGTGCCTCTTTTTAAAGGCTTCCAGCTGATTAAGTAGGATTACTCAAGGAAAAATCTACCCTTTGATTAACTCAAAATCAGCTGATTTGGTATCTGCAAAATTCCTTCACCAAGTTTGTGTCTGACCTGCCCTCATCACTGCCAAATTGACTCTTACTCAGTACCAGCTAAGTCTTTTCTCCAGAGTCCCTCTCTGCACAAAGGCCCGCACCCAGGTCTCATGCCTTCCCTTCCTGGACTAAATTTCTCAGAATATTACTGCCTGATCAGACCCACATTATACCATCTCCTATGGGATCAGGTCCAGCATTCACAGCCTCCATGTAGGGCTCTACTAAGACTCCCAGTTACACTTCCTAGTCATCTACAACAGGGACTCTGTACCCACTGGCCTGCTTATTGTGCCCCACCCTCCCCTCAAACTCCCGCTGCCACCAATCACCATATTCCAGCTTCCATATATTTGTTTTTGCCAACTACACTGCCCGGTATGACTTTTTCGTTTCTCTCCACCAGTTCTGCTCTCGTTCATTGCTTACATTTTGTTTACGATTATATTTTTGAAAGACATCTATGTGCACTGGGGATGCAGAGATAGAAGGCAATTTCCAGGTCCTCAAGTTTACAGACTGGAGGACTAGACGAGTGAGCAATGACAAAGCACCATGTAAGTGCTGAACTAGAGGTAGAAGTCAGTGTAAGACACAGTGGAATAACGGAGAAGAGCAAGAAATCCAACTTGGGAATCAAGGAAGGCTTCCTGGAGGAGGTGGCTCTTAGCCATATCTTAAAGATTGACCATATGTGAGATGGATGAATAATGGAGTTGACTGTGCTTCATCTGAAGAGAATAGTATATACACACCCAGATGTGTGTGCCCGGAGAACTTTGAAGAAATTAGCATGGCTAGAATGCAAAATGTGAGGAGCGCAGAAACTGGGATTGGAAAGGATCTTTCGGGGCTACAAATGTCATTAGAGGTGTTTGGATTTTATCTTGAAGGCGAAGGAGAATTTAAAGGCTAGAATCAGGGGAGTGATCTGTGTTATGATAAAGATATTAAACAGCAGACTGTGGTACAGAGAGTTTACTGGCTGTGGTGATCAAGATCAGGCTGCACACAGGAATAGTTAGGAGTAGAATGTGACATCCCATGCTCCAAGTTCTACTGCTTCCCAAAAGCTTTCCTGGAGAGCTCACACTGGCTTCTCCCTTCCCAGAGCAATGATTGTGTCTGGTAGTAGCAGCAGTTATACTAGAAGCAAAAGCAATTTAAATAACAACCCATTCGTTCTTACCAATGACAGCCCCATGAAGTAGGAAGGATACTTAATATTGTTTTTATTTTATAGGTGAGGAAACCAAGGAAACTTACCCATACCACAGAAGCAGCAGTAAAGGACCTTAAACCCAGATTCGCAGAATCCCAATGACATGTTATCACCACTACAGCAAACTGTCTCTCATCTTGTTTTGCATCTAAAGCTTTTTCTCAGTCTTCGATCTGTTTAATACATTTTTTCTGCTGACCTGTACATGGTGCCTGCACTCAATAAATGTAAGTTAATTAAGAATATGGTCCTTGAGGGATCCTATAAAATATCTTCTCCAGTTCTAATGAATGAAATGATGAAATACTCATTCTGTCTTCAGACCTCCTCTCAGAACCTAGCACAGTGTAGGGTAGAAAACAGGCATTCAATAAATATTTGTGGAATTTAAATGGCTGATGAGAAGCAAAAGAGAAGTCAGGATTCTGTGTAAAGATTCTGGAAGGGAAGAGGAACTGGAAACTAAGCTGGGCCTGTGGGATGGGCTACTGGGACAGAGATTCACCCACCATCAGTACTCCAGCCTGAGTAGACTTGGCAGCCAAGTTGAATCTAAGTAGCGCTTTCCTGCTAAGTGCTCTGTGGGGAGGTGTAATGTGTCTCTATTTAAAATTAATTTTTCAGAATTGGAAGCCCTACTCTGAGAGGCAGTGTTCCCTTGGTGGCTTCTAGTAGGTTTGGAAAGCTATAACTTTGCAGAGAAACACTATAAACCAGAAATTTTCTCCCATGTGAGTAAAAAACTGCCTCTCTCCTTATGAAGAGAGCATTTTCCATAACTTTGCTCATCAAGCAGCTAGTTTTCAAATTCTTTCTTCTATTTGTTAGTGAGCTACATTCCAGTCAGTGCCTGTTCTCCACTCAGATAGATGGGACAGGCAATCCACTTATATAGAAGAACACAAAAGTAATTTCTCTTAGGCTTGGGGCTAAATTTCTGTATTTACATATGAATGAAGTGGCATCTGATGCTTTGAAAATTTTCAGCATTTGCTGCCAATAGGGGAACAGAACTGTATAGTGAACTTTAGAGGACTTGTTCAGTTCAACAAATGCTTAGTGAATGTTTAGGTACTAGGGTTACAAGGATTCATTCATTCGACCAATATTTATTGAGTTCCTACTATGTGCTAAGTATTGTACTAGGCATTGGAGAAATAGCAATGATGAAAAGAAGACAAAAGAAGTTTCTGCCTTTATGGAGGGGAAATAGACAATATTATAAATAAATAATATACATTTATGTACACATGTAATGTTAGATAATAATAAATAAAGCAGAAAGAAGGAATAAAAAATGTTAGGAGAGGGGATTGGTTTGCCAGGGAAAGATTCACCAAAAAGGTGACATTAATAAAGATCTTAAGGTGCTGAGAGAATTAGACATGCAACAATCTATGGAAAGCATTCTAGAGAGGGTAGAGGAAGTGCAAAGGCTGTAAGGTGGGAGCATGTCTGCTTTGTTTGAGGAACAATAAAGAGGAGAGTGCGACCTGAGCAGAGAAGATGAGGAGAGCAGATCAGAAAGGCAGAGGTCAGAAAGGCAAACAGAGGTCTTAGTAATCACTGCAGATTCTGAGCTTTTAATATCAATAAGATGTGCTGCCAACAGAAGGTTTTAGCAGAGTAAAGATGATGATATGGCCTGATATGTTTTAACAGGAACATTTTGGCTGCCATGGGAAACAGGCAGAAGCAAGGAGATCGGGGAGGCCGTTCAACAATCAGGTGAGAGTGACTTGGATTAAGGTGAGAGCTATGAGAGTGGTTGAGAAGGGGATGGATTCTGGATGCATTTGAAGGTAGAATGGATATGATTCATTGACAGATTAGAAGTGAGGTGTGAGAGAAAGAGCAGAGTCAAGGATGACTCTCAGGGTTATGGCCTGAGTGGCTGAAAGGATGAGGCACTGTCATATCCTGAGAGAAAAATGAATCCAGAGGAACAGGTCTTGGTGGGTAGAGGTGGAAAGCGTGATGGAAAATGAAGAGCTTGTTTTTTGACATGTTAAGTTTGAGGTGTGTATTAGACATCCAAGTGACGAAAGCTGGTAAATACTTGGACAATGGAATCTAGAATTCAAGATAGAATATTCTGAGCAGGGGATAAAAATTTGTAAGTCATTAGCATATATATGGTATTTAAAGCCATGAGTCTGGGTGAGGTCACTTAATACATGAGTGCAGATAAGAAAAGAGAAGAGATACAAAGATTGAAATTGGGGACATTCTAATGTTTAGAGGTCAGGGAGATGAGAGGGAATTAGCAAAGGAGACTTTCAAAGAGAGTTGACAGAAACACAAGGGAGTGTGGTGTCCTGGAAGCCAAGGGAAGGGATAATTCCTAGGAGGAATGAGTGGTCAACTGTGTCAAAAGCTGAAATGAGATAGTAGATTAAGATGAGAACTGACATGAGAAAGTTACTGGTGAGCTTGACATAAACCTTCCTGGTAGAGTAAGGAGGATTGAGGCTTGGCTGAAGGGTTCAAGAAAGAATAAAGGGTAAGATGTGTTTTAAACATTAAACATTAATTTAGCCTATGAATCTGCAGGTTGGCTATTTGTCCTGGGCTCAGCTGGGTATTTCTTTTGATTAGTGAATATAGACGATCATTTGAGAAGTTATGTTGTAAAGAGAAGGGGAAGAATGAGTGGCAACTGGAGGGGGAAGTAGGTCAAGCTTTTTTCTTTAAAATTAGAGAAATAAAGATATATATGGTATGAGCTATCCTCAGGTTTCTTTAAACCTAAGAGAGGGGATAGACACATAAACAGAAGTTATAACATAGAGATGTTGACTGAGATGTTGTTCTAGAGTAACAATATACTCTAGAAAAATGTAAAAAATATAACTTAATTTAGGGTAAAAATACTTTGAAAAGATAAGTACTAAATCAAGTCTTGATTTTTATCCAAGGGGAAGAAAGAAGAGAATGATATTTCAGATAGAAGAAAGAATATAAGTCAAAACATGGAAACCTGAAACAACTTTTTGTATGTGGGACTCTCTTAAGAACTTAGCATTTTTGTTCTAGAACCGGACTGCCTGAGCATGGCTCCCAGGTTCTGCAAGATTTGTGATCTTGGGCAAATTATGAAATCACTCAATGAATCAGTTTTCTCAATTATAAAGTGAAGATATAATTGCATCTGTCTTATAAGGTCATCATGAAGACAAAACATATCAATATATCTGAAGAGCAGATGCTCAATAAATGTTAAGTCTTCTAATTACTGGATACAGACAATGAGGCAGAGATTGATGGGATATAAGGTTGAAGACATAGTCAGACATAGAGGGACTTGTATCTCCTACTAAGAATTTGACTTCATTCTGGGGACTAGGAGTCATTGAAGGATTTTAGGCCAAGGAACAACATGATCTGATAAGTGTTTTAAGAAGTTCACTATTATCGCAAAATTTCACTACTGGGTATTTCTATGAAGAAATCCAAAACACTAATTCAAAAAGATATATGTACCCACCTATGTTCATTGCAGCATTATTTACAATAGCCAAGATATGGAAGCAGCCTAAGTGTCCGTCGATAGACAAATGGATAAAGAAGTAGTGGTACACATCTACAATGGAATATTACTCAGTCATAAAAAAGAATAAAATCTCGCCATTGTGACAACATGGATGGATCTAAAGGGTATTATGCTAAGTGAAATAAGTCAGGCAGAAAAAGACAAAAACCATGTCGTTTCACCTATATGTGGAATCTAAAAAAAACAAAATGAACAAACAAAACAGAAGCAAACCCAGAGGTACAGAGACCAAATCAATGGTTGCCAGATTGGAGGGGTTGGAGGAATGGGTTAAAAAGGTAAAAGGGATTAAGAAGTACAGATTGCCAGTTATAAAAATAGTCATGGGTATGTAAAGTACAGCATAGGGAATATAGTCAATAATATTGTAATAATTATACATGGCATCAAATAGGTACCAAACTCATTGAGCTGATAACTTTTGTATACCTGACACTAATATAATATTGTATGTCAACTGTAATTGAAAATTTAATAATAATAAAAAAAAGAGGTTCACTATGGCCACCTATAGAGGATGGTCGATTGTAAGGGGAAAAGATTGGAGGCCGAATTCAGAAGACCTGACTGTATATCTGGCTCAATACTCATCACCGTGTGAGTCCATTTCTTCCTTGACCTTCGTTTTGTTCATCTGGGAAGTAGGGTTTACAAAGCACACCCAGAGGGTTGCTGTAAGGAGTAAATTAAATAATAGAATGAAAGTGTCTAACCCTGTGCATAACACATGGTAGTTATACAACAAATATTTGGTTTGATCTTAATAAGAGAAGTATTACATAGGAGGAGCAACAAGCTTGTCAGTTTCTCATCTTTATACCCTGGCCCACCAGGCCTAGATCTCCCTTGATTCTGGAAACTTATGATGGGCACATAGACTGGCCTCCAACCTACACAGTCTCTTTCTTGCTCTCTTCTGTCTCACGTCTTCTCATATCTGTAGTTATCTGCTTACCTCTGCTCAGTAGTCAGACCCAGACTGCCCCTTAAAATGCCTGCCATCTCTAAAACTAGGGCCATGTCAGAAAGTCTGGAATATTGTTAAGGAAAACTTCTGATGTCACAGCCTTTCCCTTGACTGCTCTGTGTCATCAGAAAGCTGTTGTTTTTCTGCTGACCCATGACATATTTAACACCTTTTTTTTGCTTTATATTATCATTTTACAACACTTATGTCTTACCCTAATAGTTGGCACATTTCAGAAGGCACAAACTGCATGGTAGATATCTTTGAGTATCCTACTCTCCAAATACAGCCTCTTGCTCAGGGTAGGGACCATCTGTGGAATGAACTGAATGAAGAGTTGACTGATGCTCAAGCAGTGCTGAAAACCTGCCAAGCTGTGAATAAGTGTGTGTTAGTTTGATTATGAAAGATTGGAAATCATGTCTTTTTTTTTTTTAGAGTGGAACATATAGCCTCCCAGTCACTTTGGGCTTGCTCAGGCAGAGCAGACAGGGCCATGACCTGTGGGCCTAGATTATAGCCCTGATAATCTAAACAGCAATCAGCTCATTAAGCCTCATCGTTCCCAGGAAAGTTGATGAAGGAGCCAGGGAGCCTCAGTAGTCAACAGCAGCTGAGGGCCCTCCTCCTAACAGTGGGTTTGTGCCTCTACACATCAGCTTGAAACACTCACAAACAAAAAATGATCCAATTTACATGATCTCCTTCCTCCTGTTCCCTTGGCACACATTTTGCACTGTTGTGAGAACCACAGATGTCTCTCTGGCCTCTGGGAAGGCAGAGAAAGGGAACTTCAAGGCTTGAGGGAGATGGCAGTTGGAGAATCAAAGCCCTGCTGTGGAAGGGGAATTCAAGATATTATGTAGCTCAACTCTCAGGTCTTCTGGTGATATTGTTGCTCTGGTTTTGCATTGAAATAGGTACCTGAAGTATGGAGTAGGTGACCGAACATAGCAAACATTTATCTCGAGTGTGGAGAGGACGGAAGACGGAGGCAAAGCTGCTCAGGCCTTCTGCACTGCTGTCACCACCATCTATTTCTGACTGAAGGTAGTGTTGGTGGTAGTGATGATGAGCAGATGTTGGGAGAATAATGTCACCTTAGAATAAGTTCACCAGTGAAGGTAAGTGTGGATATATGTTGTATATGTGTTTGTAGATGTGATTCACTTTTTAATATTCAGCTGGTTCTGTTTATTTCTACTAGGATACTACCACTAATATTACTACTAGTACTGATAATGGAAACTAATAACAGCCAACCAAACTACTGAGCGCTTAACATGTGCCAGGCACAGCACTAAGTGTGTGACATAGATGGTCTCATTTAATCTTCCAAAAAGCAGTAGTTATTATGATTACCTCATTTCATAGCTAAAGAAATCAAAATATCAAGAAGATTAGGGATTGTCCATGGCTGCATAGTTAATAAGTTCATAGAGTCAGAATTTGCACTTGGGGTAAGCATTAACGCTGTTCACAAATCCCCTGTCCCCTCCCCACCCCCACCCTCATCCCCGCCTACTCCCCATAGAGCTCAAGCTCGGCATATGATCTGCTCTGGCCAATGTAATGGGAGTGGAAGTGTCACTTTTGACCAGCAGCTCTAGGATCCAGGGCCCTGGGGGAAGAATGATGATGAGACGAAGCACAGCCCTCAACTGAAATGCAATAAGCCTTTGTGGTTGTAAGCCACTGAGCTTGTAGGGGTGTTTATTATCACAGTAACACAGCCCAGCCCATCCTGACTGAGTTAGAACCAGGCCTTTCTAGCACAGTGAATACCCTTAAACCCCATACCTTGGTGTCTTCCTCAGTTTCTCTAGCTGGGTTAGATATTTCCCCTATGGGTACAGGCAGCACTCTAGAGTAGCATTGATCGCACTATGTGTCCATTCTTATCTCCGTCATTAGACTGAGCTCACAGAAGCACACATCTGTATTTTTGGTTTCCCAGCATTTAGCACAGAGCCTAGGACACAGAACGTGCTAAAAGAATGCTCATTGAGTGAATATAGGAAAAGAACTCTAGGTACCACAGCTATCCCACAGGACAAACCTCCAGGTGGCCAAGAAGGCCAGTCTACCTCTGACCTAACATTCTTGTAAGATGACACAGGAGGGTAAGCTGTTTCCAGGAGCCTCATTCCTGGGGATTTTGGCAGTTGGCCTGGAGTCTGGAGTTGTCTACCCAGCTGGCTAGCAGAATTCATCGCATCCTCTCCAGACTTCAGCAGTAAATCAGCAGGTGTGAAGGATTTGCCCCAGAGAGTGATCTGGCAATGGCATGAATGGGTAATTTACAAAGCCCATTAAGGTGGCACAGAATTACTTTTTTATGGGAACTTTTTGACAGACCTGTGACTTAATCATTTATCCCTCTGATCATTTATCCAGGGTCGTTGGTAAATAATTCACTTATTACACACTCTGGAGTGGTTTATGGGGCTGTGACTTATGATGTCACATAAGTATACAGCCAGGGAACTGAGATGTGAAGGCCAGGGAAGCAAGGGGGAGCTGAGAGTCCTTGCCTCAGATCCAGACTGGGCCTTCTGGATGCAGGAGGAATGCATCTAGGTCCCAGCAAGAGGGTCTTCTCCTCAAAGTAAGACTGATGTTACGGTGCAGAGGATCTTAGTGCCCAGTCCAGTCTTTGGGGAGACAGCAAAGGGAGAGAGTAAGTGTTTAGAGACTGGTTTAAAAATGATAGGTCTTAGCTCCAGGCAGAGTGGGGCTGACTTCTAGATTAACAGTTCTCCAGGGCCTACTAGGAAAATTCTAATGCCTCTACCTGATATTCAAGACCCTCCAACACCGTCCCCACTTCCTTCCTAGTCTTATCGCTCAATACTCCCATTCTTATCTCAGTGCTACCCATTGGGGCCCCCATTCAAGACATGTCTTATCCCTTCCTATACATTTACTCATAGCATTCCCTATTCTCTTGTCTAACTGCTACTTTTCATTTAATTTTTAGCTTAAAGCCCTTTTCCTGCAAGGGAGCCTTTCTAGACTAGCTGAGCCGTGTTTTCCCTTTCTATGAAGTTATCAAAATCCGACAAAATGCCAGGTGTACATTAAGTACTTTATACTTGTCATCAATTGGCCTGTCTCCCCAGATAGACTAGGTGTCCTCTCAGGGCCATAATTCAATCAAATCGATCATGGCCCTCACAATATCTTGCCCAGAGGCTGCACCCCTACCCCAGGGAGTTCATCATAAGGATAACAGTGAGGATGGTTGTGATGTTGATTTCCTCAGCATCCCACCTCTGCCTCCCTTCTCCCTCTCACATCTACCCCAGTCCCTAAAGACAGTGGAAGCGTGTGGTCAAATCTCTAAGGTTCTTTGAGATTTTAACTAGTATCGAGGGTGGATAGAGATGTTCATGTTGAATGGAGGAAGAGTGTGTTTGGATGGATTCACTGGAGAGAAAGCAAGTGGAGGAAAATGGGTGATTCAAGTGCAAGTGTCAGTCATATACTCCTGTTTAAAATTTATTTTTCAATTATAGTTGACATACAATATTACATTAGTTTCAAGTGTACAACACAGTGATTAGACATTTATATACCTTACAAAGTGATCACACCAATAAGTCTAGTACCTATATGACATTATACATAGTTATTACAATATTATTGACTATATTCCCTATGCCATACTTCACATACCCATGATTATTTTGTAACTACCAATTTGTACTTCTTAATACCTTTCTCCCTTTTCGCTCATTTCCCTAAAGCCTCCTCCTAGCTGGAAACAATCAATTTATTCTTTGTAAATATGAGCTTGTTTCTGTTTTGTTTGTTTATTTATTTTGTTTCTTAGAGTCCACATGTAAGTGAAATCATATGGTATTTGCTTTCTCTGTCTGACTTATTTCACTTAGCATAATACCCTCTAGCTCCATCCATGTGGTCACAGATGGTAAGATTTCATTTTGTTTTTTAATGACCAAGTAACATCCCATTGTATATACGTACCACTACTTCTTTATCTAACTGTCTATCTGTGGATACTTAGGTTGCTTTCATATCTTTCTTGGCTATTGTAAATAATGCCGCAATAAACATTGGGGTGCATACATCTTTTCAAATTAAGTGTTTTGTATTTCTTTGGGTAAATACCAAGAAGTGGGATTGCTAGGTCATCTGTTAGTTCTATTTTTAATTCTTTGAGGACTCTTCACACCATTTTCCATAGTGGCTACACCAGTTTTCAATCCCAACAAGGGCTCCCTTTTCTTCATATCCTCGCCAACACGATTTGTTGCTTTATTGATAATAACCGTTCTGACAGGTGAGCAGTGATAGCTCATTGTGATTTTGATTTTCATTTTTCTGATGATTAGTGATGTTGAGAATTTTTTCATGTGTCTGTTGGCCATTCATATGTCTTTTTTAGAGAAATGTCTATTCAAGTCTCTCTCCATTTTTGAATGAATTGTTTGGTTTTTGTGTGTTGAGTTGTATGGGTTCTTTATATATTTTGGATACTAATCCCTCATCAGATTTATCATTTGCAAATATCTTCTCTCACTCAGTAGGTTGCCTTTTTGTTTGGTTGATGGTTTTCTTTAGTTTTGTGTGGTCCCATTTGTTAATATTTTCTCTTGTCTTTGCCCTAGGTGACATATCCAAAAAAATATTGCTAAGACCAATTTCAAAGAGTTTGTTGCCTATGTTTTATTCTAGGAGTTTTATGGTTTCAGGTCCTAATTAAGTTTCTAATCCATTTTGAGTTTATTTTGTATTTGAAAAATATACAGAGTAGTCATTTCATTTTTTTTTTTGCATATATCTGTTCAGTTTTCCAACATCATTTATTGAAGAGACTGTCTTTATCTCATTGTGTATCCTTGCCTCCTTTGTCATAGATTAATTGATTATATAGGCATGGGTTTATTTCTGGGCTCTCTATTCTGTTCCATTGATCTATGTGTCTGTTTTTAATGCTAGTACCACATTGTTTTAATTACTATAGCCTTGTAGTATAGTTTTAAAAAATGTATTATGATGACATTGGTTAACAAAATCAAATTAGTTTCAAGTGTACAATTCAACAGTAAGTCATAAATATATTGTATTCTGTGTTCACCTCTCACAGGTAGATTTTTTTCTGTCACCACATATTTGACCCCTTTTACCTCATCTGCCTACCCCCTCCCTTCTGGTAACCACTAGTCTACTGTCCATGTCCTTGAATCTCCATTTGTCACATTTGTTTGTTGCTTTTAGGTTTATATCACACATATAAGTGATATTATGTAGTATAGTTTGATAATAAGTAGTGCGATACCTCCAAATTTATTCTTCTTTCTCAAGATTATTTTGGCTATTCGGGGTCTTTTGTCATTTCATATAAATTTTAGAATATTTTTTCTAGTTCTATAAAAAATTCCATTGGTATTTTGATAGGGATTGCATTGAATATGTAGATTGCTTTGCATAGTATAGACAAGTTTAATATTGTTAATTCTTCCTATCCATGAGCACAGTATATCCTTCCCTTTATTTGTGTCTTCTTTCTTCAATGTCTTATAATTTTTTGAGGACAAGTCTTTCACCTTCTTGGTTAAATGTATTTACAGGTTTTTTTTTTTTTTAATGCAATTGTAAATGGAATTTTCTTAATTTCTCTTTCTGATAGTCTGTTATTGGTATATAAAAGTGCAACTGCTTTCTGAATATTAATTTTGTATCCTGCTACTTTACTAAACTTATTTAACAGTTCTAATAGTTTTTTGGTGGACTCTTTAGCATTCACTGTACATAGTATCATGTCATCTACAAACAATTAGTTTTACTTGTTTTCCAGTTTGGATGCCTTTTATTTCTTTTTCTCATCTGATTGCTGATTATTGATTAAATTTCATTAGTAGTTACCTGTCTGTTCAGATTTTTTACTTCTTCCCGATTCAGTCTTGGAATATTGTATATTTCTATGAATTTATCAATTTGTTCCAACGTGTCTAATTTGTTGGTATATAATTCTTCATAGTATTTTCTTATAATCCTTTGCATTTTTGCTGTGTGTGTTGTCGCCACTCCTCTTTCCTTTATGATTTGATTTTTGAGGGTTCTCTTTTTTCTTTGATGAGTCTTGCTTAAAGTTTATCTATTTTGCTTATCTTTTCAGAAAATTAACTTTTAGTTTATTGATCTTTTCTAATTTTTTGTCTATTTCATTTATTTGCACTCTTATTTTTATTATTTCCTTCTTTCAACTCATTTTGGACTTTGTTTATTCTTCTTCTTCTACTTCGTTTAGGTGTTAGTTTCAGTTGTTTATTTGAGATTTTTCTTGTTTCTTGAGGTAGCCTGTATTGCTATGAATTTCCCCCTTAGAACTACTTTAGCTGTGTCCCATAATTTTAGGGTCATTTGTACTTAGATTTTCATTTGTCTCAAGGAATTTTTTTTTATTTTCTCCTCGATCTTATTGTTAACTTATTCATTGCTTAATAGCATATTGTTTAGTTTTTATGTGTTTTCAGGGATTTCGTTTGTTCGTTTGTAATGGATTTCTAGTTTCATACTACTGTGGTTAGAGAAGACACTTAAATTTATTGTGACTTGTTTTGTGGCCTAACATGTGGTTTATCATGGGAAATGTTCCCTGTGTATTTGAAAAAAATGTACATTCTGCCACTTTTGAGTGAAATATTCTAAA
Organism: Rousettus aegyptiacus; assembly: GCF_014176215.1. Lineage (NCBI taxonomy): Eukaryota > Metazoa > Chordata > Mammalia > Chiroptera > Pteropodidae > Rousettus > Rousettus aegyptiacus. The sequence continues at coordinate 44,748,210 of NW_023416292.1, read as the reverse complement.
AATTTCTATTAAGTTCATTTTGCCTAATGCCTCATTAAAGGCCACTCTTTCCTTGTTAATTTTCTGTCTGGATGATCTATTCATTGACATCAATGATGTCAAAGTCCCCCACTATTATTTCTTTATGTCTGTCCCACACTATTATTTCTCTATGTCTGTCAATATTAGCTTTATATACTTAGCCGCTCCAATGCTGGGTACATAGATGTTTATAAGAGTTATATCCTCTTATTGAATTGATCTCTTCATCATTATGAAATATCCTTCCTTATCTCTTATTATAGTCTTTGTTTAAAGTCTACTTTGTTTGATATAGGTTTTGTTATCCCTACTGTGTTTTATTTTTACTTGCATAGAATATCTTTTTCCATCCTTTTACTCTAGTCTCTGTGTGTTTTTTGACCTGAAATGCATCTATTGTAGGCAGCCTATGTATGGGTCTTGTTTTTTAATCCATTCAGTCACCTCGTGTCTTTTGGTTGGAGCATTTAGTTCATTTACTTTTTTTTTTTATTATTAATCAATTAATTATTTTTATTATGGTGACATTGGTCAACAAAATCCAGTGTTTCAAGTGTACAATTCGACAGTAAGTTGAATATTTACATTGTATGTCACTGCCCATAGGTAGATTTCTTTCTGTCATCACATATTTGACCCCTTTTATTTCATCTATCTCCTTTCCCCTCACCCTCTGGTAACCACTAGTCTATTGTTCATGTCCATGAGTCTCTGTTTGTCCTGTTTGTTTATTGCTTTTAGGTTTACATTCTACATATAAATGATATCATGTAGTTTTCAACTTTTTCTCTGCGGCTTATTTTGCTTAGCATGATTATCTCAAGGTCCATCCATGTTGTTGCAAATGGCAGTATTTCATCTCTTCTTATAGCTTAGTAATATATCATTGTATATATGTACCACATCTTCTTAATCCAATCACTTATTGCCATTTACTTTTAAATAAGTATTGATAGGCATGTAGTTATTTCCACTTCATTAATTGTTTCCTGATTATTTTTGTAGTTCTTTTCTGTTCCTTTCTTATTCTCTTGCTCTCTTCTTTTGTATGTTGATGACTTTCTATAGTGTTATGTTTGGATTCCTTTCTTTTATTTCTTGTATATCTCCTGTAGATTGTTGGTTTGTGGTTACCATGTGTTTCATATTTACCAAGCTATGTGTACAGCAGCCTATTTTGAGTTGATGATTACTTAAGTTCTAACACACTACAATTTTTACTCAGCTCATCATGTTTTTGTCATTATTTTTTACTTCTTTTGTGTGCGTGTTTGTGTTTTCTTGAATTTATTGTAATTACACACAATCTTCCTACTTTTGTCTTTTAACCTTGTACTAGCTTAATAATTGGCTGATTCACTGCTTTTACTGTTTGCCTTTCTCAATGAGATTTTCTCTTTTCTATATTTTCTTATTTTTATTCTTGATCTTTTCTACTTAAAGAAGTCCCTTTAACATTTATTGTAATGCTTTTTTAGTGGTGCCGAACTTCTCTAATTTTTTCATTTCTGGGCAACTCTTTATCTCTTTTGTTTTATTATTCTAAATGATAATCTTGTTGTGTAGAGTAACCTTGGTTGTAGGTTTTGACTTTCATCACTTTAAATATTTCGTGCCATTCCTTTCTGGCCTGCAAAGTTTCTGTTGAATAAACAGCTGACAGTCATGAGAGCTCACTTGTGTATAACTACTTTTCTTTTGCTACATTTAAGATTCAGTCTTTGTCTTTAGCTTTTGGGATTTTTAATAATAATGTGTCTTGGTGTGGACCTCTTTGGGTTCATCTTATTTGGGTTTATCTATGTTTCCTGAACTTATATGTCTATATCCTTCTCTAGGTTAGGGAAGTTTTCAGTTCTTATTTCTTCCAAAATGTTTTTAATCTCTTTTCTCCTTCTGGGACCTAATTGATGTGAATGTTTTATATTTGATGTTGTCTCAGACATCCCTTCAATTATTCTCATTTTAAAAAAATTCTTTTTTCTTTTTGCTGTTCCAGTTAGGTATTTTTTACTACCTTGTCTCCAAATCACGGATTCAATTCTCTGTTTCATCTAATCTGCTATTGATTCCCTCTTGTATCCATCACTTTAGTTATTATATTCTTCAGTTCTGATTGATTCTTTTTTATGGTTTCTATCTCTGTTGAAGTTCTCATTGAATTCATCTATTTTTCTCCCAAGTTCATTGAGTATCCTTATAACCAGTGTTTTGAGCTCTGTATTTAGTAGATTGCTTGTCTCCATTTTGTTTAGTTCTTATTCTGGAATATTTTCCTGGTCTTTCACTTGGACATGTTTCTTTGATTCCTCATTTTGGCTACCTTTCTGTGTTTGTTTCTATCTCTTTGATTGATCTGCTACATTTCCTGGTCTTGAAAGAGTGGCCTTATGTATAAGGTGTCCTGTCATAGTCTTACTTCTCACTGAGCCAGGTGCTCTGGGGGTATTCCCTGTGTGGGTTACATGTGCCCTCTTTTTATAATTGGGCCCCATTTGATCTGTCATGTCAGTGGGTGTGATTTACCCTCTAACTGGTTAGATGTGAGTGTTGGGCATGACTATGATGGACAAGCTGTTGTACTTGGTCTGACCTCACAGAGTGGGAGTCTCAGCCATATGTATATGTATAATGCCTACAGCATTAAATACCTGGTATCCCTAGGTGGTCTCCCATCCAAGTACTAACCAGGCCCAAACCTGCTTAGCTTCCAAGATCAGACAAGATTGGGCACGTTCAGGGTGGCATGGCTGTAGACTCAGCCATATATTCTTATTGACGAGCCTTTTCAAGCCACACCTGTCTCAACCATAACCTTCCCTCAAGACCCTATAGATTCCAAATGTATTTTCCAGTATCCTGGCCTTACAGACATCAGCTGTACTTCTTGATAGTGAGGCCATCTAAATAAGGGTTCCTTCCTTTGTATCAACACCTATTTTTACCCAGATAGACAACAAAGACTGAAGCAAGATGGTTTTCCCTATTTTTAGATCTCTGATAGGAAGAGAAAGGAGATAATTTACCCTGTCCGGCCTTCTGCCTAATGCCTCTTGCCCACCAGGTAGACCTTCTTAAAGTCTAGTTTCAGTCAGTCTTGCTGTGATGTTCAAGAAAAAGGTACAGAATATTAAGCAGATCATGTTTCAGGGGGAGAAAGCCTTGACTGAGATGAAGAGGGAGATAAGAAAGGACAGAAGCATAGTTGTTCCTGAACACGGGGCTCTCTTTCCTTTCTGAAATTCCTTTGGGTCTTAGGAAATTTTAAATAGGCCTGTACACCTGCTCAGAGTAAACAGAGTCATATAGTTTGTTATCATATTCATTTTTATGTGGTTTCTATAACAACTATGTTAAGTAGATATTCTTATTGGCTTCTGTTTATGGATTGAATTGTGCCCCCCCCAAAAAAAAAAATTTGATATGTTGTAATACAAATCCCCGATGTGACTTTATTTGGAGATAGGAACTTCTAGGAAGTAATTAAGGTTAAATGATGTTATAAGGGTGGGTCCTAATCCAATAGTACTGGTGTTCTTATAAGAAAGGAAGAGACATCAGAAATCTATCTCTCTTTCTCCTTCCTATCAACCCCTGTATGTGCACAGAGGACATGTGAAGACAAAGCAAGACGGCACCATCTACAAAGCCAGGAAGAGAGGTCTCATTAAAAACTGACCCAGATGGCACCTTGATCTTGGACTTCTATCCTCCAGAACTGTGAGAAAATAAATGTTTAAGCCACCTAGTTTGTGGTATTCTATATGGCAGCCTGAGAAGACTATTATAACTTCCTTTTACAGGTGAGGGAATTAAATCTCAGAGAAGTGAAATAGCTTGCCTAAAATCAGTCAAATAGTAGATGACAGATTGAAGGCTTAAAATTTGGACCAAATCCCTCTGGATATACTGAGTCCTATTGATTTTTCTGGGCATGGAATTCTGAACCAAGGCCCTGCATCTACAGTCTCTCTTCTAACCCTCCTGCTGACCCTCCTGCTATGGTTCTGGTCACAGCTACTCTATTCTCTGCGCTCCCTGCTCCAAACCCATTCCGCACTTCCTGTTGCTCCTCCCCTTTTCTCCTTCCCATTGCCTTTGAAGAGTTTGTCTCCGTCTCACATAAGATTCTGTAGTGCAGTGCTGCCATCTGCAGACCAGAGCCACTGGCCAATCAGTTGTCGAGGCACTACTTTTTTATTTTTATTTTTTGTTTATTTTCATAGTGGTAAGAACACTTAACATGAGCCTTACCCACTTAAAAAATGTTAAATACGCGATACAGTATTGTTGACTGTGAGTGCTATGTTTTACAGCAGATCCCTAGAACTTATTTATCTTGCATAACAGAAACTTTCTTTATTACTCTGTGTCACTGTTACTCCCAGATCTCATCTATTTCTCCCTCCTAATTCCAGTTTCTTTCACTCTCTCCTGCAGGCAGGTAGCTAATATGACAGGTCCCTGACCAAAAAAAAAAAAAGGAAAAGAAAGCAGACAAAGAGAATGTTTTCTTGGGTTTGAGGAGAAAACTGACTGAAAAAGAGAAAAGATGATTGATTCTCAAGGGCCGGAGTCCCCACAGAGTGTCAAGAGAGCCCCTTCAGGTTTAGGTCATGGAGCTGGGAAGAAGTGTAATGCTGTGGGGATGGTGACCCTGCTCTGATCCCAAAGAGAAGTCCCTATGACTTCCTTTTGTGTCCTAAGGATGTAGGGGCAGAGGGCAGAGACAGGTGTCTATGGAAAGTCTGTAGGAAGAGCCTTTTATAAATAACGTACCATCTCTTTCTTCCAGGGAATAAGGACTTATTCATCTTGGTTGGTTTCTGTTAGGCACCCTTACATTGTGACCTGTTGAGGAAATTTCAAAGAAGTTTGTCAACCCACAGATGACTGTGAATGAATAATATGAAAATCCATATTCTTGTGTGGCTGTTGGGCCCGGAATGCAGTTCAATGATATCTGAAAGTTATGATCCGTCTCTCAAAGAGTGTGAAATATTAACATCAGTGCTTAGGAGGGTTCTTGCTTTCTCTTTTCCAGAAAAACCCCAGCCTGAGTATCTCTCAGTGAGGCCACCCAAAGTCTAGTCTATATAGATAAGAGGGACACATTATAGCTGGTTGCTACTTTCCTGTGTCCCCAAGGCTCAAGGCAAGAGAAGCAGATGGGCAAATGTGAACCAACAGGTGTCCAGAGAGGAGGAAAGGCCAGGGAGAGTGAGTGCCAAGGGCGAAGGAATGAGGGAGGGAGTGCCCAGAAATCACAGAGAAGGAACAAATGAATGAACATTGAGGTAAAATACAAAAATCAGTGGACTTTGAATCTGCAGTTACAAAACTGGGTGTCTTTGGGGAAAATGTTTTCATCTATAAAGCGGGAATAATGCATTATCTTTACCTCTTGGGACTATTTCGAAAGTTAAGTGAAATAACAGGATGAAACTACAAGCCCTAGTGTTCAACTTACAGTCAGCTCTCGATAAATGTTGAATCTGAAACCATGAAAAGTAGATGGCTGATTCATTGCCCCTCATCTCCTATACCTATTAACTTATTTTAACGTCGATTCTTTGATAGCCACTTATCACCACAAAGCACAACACCTGATGACTGAAGACTCTGCACCTGCCTCAACCCAGTGCCAGGAGGCGGTCTTCTTTCCTCTAACTTTACTCTGGGGACTTTCATGGATGCAGGCCTCACTTCATTCTCTCTTTTCAGCTTTATTGAAATATGATAGACAATTAGTTGCTCATATTTACATTATAGAATTTAATGAGTTTTTTTCAGTTATATTTGGAATACAATAATATATTAGTTACAGTTTTACAGCATAGTGATAGAGATCTATGTAACTCACAAAGTGATCACCCCACTAAATCTAGTGCACTTCTTCCCATTTACATATTTATTACAACATTATTAACTATTTTCCTTATGCTACACTTTATATCTCCATATCTATTTTGTTATTATCCATTTGTACATCTTAGTCCCTTTGCCCTTTTTTGTTGTCTCTCTAATCCACTACCCATCTAGTAGCTCTCAAAATATTCTCTTTATCTATGAGTTCATTTCCACTTTTGTTGTTTTCGTTGATTTTGTTCTTTAGACTCCACATGTACATGAAATCATGTGATATTTGTCTTTCTCCATCTGACTTATTTCATTCAGCACCATATTCTTCAGGTCCATCAAGGCAATATCTTTTTCCATCCCCTTCCTTTTAGTCTGTGTGTGTCTTTTAATCTGAAGTGAGTCTCTTGCAGGCAGCATATATAGAGGTCTTGTTTGCTTATCCATTCAGCCATCCTATCTTTTGGTTGGAGCACTTAATTCTTTTCCATTTGAGGCACTTGTTGATAGGGATGTAGTTGTTACCATTTTTTAATCCTGTTTTTGATACATAGGCTATCTCATTTTTATCCTGGGAAATAAATTTGGCATTATCCCTGACTTAGAGACAAGGAAGCAGCATCACACAGTGGCAGAGCTATGATTCCAGTTCAGGTCAGTCTGATTCCAATGGCCTTGCCTTTCTTGTTGTAACAGTCTAACTTCCAAGTGTTTTTTCCATACTTTGTGCAATATCTGGCACACTGTAGGCTCTCAGCGTATGTGTGGAATTGTTCGTGTCCTCCATCGCTTCCTCTCCCTTTTCTGATTTTTTTTTTCTTTTGAGGACCTCAAGTCTTGGTAAGAAAAGACTATATTCTCAACATCTTTCAGAATCATGCCTGGTATATTTGTGAAATGAGAGTATTACGTAAAGAAGTTACTCATTTCCCCGGGCTTTCACGTATTTCCATTGATAGAGAAAATGGGTCTGTCAATATACAGGTCTGTCATTCTCAGAGATTATTTGCTTTAATTCTCTATTTTGATAAGTGACAGACTGAGACTAGGAGAGATTAGATTATATGTCGAAAGCTCACATAGCTGAGTTAGAAAGCACTTCTTCTCAAGAAGCAGATGTAGTGAGATCAAACACTCCTTTCCTGAGTGGAGACAGGGAGGAGACAACTAGATCTGGACATTTTCAGGTCAGATTTCAACATCTCCTAATAGATCCTGGCTTACTGTTGGACTCGGCCTCACTGTGAGATGAGGTTTAGTGCAGCCAAGAAGTAATGTAGCTTTTCTTTGGACTAAAACATCAGTTTGAATCTGTTTTGTAAGTAAAACAGAGGAGGATCTTGAGGATCTTGCATAAGTTGTTTGACATATCTAAGTCTCAGTTCCCTCTCCTGCAAAGTAGAAATAATGAGTCCTTATTTTGTATGATTGCCGTGAGAAGTAAATGAGGTTCTCCATATTCAGTGTTTTAGCACATGGTAAACACAACACAGAGTGAGCATTCAATAAATTGTCATTATTGTAGTGACTGTGTTGTGGTGCATTTAAATTTGAGACCCACAGAGTCAATTGAGATTAATTATGAGCCTTTATTAGCCGGCCGGCGACTGACTCTCCCCACTAGAGAATCAGCCCCGAGCTTTCAGAGGAGGTAGCTTATAAAGCCTAAAACCACAACAAACAGCCAAGCAGGTTTACAGAAGCAGAAGTTAACCATAAGTATATCTTTGCACAGGACATCTCCTAGAACTACACCCTAGTTATACATTAAGCAGATTATAGAAGCAGAAGTTGGCTGTTATTGTCTGGTGCAAAAATGTTGTTTCTGGGGGACTCTTAAATCTTATAGCAAACAGGGCCTGATAACCAGTTCTGTTATCTGCATCCTGGCGGTGATGTTGTTTGCTTTTTTGCTTTCTTTCTTGGGAGCTGGCACTTGAAGGTATCACTACTCCCTGTCTTGCCCTAGTGACTAATTTACTGGAGAATTTTTCACTCTTACAACTGTTACTATCATTATGTAATGACAGTACCATACTGAAGTAGAATATTAAACTTTGTGACTTTCCAACATTTTTCTCATCCTTGTGGTGGGGGAGCCCTAGAGCTGCAAAGGTCACTGATGTCTGAGATTTTGCTTTGCACTGCTCCTCTGTCTCTTCTGACGTGCACTTCTGCCTGTTAATGCTCACTACCCCCCTACCAAAAAACCCCCAAAACCTTACCCTAGAATATTCCACTTGGCTCAAATAAACAGCTTGTTGGGGTAAGGGAACTGGCCTGCTGGAATGCCTTGGCATTTTACTCTTGTAACTGGTGACCCTTTGTTACTCCTGGATGCAGGTTGGCCTGCCAATCAGCTGGAAATTAATAGAGCCTGGACATGAACTGCCAGAGTAAAGACATCGACCACTGCCACCCACATGGTGCTTTGTTTGGTGTGTTGGAGTCAGATTAGCTGATTGCTAAATAGCTGGGAATTTGGTGAGCCAGTGGTTAAATTGTTGGTGGTTTGAAATCAACTGTGGTTGGAGTTTTCATACCGTGGAATTTGTCAAACACCACAAATCGGGGCGTTGTTTTCCCCTGCAGCCACTAGTTTACCAGTACATCCTTCTCCTCTGAAAATTCACTAGCTGGCGGGGTAGACTTTAAGACTCTGAACTTTTTGATTAGCATACCACATTTTACAAAATTAATTCTTTAAATTATAAAAATAATGCAAGTTTGTTATGAAACATTTGAATAACATAGGACAAGTAAAAACTGAAGTCAAAGTCTTGTTCCATTTACCCTTCTAGTTGCAGAGATAATCCATTTTTATTTTCTTTTCATCTCTCAGGAGCTTTTTTTGTGACTATAAAAGAATAGCTATATGTATATGCGCATATACGTAGATATATATGTGTATATATATTATCGAATGGGCTAAATTTGAAGCAAAAAAAACTGCTTTATTTTTCTCTTACCTCTGCTACTACTGTCCATCATGTTATAGAGAATCTCTCTGACTTGCTTCTGAAGACTAGCTTGAGCAGACACAATAGCTTTCGGTCACTTCCAGGTATTGAAAAAATAGTTTAGTTCAGTTCAACTAAAACTTAAATGTCACCTCCTGTTCAAACTCCTCTCATCCTCAAATCATAGGCCTGACTTGTGGCTCAGAAACCCACTGTGGGAAAAGGGTCATTCATTCTCCTTCCATCTCCAACTCCTCCTAGGGACAGAGGAAGATGGATAAAGCTCTTTTTATTTAGTGGCTGCTCTTTGTAGTTGTCTCTTGGCCGAGAGAACACATCCTCTAGTATGGTAACAAGGTCTTGGGAGGTCCATTATAAGGGGCCTCCGCACTGCTCAGTTTCCTGCTGTCTGATGTCTTGTGACCCTCACTAGACTCCTGCCCCCACAGGTAAGTTCCATAGTCTCTTACTGATGGAGTCCCTCTACTCCAGCAGGCAACCTTCTTGGGTAAGATCTTATCAAAATGGCTCTAGCATGGTTACTTTCTATGGCGTCTTTCAGGTGCATAGGAAACTCATAGAAAACATTTTTGCCCCACTGAATGGCACAAGAGCAGCTTGTTCAACCACTGACCCTTCTCTCTTTGTCCTTCATCATGTCCACTTCCAGCCAATGGTAAGTAGGCAACAGTCATTTGCTTAGAACTCTCACCTTGCTATCCCGAGTGCACTTAAGTAAGCCTATGAGTTGCTATAGTTCATCAGTGTTCATCTGGGTAGTGAGTAGCCAGTCTCTTTTTCCTGTAGGTACCTCCAATCTTTGTGAATCATTTTCTTAGGACTTTTATCTGTTAGCTTGTTTTGGGGAAAAAGAAAAGCATCACAGGACCCTACTCATATAAGTAACCTATACTTCCCTTTAAGATTTTAGTCTCCTCTATAGGGTGAGGGTAGGTAACTGGGTGAAGGCTGCAGGACAGTAAATAAGAATGGGAGAAAAGCTAGTAAGAGAAGAGAGATTAGAGAGAAACTCTTAGAAAAATCAGCAGTCAAAAAACCAGGGTGATCATAGGAGGATGATGCAATTGGGTGAGACCTTTCAACATGGACCCTCTGCAGGGGCGGGACAGGAAGAGATGAAGGATGACAAAGAGGGGACCTCTGTTAAGGGAGCAGACAGGCAATCAGACACAAAGCTAAAGGGCCCTGGTCACTCAATAACTCAATTTGCCACCTGACTTGGCATTAAAATTAATCTGGATGCTGCAGCAGGAAGGGGAATGTCCAGAGGGCTCAGGCCGGGACTGGCTGAATCTCTCATAGCTCATGCTGCAACACTTAAGTGAGCGACACAGCAAGAGCTCATACGTGTCAGCACAGGGCACTGTTTCCTAACCAACTGTTTTGGTTTACATTGAAAAGCTGTACTGTTAGAGGAAAGAGGCTGAGCCGGAATAAGAAAGAACAAAATTAACTCTTCCACTCAGCCAGATGGTGTCTAGAATGTCTTATTCAGAGAGAGGACAATGCCTACCTGTTTGGTGCAACCAGTGAGACTATGGGACTACCTGATGTTGGAAGAGTAGTAGACTTAGTTTCTTGTCTGTTGATGTAGCATTTATTCTATAAGTATGTATCTAGTGCCACCTATGTGTTAGCATCCTTCTAGGGCTGGGGATACAGAACAGATAGTTGAAGAGATAGTGTTTTGTGGTGAAATAAGAGAGTGAAGTCTGGAATACACTGCCTGGTTAGATACCCAGGTCTGCCACTTCCTGTGTAATCCCGGGCAATTTAACTTATCTCTCTGGGCTGTGTTGTCTTCATCTCTAAGACAGCAAAAATGATAAGAGCACTGACTCAGCATTATTCTGAGGGTTAAATAAACTAACACGAATAAAGTGCTTTGAACACTTCATGGTACACACCAGTTTTCATTAAATACTGGCTGTTTTTCTTGTTATTTTTTTATAATAGTGAAAGTGGTTAACAAAACTCAATAAGTTTCACATGTACAATTTAACAATAAGTCACATTTATATTACATTATGTGTTCACCGCCCATAGTTATAGTTCTTTTTGTCACCACATTTTGACTCCTTTACCCCATCTACCTTCCCCTGGTAGGAGCTACAAAGTGAGCTGCCTGTGCTGGGCTTGCAGGTGCCTGAGATAGGTTATACTGTGAACTGAGGCCAGCTGCCACTAGTGCCAGGCTGGAGGATACTTAGCAAGAGGTACAGGGTGGTACAAAAATGGTGTAGATGATACAGGCTTTGTCTATCCCTCTTGTGAACACATCAAAGTCGGGACAAAAACATAGAGCACACAGTAAGCAAATTCACCTGGGATCTGGATGAACAGAAGTACAACTAGGGAGAGAAATAATTAATCACCCTGCAATGGTAGAAGGTAAGAGGTGGCAAAGATATGAGGCTGCCTGGTCCCAATGGCCGAGTGGGACGAGGCTGTGGCAATGGCAGCCAGCATCTGCATATGCCTCTTAAAGGAGCCGTGTTCACAAGTGGACTTGCGCAGCGATGGACCTGCTTGCTATGAGCACTAGCACCAGACTACGCAGGGGGCACCAGGGACTTACAGGCGGACACTGAGTTGTCAGAGTGAGGGCCAAGGCGAGACCCACTCTGTACAGAAGTGCTGGCGGTATCCATTGTTCCTCTGTTGAGCCTTCCTGCTCCCAGTGTGCGGACTCAGCACTGCCATAGTTGAGACGTCATCAAACCAGGTAACAGAGGTTGCTCTGCCCAGAGGATTCCCTGAAACTCCACCTCTCCCAACTTGTGGCCCCAGCCAAGCCACATCCAGGTGTGTCCTCCACAAGTCTGATGCTCCTTGCTGAGCAGCGCCAAGCCTCATAACTGGCGGCAGCTGGCCTCTGTTTCTGGTGTGGCCTCTTGAAGCAACTATAAGCACAGCATCTGTGGATTGCTTGCTGAATCTTAACAGGTGGCCCCCGATGGGCACCAGTTGGGGCTAACCTTGGCCTGTAGCTAAACCCCTCTCAGGACTGTGCCACTGGAAACCTACTACACAAAACTGCACTAATAAGACTGGGAGACTTAAGAGCTTTGCTTATTTCCACTCTGATTTTTATAATTTCCTTCCTTCTCTTGACGTTGTGCTTTGTTTGTTTATCTTTTTCTAGTTCTTTAAGGAGTAATGTTAAATTATATTCGATATTTTTCTTGTTTCTTGAGATAGGCCTATAATGCTATACAGTTTCCCTGTTAGTATTACTTTTGCTGCATCTCAAAAATTATGGTACATCATATTTCATTTTCATTTGTCTCTATGTATCTTTTGATTTTCTGTATTTCTTTTTACCTGAATAGTTGTTCAGTAGCATGTTTTTAAATCTCCACATGTTTGTTATTTTCCCATTTTTCTTCTTATGGTTGATTTCCAGTTTCATACTGTTGAGACTGGAAAATATTCTTGGCATGATTTTACTCTTTTTAAATTTATTAGGACTAATTTTGTGTCTCCACATATGGTCTATCCTTGAGAATGTTTCATATGCACTTGAGAAGAATATGTATTCTGTTGTTTGGAATGGAAATTTATATAAGCATCATTTAAGTTTATCTGGTCTAATGTGTCTTCACTCACCTGTATAATAAGTTCAATCCTTTCCCTCCTCCCTTCTCATGTTTTTGTTGTCACAATTTATGCCTTTTTATGTTGTGCCTTTATTATCAAATCACAATAGTTTTAGTTATTTTTAATGTGTTTCCCTTTAACCTTTATGTTGTAAATATTTTTAATTGTTTAAGAGTTATTTTGAAATAAAGTTGCAACTTCTTGCTTCAGTCTGTTATCTTACTCAAAGTCTTGTCTACGTTTGTCTTTTTGTTACAGGTAGAGGAGCTCTTTTCAATATTTCTTGTAATGCAGGTCTTATGAGGTAAATTTCCTCAGCTTTTGTTTGTCTGGAAAAGCCTTTATTTTGACTTCATATCTGAAGGATAACTTTGCTGGATATATTATTCTTGACTTGTGTTTCTCTCTTTCAATATTTTGAATATGTCATTCCACTCTCTCCTGACTTATAAGGTTTATGCCGAAAAATGTGGTGATAATCTGATGGAGTTTTCTTTGTAGGTTACTATTTTTTTTTCTTAGCTGCCTTGAGAATTATTTCTTTGTCACTAACTTTTGACAGTTTTAATATAATGTGTCTTGGAGAAAGTCCTTTTGTGTTGAGATAATTAGGTAATCTGTTAGCTTCTTGTATTTGCATGTTCAGCTCCTTTTATAGGTTTGGGAAGTTCTCATCAATTATTTCTTTTCCCTTCTCCCTCTCTTCTCCATTCTTATTTTCCCTTCTCCCTCTCTTCTTATTTTTCTTGTGTTGCTCTTTCTAATGGAGTCAGACAGTTCTCATAGAACTCTTTCATCTTTTAAATTCTTAATTTTCTCTCTTCTTCAACCTGGATCATTTCTAGATTTCTATCTTCGAATTTGCTAATTCTCTTCCCTGTGGTTTCTTCTATTTTCGATGCTTTTAAATGCATTCTTCATCTCATGTATTGAGTTTCTCAGTTCCAAAATTTCTGTTTGTTTTTTTACATAGTTTGTTTCTTTTGAAAATTTTTATTTATTAATTCTATTCCTGAGCTCATTGAACTGCCTTTCTGAGTTTTCTTGTGTCTCATTGAGTTTTTCATAATTGTACTCTTAAAGATTCTGTCATTTAAACCAGTCTTTCATGTCTTTGAGTTTGATTTCTGGAGACTTTTTGTTTTCTTTCTGTGCTACCATGTTACCTTGCTCATTCATGGTAGTGGATGGATTGTTTCTCTGCCTGTGCATTTGAGGTAGTGAACTCTTTTCTTGTTTAGACACTGTTTTGCTGTTACCAAATCAGCAGGTTGATAAATAGTTACTTTTTAATTTCCCAGTAGATGGCATTCTCACAAAAGTTTTTGTTTTCTCTTACCTAACCTTGCTTGTACTTCCTGGACCTACGCTATTTGCACTCCCAAGATCATTGTGAGATGGTGTCACTTACCTCATGGAAAATACCATGTACCTACTAGGGTGGTACTTGTCCCTTCAATGTTTAGGTTGCCTTGGTCTTGGAGCTCCTCCACTGTGCTGAAGAACTGGATCTGCAAGCTCCAAGTGCTGCCTCCTTGTCACTAATGGTCTTTGGCCCCAATATGCTATTTTAGGCCTCTCCACTGCCTCTACCAGGTTCCACCCTGATGGATGGAGGAAGGAAAGATTCACGAGTCTGTGGTGCTGCCTCCTTGTTAGTAATGGCCACTACACTGTTGTGCTATTTAATGCATCTCAGCTACTCCTACTGGGTTTTGCTGCAAAGAGAGAGGAAAAAGAATCCACCTTCCCTAGGTAGGGACACTGCTTCTGCTTCTTTTGCACTGCAGGTCATAGTGTGAGGGTCTCAGCCCTACTCTTCAACCACTACTGTATAACTAGGCCACAGTGGTGTCTGCATCCACTGCCCCTGTCTTTCTCCCAGCCTGCTTTCCCACCTTTAGCTATGCCAATGCATGGATCTTTCAGGCATGATTGTTTGTTGAGCGCAGGAACCTTTGTTGAATTATAGTTGTTCAACTTGTTGTAAATTTAAAGGGAGGTTCAAAGAGGTATTGTCACTCTGCCATGATGCTGACATTTCAAAGAGTTTTTGAGACTCAGACATTACTACATTTGGGGGCTCTTAGGGTGGTTTACAACATGGAGCATATGGATACTTCCTTCCCTCAAGTTTGCACATCCAAACCCAATCAAGGTACTCAGTACAACAAGGGGCCTTTTTGGGTAGGGGTCCCCTTGAGAAGGCAGTTTTAGTTAACAAATACACATACATACACACGTGCTTTCTGTACCTATGGAAAGTCTGTCAACATTGTATTATTAAATTTAATAAAGTGTTAAATAATATGTAGTTTGCAGTACAATAATCTCAAAAGAATAAGTCATTCAGCTATATTTATATATTTATAAAAACATGTTTGAAATGCCAGAATATTAACAGCACTTACTTGTGAGTATTTGAATTTTGGCTGATTTTTATTTTCTATTTTGTATAGTATTCTTTTTTTAATGTATTTTATATTGTAATTTAAGAAAATATTTTTCAAAAAAATTTTAAAAGCTAGTTTCTTCTCAATTCACTTAGAAATAAAATTGAATACCCACATTTTATTTTGTCTGTTTTATATATTCACATTTCTTCCAGTTATAGGGTCCATTTTATTTATTCCTTGCTTGTTCCATCTCAGGAGCTGCTACATCTGGCCAAGAAGACAGTACTAGGACTCCTGAGGCTATTCTGGAAAAGACTGGGAAAACTGGGCCTAGAGATGGCACCAAGGTTTTTGGAGAAAGAATTTTACTGTCTCAGCTTCTTTGGGAGTTAGGTTTTGCCCCTAATGCAGGCACAGTCAAAGCCTTGCTCAGAAGAGCAGTTTAGAGTCCTACTGAAGGGATGAAAGATCCACGGTAAAGCTCTAAACCTCGCCTTTTCAAGGAGAACCCTACCACCTGGTGTTGGACCAATTAGGCCTGTGAGGCTAAAAAGGAGAAAATCTGAGGTCTGCTGGCCTCTAGCCTCCAAATCTTCAAAAAGAACTAGACAAGACTGCTGTAGAGCAAAGGGAAAAAGGTGCTAAGGAGGAAACAATCCATGAAAGCATTGTCAAGACAAACTCATGGGTCACTGCCAGAAAAATAAGACCCAGACTAAACTAGAAAGCTGTAGAGTTAACTCAGATCATAGCCCCTCCACATACTCAGAACACTGGTAGCTGCCCGGCCAGCACCCAAGGAAGACAGCACACAAAGCTTTCAGCAGTGCCTATTCCCAAGGACATTTCCTGCTGCTCCCATGGACGTTCTCTGCTCCTGTAACCAAGCAGCACATCTTGCTCCCATCCATTGGAGAAGGTGGCTGCTCCCCCAATCAGATAACCCCTCCTTCTGCTTGTGTACATAAGAACCTCTGCTTACTCTTGGTCAGCAGCTTTATTCCCACAGCTTCAACTAGCCACTGTTGAAGCTTCCCTGCCTTGTGAGTAATAAACAGCATTTCTCATACCTCTGGTCCTTTTGGTGGTTATTCTGGAATATCCAAACCCAGGTGCAAATTCCAGACCTGGGGCTTCTGCATTACAAAGGCTAACATAATGTCCCAGACCTACTCATCTCATGGAGACCATCCCAAATCTGCAGTCTAGAGTAAACTCCTAGAATTTCTTCCCAGACTTTTTTCTTCACAAAAGGTCTATGAGTGATGAGCATATAATCTTGTCACAACTCTATTAGAAGTTAAGCCAAGTACTATCCCTGAAGATACTTTTCTGACAAAGATAATGAGCTTCAAAGGAGTTCGCTGTTTATATGGCTGGTAAGTGGGTAAAGCAGTCCTAAAGATCTGCACAGCTAACTCCAAATCCTGGATCCTTTCCAGTGCCCAATACTGATTCAGTTTCCCTGAATGAGCCACAGGCTTTTACATGGTCCTAAAACTGGACATTGAGTCAGTAGTTCTAAAGACCTTCTTCTCATCATGGACCTCTCAAAAGCTGTTTCTCCCCTCCTGACCCATGGGATTGGGGTGTTTCACCAGAGCTTGTGGCTGGGGCTGGGGCTGAGAGAGCAGTCTCACTGACTGTCCACCTAGTCACAGGAGATTTTGGGATCTACAGTGGGCTTTCTTTATTTTACTCCACCCTCAAGGAGCTCTGTCCCTACAGTTTGTGGCCTGGTTTCCTTGATAAACCTAGAGTTTTTACAATATCCCTCCCACCTTCTACCTCCTTTCCCATTAGACTCTGGGAGAGGAAGAAGCATCTGAACCTTCTTCACCTAACACTCCTCCTGTTTTGGATTCATTTTGATGAATAGAGAGTTGTTTAGAGAAAAGAACTTGGAAGTACTGAAGGGATTGTAGAACAATATAAGGAGTGTGACCTGGATTTTTAAAAATTATTTTTAATTTTTCAATTATAGTTGATTTTCAGTATTATATTGGTTTCAGGTGTATAGCATAGTGGTTAAACATTTATATAACTTATGAACTTATAACTTATATAACCCCCAGATAAGTCTAGTACCAACCTGGCACCATACAATATTATTGACTATATTCCCTATGCTGTACTTTACATCCCCTTGACTATTTTGTAACTGCCAATTTATACTTCTTAATTCTGTCACCTTTCTCACTCAGTTCATAAAAGAAAACTCACTTATAAATAAGGATGCAGAAATATGAAATAAATATTAGCAAGTTGTATATAGCTACTACTTGTGATGATAAGATCATTAAGAAGTGTTTATAGCAGGAATTCAATGATTATTCCATATTAGGAAACCTATTAATGAACTTTTGCACAATAACAAAGAAAAAATATCTTATACTCATCATGATATATTAAAATAGTGACAAAGAGCAAAGCTTCTTGATTCTGGTAGCCCTAGCCTAAAGTTTCATATTTGCCCTTTAGCTCTGTGACCTTAGACAGGTGGCTCGATCTAAATTTCATTTACTCATTAGAAAAATAGAGTTATTATGAAAATTAAATGAGATAATCCAAGTAAATTTTTGAATTTCAGAATCTGGCTTGTTCATGTTTTTCAAACTTTTCTTTAAGTTTTACAAAGCTTAGTTGTGTCTCCTTGCTGAGTATGCAAGGATCTTTCCTCATTTTTCTCAGGGATATCTCCCTCTTCTATCAATGCCTCCTCACTTGCCCCACTCCCAATGCTAACTTAATCCTAGTACAGTGTCCTACAAATATTATGTATTTCACACATATCTGATGATGTAAAGTGAAAGGGAAACAGGAAGGGGAAGTGGTAGGCCAGTGATGCTGTTAAGACCAATGAGAAGGAAAGCCTGGGAGAGTAGATGGACTCTCTAGTTGGACTCTGATTCCCTGAGGGACAGGAAAATCTAATGGAAAGGATACATTAAGCTACTGTTTGGCGTGATTGCAGATTGCGTGGCTTTCTGATAACAAGGATCTCCAGCTCTGATCTCTGGGAATGCTGGCTTTTCCTCCCAAGACTCTCCTTTATGTCCTCTCTGTGCCAGGAGAATATTTCCCCTGTGCCTTCAGCCATGGAGCAGACAGAGACCAGCATCTTTCCTTCAACTGCCTGACTCCCCTGGGACTAAGTCTCCAGGAGCACTCCAGATACAGAAATTCCTGTATGAAATCAAAATGACAGGAGAGGGTCAGATGTAGAGGCTGGTACCACCTGCTAATCATTATGGCAGGTGGAGTAGGTGGAATCAAATGTTTAAGCAGAAGAATGCTTAGTGGGGACAGAGCATGCTGAAGGCCATTAGTCAGGACCACTTGCAACTTAACAGTATAGAAGTCTGAACTTGCACTTCCTCCACACTCATTAGCACTCTCTAATGACCATAGCCCACAGTGATCTTGCTCCCTCCTGATTTCCTGATGTACTTTAGGGCAGCAAAAGTGGTGGGAAGAGCATGGGCTATGGAATCCATACCCAGCTCTGCCTGTTATTCATTGCATTGTCTTGGTAGGTCAATTAATCTCTCTGATCCTCAGCTTTCTTAAAGATAAAATGTGGATATTCATACCAACTTCACAGAGTTATCATAAGATAAAACGAGATACATGTATAAAACACCTAATACATTGCAGATGTTCAGCAATTGGTAGCTATTATTCCTACCACTCTCCACTGGCATAGTTGTGATAGAAAGTGTAGTAAGGTAGTTAAAAGGGCATACACTGCCACCAGAGTGCTTCGGTTCAAATTCCAGCTGTGCCGCTTATGTGATGGGTTACCTTGGGCAGGTCACTTAACAGCTCTGTGCTTTTAGTTTCCTCATGTGTAGAATGGGGGTAATAATAGCACCTACTTTACAGATACTATTCACACTTCAGTTGTACTTCACAGGGATGCTGGGACCACCGAATATAAAACTGTTCTGAGCAATGCTTTGTACTTGGTAAACTTTAAGTCTTCCCCTCTTCCGATATTTCTCAGAATCAGAGGGGTTCTTCTAGAACTGAGTACAACAGCTTGGGTTTAAGCCTGACATTTAGAATCCTTTAATAAGATCTGAGGATTCTTATTGTTGTTGCTATTATTATTATTATTATTATTATTATTATTATTATTATTATTGTCATCAGTAGTAGTAGTAGTAGTAGTAGTAGTAGTAGTACTTTATTCCTTTATTGTTCTACCTGGGTTAAATGTACCTCCTAGTTAGGGGTCACTCCTTGCAGACAGAGACCATGATTTATTATTTCTTGGTTTACTATCATACCTTAGTGCTATTTGCACAGTAACTGCTCCAGAGAGAAATTAATATTGCTTTTCTGACAGAAAAAGAGAAACTATTGAGAAATGATGCCACTGTAGCAATTAATAGAGCAGAGCCTAACTTGGTCACTGTAGCCCCATATTCACAGGGATAAGGGAAGCACAACTGCAAAGAAAACCCAAGGTTTGGCCAGAAAGCTACTGTTTTTCTCTGCCTGTCCCAGCCCCGGCAGCCCAGCCATTAATGCTCACTCTGCACATGTTTATAAGATTGATGATTCCACTTCAAGACACTGTCATTGTTATCATTGCTTCACATCAGTAATATCTTGGGGTTTCTTTCCACTAATACGGAGATCCAAAACTGATGAGCTCCAGTATGACTTCAGGGTTTAGCCGCCCCTGAAGAAAGAGTACCAAAGCTGAGTCCCTGACCTTTCTAAAGTGAGCCAGGTGTCACAAGACAGGGCCACCGAGTTCCCCTTAGTGGGTTGTAAGAGTTTGGCTGTCTTACCAGGTGCTGGAAACAGCTCTGGAGGAAAGAGACCTTAAGTCAATGAAATGTGGAGCTTTGTCTTCTCAGCCCCAATGAGCACGACACACAGACCCTGACTCAAATATGCACATTCACCCACAATCTCTCCCTCCCTGGAGGGTCTCCCCTTTCCTGTACCCTGGTCCTCGCACACAAGTTGTACTTTTTCCCAGTCTTCTCTACTTGAATAGCGAGACCCTCACCTTGCATAGTGAGCCATACTGCCCTTATTTATTCTGTCACATCTATACATAACAACATTCTACCTGCCACTGTCACTGGGTCTAGCATTCGAAATGGTATAGCTTGAGGTGCTATACTAAGTGGATATTTGAGATCCACCCTTGTAGTAAATGAGTTTCTGTATTTTATTATTTTCTTCCCCAGAGCACCTCACCACTACCTGGTCTCTTTCATAGGCATAATGTGGCATCTGGATGCTCAGCCAGTTTGCAAAAGATGCAAAAATATTTATGTCACTAGTGCTGCACACTCTGTTCCAGCTCTCTACTTTTCATTCATAGGAGAGAGATAGTGCATACACATACACAAGAAGCTGGGCAGTATGGAAATTGAAACAATCATCAAAGACCTACCAAAAAGTAAAACTCCAGTACCAGATGGCTTCACCAGCAAATTCTACCAAACATTCAAAGAAGATTTAATACCTATTCTCCTCAAACTCTTCCAAAAAATTGAAGAGGAGGCAATATTTTCTAACTCCTTTTATGAGGCCGGTATTACTCAGGTACACAAACCTGGTAAAGATATGCAAAAAATAAAACTACAGACCAATATCTCTCATGAACACAGATGCAAAAATCCTAAATAAGATACTAGTGAACCAAATCGAGCAACATATTAAAAAGATTATATACCGTGATCAGGTGGGCTTCATCCCAGGGGCACAAGGATGGTTCAACATATGCAAATCGATTAATGTGATACATCACATTAACAAATTAAAAAATAAGAATCATATGATCACATCGATAGATGCAGAGAAAGCCTTCAACAAGATACAGCATCCATTTATGATCGAAACACATAAAAAAATTGGTATAGAAGGAAAATACCTTAACATAATAAAGGCCATCTATGACAAACCCTCAGCCAACATTATACTGAATGATGAAAACTAAAAACCTTTCCTCTAAGATCAGGAACAGGAGAAGGCTGTCCACTGTCACCACTGTTATTCAATATAACATTGGAGGTCCTAGCAAGTGCAATCAGGCAAGAGAAATATATAAAAAGTATTCAAATAGGAAATAAAGAAGTCAAACTGTCACTTTTTGCAGATGACATGATTCTCTATATAGAAAACCCTAAAGACTCCCCAAGAACACTACTAGAAACTAAGCAAATACAGTAAAGCCTCTGGATACAAAATCAACGTTCAAAAATCCATAGTGTTTATATACTCTAATAATGAAGTGTTGGAAAAAGAAATGGAAAAAATAATTCCTTTTGCAATTGCAACAAAAAGAATAAAATACTTAGGAATAAATCTAACAAAACATGTGAAGGACTATTTAATGAAAACTATAAGAGCCTATTAAAAGAAATTGAAGAAACTACAGAGAAATGGAAAGATATTCTGTGTTCTTGGGTTGGAAGAATCAATGTAGTTAAAATAACCTTATTACCTAAAGTATTATACAGATTTAATGCAATCCCCCATCAGAAACCCATCGGCACTTTAAAAAGAAATAGAACAAAAAATCATCAGATTTGTATGTAAACACAAAGGACCCTAAATTGCCAAAGCCATTCTGAGAAAAAATAAAACAAGGCTGAAGGAATCACTCTGCTCAACCTCAAACTATACTACAAAGTGATAATAATCAAAAGAGCATGGTACTGGCAGAAAAACAGACACACAGAACAGTGGAACAGAATCACGAGTCTAGAAGTAAACCCCTGCATACAGAAGCAAATACTTTTCAACCAAGGAGCCAAAACTGTACAGTGGATAAAGGAAAACCTCTTCAACATGGTGCTGGGAAAACTGGAAAGCCACTCACAAAAGAATGAGACTGTTGTCTATTACCACACTCCAAAATTAACTCAAAATAGATTAAGGACCTGAATATAAAATGCATAGAAGAAAACATAGGAACTAAACTCAGGGATCTTGGTCTTAAAGAGGAATTTATGAATTTGACCTCAAAGTCAAGGGAATGAAAGGAAAAATAAATGAATGGGACTACATCAAACTAAAAAGCTCTGTACAGCAAAAAAAAAAAAAAAAAATTCTCAACAAGGTAAAGAAACAGCCATCCAAATGGGAAAATACATTTGCATACAACACCTCTGATAAGGGTCTACTATCTAAAATATATAAAGACCTCATACAACTCAATAACAACACCAACAAAAAACAAACAATCCAAAAAATGGGCAGAGGACCTGAACAGGCACTTCTCCCAAGAAGACATATAAATGGCCAACAAATGTATGAAAAGATGCTCAACATCGCTAGCTATTAGAAAATGCAAATCAAAACCACAATGAGATAACAACTCACTCCTGTTAGAACAGCTTTTATCAACGGGACAATAATAATAAGTGTCGGAGAATATGCAGAGAAACAAGAACCCTCATACATTGCTGGTGGGACTGTGAATTGGTACAGCCACTATGGAAAACAGTATGAAGTTTCCTCAAAACACTAAGAATTAATCTACCATATGATCCAGCAATCCCTCTACTAGGTATTTGCCCCAAAGACTCGGAAACTCATATCCAAAAAGATATATTCACACCGATGTTCATAGCAGCTTTATCACTGTGGCCAGGACACAGGAGCAACCAAAATGCACTACAATAGGTGATTGGATAAAGAAGCCATGGTACATATATACAATGAAATATTATTTTGCCATAATAAGAGATGAAATACTGCCAATTGCAACAACATGGATGGACCTTGAGATAATCATGCTAAGTGAAATAAAGTGGACAGAAAAAGTTGAAAACCACATGATGTCACTTACGTGTGGGATATAAACCTAAAAGAAACAAACAATCAGAACAAACAGAGAATCATGGACATGGACAATAGACTAGTGGTTACCAGAGAATGTGGGGAGGGGGGGAAGGAAGGTGGTAGATGGGGTAAAAAAGGTCTAATATATGGTGACAGAAAGAAATATAACTATGGGTGGTGAACACTCAAAGTAATGTATATATATGCCTTACTGTTGAATTGTACACCTGAAACTTACTGCATTTCATTAACCAATTTTGCCATAACAATAAAAAAAAAATGTAAACTGATGTTCATGACCAACCTTTGCTACCTGGGAGGGAAAATGGGGACATGTCAGCAAGTTGCTGCTTCCTGGGAAACCACCTTCTAGTGTTTTTTGTTTGTTTGTTTGCTTGCTTTTTGGAAAAAACAAAAACAAAAACAAAAAAACAAAAAAACCCCTACCATTTGTTATGGGAAATCTCCAGTGTAGTATTTCATCATGCCAATCTAAGCCCATGTCAATCCTGGCCTGTGTAAAATCAAAGGTCAACTCAAACAATATAAAAATGTCTCCCTCCCAGGACTGGTAGGACTGTGGGCAAATGTGGAAGTGAAAATTTCAGGAAGCTATGTATAGTGGTATTGAAAACAGAGTTACTATAATTTTCAGTGTTCTCTGCATTAATATCTTGCTTACTCCATTGTAGGGCCTTATTTTAAGGTCTCTGGGGATTAAATACTGAAACTTATCCAGAACCAGTCTCAACTGTAGTGAGTTTAGAATCTTTAAAAGAGATTTTCAAAGTAAAGAGGTGGTGGACAGTGCTCAGAAGGCAGACTATAATCAAAGTGGGTGAGTCAATGTAAGCCCCAGGTATCTGAGTGGAGCAAGCAGGGCGTCTCCCAGGGTAGATCTTACTTTTTTTTGTGACTTGCAAAAGCTTGAACTAATTAAATGATATGTTACTAAAAGTTGCAACACCCATAAAAGACAATGAATGTGTTCCAAGCACAACATTTTTCAGTTATGAGAGAATTATCTGGATATTAGAGGAGAAAATAATCCTAAAACTGAAAATGCCCATATTTACCACTTCAAAATCCAAATATGAGATGGACTTCTGTTTTCAGGAAGATGTAGTAAATATACTTTTAAAAAATTCTTCCTATAAAGTACAATGAAAAACCATGGACAATATAGTATATGTAAAACAAATATAAGAAGACTTAACTTTGGAGATAAGAAAGCAGACCAACTAGTGACTTCCATACACAAAGAACAACATGGTGGTGAGCTCCTTGGATTTTTGTTGCCTCATATATCCTTGACTTGGAGTTGAAAAAGCCTGGTACCTCATAACATCAATGGGTGCAGAGAAAAAAGCCTCAGCAAAAGCTTGGGCTCTCTAGCCAAAGGATGAGTAAAGGGGCAGCCTAGCAAGACAGAACACTTTAAAACAATAACCACTCTGCTCCAGCCAAACACCACAAGAAAAACTATAGTCCTAGCCTGACCCAGGTCAGCAAAAATGAAGTAGAAAGCTTAGACTTCCACCCTCATGAGACGACATCGAGATGACCCTCACTCCTTATAAAGGATGTTGTCAGAGAAGTCTGAGTAAAGAGCAAAGGCTTTTTTCACTCTCGCTGGTAACATAAAATAAACCATTTCAACTATCTTTAAATGGTCAGTTCTTTGCATTAGTACATTCACATTGTCAAATACCCATCATGACCATCTATCCCTAGAATGCTTAACATCTTCCAAAACTGAAACTTTATGTTTATTTTTTTTAAGTTTCCATTTCCCCTCCCCCTATATTCTGGCAACTGTCATTCTACTCTGTATCTATGATTTTGACTACTCTAGGGACCTCATATAAGCAGAATCATACATTTGTCTTTTTGTGTCTGGTTTATTTCACTTAGCATAATGTCTTCCAGATTTATGCATGTTGCAGTAAGTGTCAGAATTTCCTTTTTAAGGCTGAATAGTATTCCATTGTGTGTGTATGATATTTTATATATATGTATATATAAATATATATATATATATACACACATATATATATTCATTTATCCATTTTGTTTATTCATTCATCTATTAATGGACACTTGGGTTGTTTCTACATTTTGTTATTGATGAAAACTGACTGGGAATTTAAGTGAACATAATTAGCTGGGAAAGTTTATGGGAGGAGCTAGAGTTAATGGGAGGAATTCTCTCACTCTGTGTAATTGTGAGAACCCTACAAGAAGAACTCTATGTTTACAATAAAGTTCTATGATCTAACTACTCTTCCACTTAACTTTCTTTTCTCTTCTACAATCAATACCTGTCCATCTTGGCACACAGTGCAGTGTGTGTGCACATGGCTTGTCGTGTCTGCCTGCACTGAGTTACAACTCTTTCTTTTCCCCAATAAATTCTTTTTAATGATGAAACACCTAGTCAATATTATTTTTCAGTTGACACTACTATAAATAATGCTGCTATTCAAAATAGGGTATTGAACAACTGTGAGCCACTGTGAACAAAGAAGGTAACTTAGAAAACCACAAAGGTTTGAGAAACAACCAAGAGCTTGAGCTTGAGCCAAGCTGAACAGTAAGGATCACCACCTACAGGAGACCACTGTCAAGACAAGAAGTAGCTCTTTTATCTAAAATGTTTCTTCATTTTATCTAAACAAAGAAAAATGTTTCAAACAAAAGAACAAGTTAAACCTCCAGAAGCAGACCTTAAAGAAATGAAGATTAGTGGTTTTTCTGAAAAGTTCAAAATAATGGTCAAAAAGATGCTCACTGAGGTCATGAATATAGTGCATGACAGAGTGAGAATTTCAACTAAGAGAAAGAAAATATAAGAAATTAACAAGCAAAAAAATCGTTGCTGAAGATTACAGTAACTGAAAAATGCAATAGAGCGGTTCAACAGCTGATCAGACAAACAGAAGAAAAAAATCAACAAGCTTGAAGATAAGGCAGTAGTATTCATCTAATAGGAGGAGCAAAAAGGAAAAAAAATTAAAAGAGTAAAAATAGCTTAAGGGATTTTTGAGGCACTATCAACAGGGAAAAACAACTTGTTATGTACAGGGGAACCCCTATAAAACCATTAACAAAGTTTTCAGCAAGAACTTTGCAGGCCAGAATGAAGTGGCATATTCAAAGTGAGAGAAAGACAGAAAGAGAGAGAGAGAGAGAGAGAGAGACAGAGAGACAGAGAGACAGAGAGACAGACAGAGACAGAGAGACAGAGAGAGACAGAGAGAGAGACAGAGAGAGAGAGAGAGAGAGAGAGAGAGAGAGAGAGAGAGAGAGAGAGAATAGAAACATACTCTGCCAACCAAGGTTATTCTACTTGGAAAAATTGTCCTTCAAAAGTGAAGGAGAAGTGTGCCTAGAACCAACACATCTGGTGGCTGCCAGTGTCTCCCATGAGTGCCACAAACTTGGTAACAAATCCAGGAGTTTCTAGGATTTGAGGTGAGGGTACCCTAGCGTTGTTTTTGGCTATGGAGAAGAGCGACATCTGGTGGCACTTGAAGAAAAAAGCAAACACACTGAAGCAAGTAAACTATCTTCCTCACTTATCAAAACGCACAATACAGTAAGATATTCATGCAATAACAGCTAGATATATCTGCTAGGGTATTTTCCATCAGAGCTGTTACAAATTTCTAAAATATAAAGTTTCTAAAACGGATTGTGGCAAACATATCTGGGCTGAGCCAGACAAAACCACCCCTAACGATGGCAGAGGAAAGCCATGCAAGCCCTCTAAGAGCAAGGTAACAAGGATGAACTTTGAAATTGAAGGGACTCAAAGTGACCCAATTAGATTTTTAAAATCTATTTAAAAATATTACAATAATTTCTCTGGGTAAAACATTGGTAAGGACAAAAACTAAAGAGTTGAGTATTCAGCATTTTCCTTATCCTTGCCTTTTGTGGAAAATTCCTTGTTTTCATGGCTCAATTGTGCCGATCAATATAATCTAATGAGAGTAACAGTGTGACACTTGTAGTGTATTTAAAGATGGCTTGAGGACACATAGAAGACTTTGCAGATACTTATGGTTAAATATTTTCAATGTTTTGAGTAACAACAAAAACAGAAACACACAAAAAATAATGTAAGTTTATGTTGATGAAAATTTGACAAACATTTTTAAAGGAGGATTTTTATGGCTTACTTAATTAAATTTTCTAAAACATTTTAACTGCATTTATAAATTTAATGCATTATACTTTATTTTATTTTCCAATAAATTATCTAACAAATATCCTCGTGAACTTAATTACAAATTTAAAAATTGCATTTATAAATATGGTGACTATTATGTTCTTCTTAGTGATGTTTACAAACAGTAAAATCCTCATAACTTTTTAGTTAAACCACAATTCTATTGGACAAATTTCCCCTCAACCATATAGTGGTTTGGTTTATTTAACTGGTCACCCAGGAGCTCAGGTCAAGAAAATAGATGGTTGTGCTGTAACTTCTTTAAATTGACAGTTGAAATATATCCACAACATCATCAAGATGGGCTGATAGAATTTTATGCTGCCACCTTTAATGCTTGCCCTATTTTTACCCAAAGAAGATTCCTATCAGAGATTTGGAGATCTGACACACTTAATTATGATACTTGTTTTTCCAGGGTTACCCTTAGCTCCCTAGTGTTAAGTGCTTCTGGCAAGTTGGTTACTGATTGCATACCACTGGTCATTCTTAAGAATACAGAGATAAAGTTTATGTTATCATTGAATTTCACTGTCCTATGGTTTTTGTTATTTATGATAGCAAACAGAAAAGTAATCTTTGTATATTTAGTGTCTTAGATATACAAAGATTATTTCTCAAATGGTAGAGAAATAGTAATATGTGTTTTCTTTATTATATTGATTTTTAAATTTCTCTTTATTGCATTAAAGCCCCTTATCAGTCGAATCAATGTAATTTGGATTTGTTAAATATTAAGAATTTGTTTAATAGCTAGTTACAGAAACCTGAATGAGACTGGCTTAAAAATGTTAGAAATTTGTTTTTCTTTACCTAAAAGATGTTTATTCCTGCAAAGATCGAATTTTTACAAAATCTGGTTGGGTTCTACAGGGTCCTTTCCACTTCAAGTTCCGCTGTGTAATATTATCTTACTTCTACTGAATTTGACATTTTTGTCTTTTTCAATGTTCTGGGCTTCTTCTCACTTTCTTTTTTATCATCTGTAGCTCATGGCTTGCATCCTGATGGTTGCCTCAAAGTTGTAGCTACAACATTTCCATTTTAGGTAGGAAGAATAAAGAACAGAAAGACCTTCATGTTGAGTCAGAGTTTTTCCAGAAGTACCTCCCAGCAACTTCTACCTACATGTCGTTATTTGGAATGTAGTCAGATGACTACTCCTATCTTCAAGGGAATGGGTGGACAATCTAAATAAAAAGAGGTTGAATGTTAGCAACTGGCAGTCTCTTCTACACTGTGCCAAGCACCTTGGCTTTATGGTATGGGTAGACTAAAATTGTATATAGAACAGATATTTTGTCTGAAGCATGGGGTCTAGAGCATCAGACCTCCAGGGTTACTTTACTCAAAACTGTGAAAAAAATAAGTTGAACCTTTTTTTAGTATCCATGCCAATAGAAAATTCAAATCCATTCCCTATTAATTGGACAGTCTTGAGACTCACTGTCCCTGGATTTAAATTATATCTTGACAAATTTCAAGCCTGACTTGAGCCTATGACCACCTCCCAATCATCCCCAACCAGTCCTCTTGTTCATTACATTGGATTCAACTAATTGCTTTCCAAATTCTCTTCATATTTTTAGGTGGCAGGAGCACAATTCTCAGATATTTACATAGCATATGGTTGTAATCAGTGTGTCTTACATGTCAGCTTCTGGATCTGAAGTCATAGCTTCTAGGATCTTTCTAAGAGGAGACTTGGAGGTACACAAAGGTAAAATACAGAGAAAAGCTCTAGAGCTGGGAGGAAGAGTAAGAGAAGTAAGGGGATAGGGATAATAGGTCTAGAGTGAGATAAGGAAACTGGAGATTTGGTGGAAGAAGAATGTGGGGTGAGCAGATGCTATGATGAATAAACTTTGTCAGGCAAGATCTCTAAAGAAGAATTTTGGCAAGTTTTACCATGTGCAATAACCATCACATTATCCCACACTTGCCCCATTCCACCTCCTTAAGAAACAGTCTATAAAGGTTTGTGTTACTGCTAAATACTTTGGGGGTTGTATTTCTGTATTTTTTTGAAACTGCCACCTTTCAAAGAGAAAGCAGAGACCAAGTTTATTGAGATTCAGTAGTGGAATGACTTGTGATACCCAACATATATTCTAAGGAATACAGCGAGAACACAATTGTGTGTGGTGAGTGCCATAAACCTCCAGATAAGTTGTAGGAAATAGAAGACTCATATCTGCGTCATGTCCAGAGTTTTGGGTAAAAATAGACTAACAGAAATTCTCCACTCTATTAAGGCACAAAAGTAGATTAGAGATGACTGTGTGGGGCTGTGAAGAATAAAGAGTTCATCAGTCAGTGAACATTTATTGAGCATGTATTATGCTTGAGGTATTATTATTCTATATACTATTATTCTATATTATTATTCTATATTCTATATACTGAGAACAATGGTGAACAAGATAGATAACATTCCTTCCCATAAAAAGATTATATTTAATGAACCTGAGGTAGCCCCACTAAGTCTCTCGCAGAGACTGCATTTGAGACAAGGAAGCAAATTGCAAGGTTGGTTCACCATCTGCAAATCAATTAATGTGATACACCATTTAAATCGAATGAAGATAAAAATCATACGATCTTATCGATAGATGCAAAAAAAGCATTTGACAAAATCCTGCATTAATTTATAATAAAAATGTTCAGCAAAGTGGGACTAGAGGGAACATATTTCAACCTAATAAAGACCATATATAACCAATGCACAGCTAACATCATACTCAATGGTGAAAAGCTAAAAGCATTTTTTTTTTAAGACCAGGAACAATTATTGAATTGTACACTTGAAACCTATATAATTTTATTAACTAATATCGCTCCCCCAACGCCCAAAGAAAAAGGCCAGGAACAACAAGAACAAGATGAGAATGTCCACTTTTGCCACTTGCATTCAATCGCAAGAAAAAAGAACAAAATTGGAGATGCCATGCTACCAGATATTAAACTATACTACAAGGCTGCAGTAATCAAAACAGCATGGTACTGGCACAAAAACAGACACATAGAACAATGAAATAAAATAGAGAGCCCAGAAATAAACTCACACCTTTATGGTCAATTAATCTATGACAAGGGAGGCAATAATATACAATTGAATATAAAGTTTATTCAATAATTGGCTTTTGGAAAACTGAACAGATCCATGCAAAAAAAAATAAGAGACCATTTTCTTTTTTAAAAATTATTTATTATTATTTATGCCTACAGCACCGGTCTTCCTAGACAGTCTCCCATTTAAGTACTAACCAGGCCCAATCCTGCTAAGTTTCCAAGATGAGACGTTGGGCTTGTTCAGGGTGGCATGGCTGTAGACTATGGATCATGGCTCCACTGGGGCATAAACCCAGGACCTTCTGCATGTAAAGCAGATGTGCTAACTGCTACACTATGGAACCATGTCCTAGACCATTTTCTTACACAAGAATAAACTCAAAATGGATCAAAGACTTAAATGTAAGACCCCAAACCATAAAACTCCTAGAAGAAAACATAAATGATAAACTCTCTGATATTACTCCTAATATTTTTTCTGATATATCTTCAGGCATGGGAAACAAACAAACAAACAAACACACACACACACACACACACACACACACACACACAAAAACCAATGGGACTATATCAAACTAAAAAGGTTTTGCAAAGCAAACCAATAAAAAGACAACCTACTGAGTGGGAGAAGATATTTGCCAACGATACATCCAATAAGGGGTTAATAATCCAAAATACATAAAATACTCACAAGACTTAACACCAAAAAAACACAATCTCATTTAAAAATTGGCAGAGGACCTGAATAGATATCTCTCCAAAGAGGATATACACATGGCCAGTAGATATATGAAAAGATGCTCAATGTCAGTAATCATCAGAGAAATGCAAATTAAAACCACGACGAGGTATCACCACACACCTCTCAGAAAGGCTATCATCAATAAATCAGCAAACAATTTGTTGGTGAGGTTATGGGGAAGGACCACCCTGGTGCACTCTTGATGGGACTGCAAATTGGTGCAGTCACTGGAAAACAGTATGGAGGTTCCTCAAAAAATTATAAATAGAGTTGCCTTATGACCCAGCAATCTCACTTCTGGATATTTATCTGAAGAAATCAAAATCACTACTTCAAAGAGATATACTCACCCTTATATTTATTGCAATGTTATTTATAATAGCTAAGATATGGAAGCAACCTAAATGTCCATCGATAGACTATTGGATAAAGAAGAAGTGGTACATATATACAATGGAATATTACTCACCCATAATAATGAATGAAATCTTACCATTTGCAACAACATGGATAGATCTAGAGGGTATTATGCTAACTGAAGTAAGGCTAAGAAAGACAAATACCATATGATTTCATTTATGTATGGAATCTAAAGAATGAAATAAATAAACAAACAAAACAGAAGCGGACTCATAGATACAGAGAACAAACTGATGGTTGCCAGATAAAAGGGAGGTTGGGGAGTGGGGTAAAAAAAGTGAAGTGATTAACAAATTGGCAATTACAAAATACATGTGGGAATGTAAAGTACAGCATAAGGAATATAGTCAATAACACTGTAGTAACTATGATTAGGGCCAGGTGGGTACTAGAGTAATCGTGGGATCTCTTTGTAAATTACATAAATGTCTGACCACTATTCTGTAGATCTGAAATTAATATAAAGTAATATTAAATGTCAACTGTAATTGAAAAAAATTGAAAAAGAAAAAAGAAAAGGGGGAAAAGAGGAAAGAGAAGGAATAGAGAACAGCTTGCTAGTATGGAACTTGAGTGACATTTGTGCTATTAAGGGCAGCAACAGAGCAGATCTTTGTGGCCTCTGTGAATGTGCAAGTTCACTGTCCTCTCTCTTAACCAAAGGTGGTTCCTGGATCATCTGAAAGAAAAAGGAAATAAAGCCCTCCCCCTTGGAAACAAAAAAACAAACAAACATGGAGGCACGACCTTGCCTGCAGGCCACATGACATGATCCAGATGTCTGCATGGATAGAAAGTGACTGCTGAGGACCAGACGTCGTCCCTAACATATGTTGTGCACTTTATCTGACACAAACCTGATCCTGGAATAATTTTCAGAGAAAAATGAATGAGAGGAAATATTGGGATGAATGAGAAAACTCTGATATAATTGAAATTAACCCAATTGGCAAGATAAAAGTCTATTTATTTGTCAGTAGGCAAAATGGAGACGAGATAGAAATTAAATTTAATGATAAAAAGTATAATGAAATTATCATTCTGTAGTTTGTGACATGTATATTTTTATTCAGAACATCTGGTTACACACAAATCTAATTGAATATGAATCATCTACAAATCACTTTGGGTCAGTATGTTGCATTAAAATTAGCATTTTGATTGACATTAAAATATATTTTAGGAGATATCAATTATTAGGATCATTAGAAGGTTTTCCATGTGATTTTGGATTAAATATGTATGGTAGTAAAGTATATTATTTTTAAACTTTTTATTATCTTTTTAAAATTATAGTTGACATACAATATTATATTAGTTTCAGGTATACAACATAGTTTTAGACATTCTATAACTTACAAAGTGATCATCCCGATAAATCTAGTACATATCTGACACCATACATACTTACTATGATATTATTGACTATATTCCCTATGCTGTATTTTACATCTCCCTGACTGTTTTTATAACTGGCAATTTGTATATCTTAATAATCCCTTCCTCCATTTCATTCATTCTTCCTACCTCCCTCCTATCTGGAAACTATCAAAATGTTCTCTGTATCTCTGTATTATGTTTCTGAGAACTTAAGGGTCATTGCAGTTGTAAGAATGTATTTTTAAGCTCTCACAATGAAGTAAGTATTACATATGTGGGAAGTTTTTTTTATTTTTATTTTTTTTTATGCCTAAAGCACCTGGTCTGCCTAGGTGGTCTCCCATCCAAGTACTAACCAGGCCTGACCATGCTTAGCTTCCAAAATCAGACAGGATCGAGCATGTTCAGGGTGGCATGGCCATAGATTATGGGGATTTTTAGATGTAGAGTTACAACCTGGTGTGGTTATATGAAAGCCGATGATAACCTTATTTTAAGATTGATAGTTTGAGATTTGAGTATATATGAAATATTTGGCTTCAATTTAAGGTCATAATGATGAGTAAGTGCTAAGTTTTAGCTTCAACAGGATTTACATTGAGAACAAGAGTCCAGATGAAGATGTTCACTTTATTGCCTTTTTGAGGATGTGTTGTGACAAAGAAGGTCAAAAAATGGAAAGTCACATAATGAAATATCCAACTTGAAAGGACAATTCAAGTTGCCTATCGTAGTTTCTGGCTTACAGAAGATCAGGAAGTGGGCTGATAAAAACTAGATATAGAAATAAGTTGTGGGACAGGCAACCTCAACAAGAAAGTGTTAGAGGAGAGGAAAATGTTAGAAAGTTCAAGAAATGGAAGCTGTGTTCAGAGTTTGGATGATGGCATTTAAGCCTTTAGAAGAGAATCAGTTCTGGATGAAGACTAGGCCCAGGCCATGGAACTGGAAGAAATTGAAGGTGAAAGTTGCAGAAGCTGAAAATTTTTAAAAATTGAAAAGAAAAAAGATGTCAGCAGTAGTAGGCTTAACCAGCTGGGTCAGATGGTGTGGGATTTAGTGGGGTGCAGGAGCCCAAGGCTGTGTAGAAGTAGACAATTGTTTGGAGGATATTGATATCTCATACATATTAGAGTCTAGAAAGTACTCTGCAGGGTCCTAGAATAAAGGGTGAGCTCCATGTCCTGATCATTTAGCATCAAAGTAAACCCCTTCCCTTATAATCTACTTGAGTACTTTCAAAGTTGCAGTTCACAGGAGTTCATTCTGGTTCATACCTGGGATGAGATATTTTGCCCTATTAACTATTTTTCTTTTTGTTATTTTATTGCCTTTCTCCCAGTAACCTAAAATAAGTGGAACTTTTACAGAACCCGTAAGCACCTTTTCTCTCTCTTGAATTTTTATAGATTGTGTATATTAATTATTAAGCTGTGGATTTCATGAAAGTATGAAATCACCTGAGTTATTCACCATGATATTCCTGGTGCTCAGCATGCTATTGGTTGTTGAATAAATGAATGAATGAGTGAATAATTGTATTGGCAACCAAAGAACATCACCAAGCCTTTAGACTTACCAGAAATGCCATCTCTTGGCTCTGCTTCTTGTTCATTATGTCTACATTGTCTTGTGTGGGCTGAGAGATAGAGGCCATAGAGTCTCCAAGAGGAAAAATTGTCAGGAAATAAGTATTCTGTCAGTCTAGGTTTTACATACTCAAAGGAAGACCCAAGAAACTAATAGGATAATAGGTTATTCAGAAGGTCCATGAGCATAATAATGTAATAGACTATGCAGCCAGGAAGACTTCTTGCTGTCACCTTGCTGGTGAGGACAAGGTTCTTACTGTCAACCTGTCTTACACAGGATTGGCTTTGGAAATGAGTGGGACTGAGCCCATAGGTGAGAGTCATTATGGTGTGCTTCCTGGGTGGGAGAAGGTAAAGACTGACATTCTGAGATGGTTGCCAGAATGACTAGGGCTCTCTTGGGCTGATTTTCTATAAGCAATTGATCTAGAAAGCAGAATTCTGATAGGT
This sequence comes from Rousettus aegyptiacus, assembly GCF_014176215.1. Classification (NCBI taxonomy): domain Eukaryota; kingdom Metazoa; phylum Chordata; class Mammalia; order Chiroptera; family Pteropodidae; genus Rousettus; species Rousettus aegyptiacus. The sequence goes on along the minus strand of NW_023416292.1, from coordinate 44,713,645 downwards.
TTGGCTGTTCTTTCCTGTGAACGTCTGTAAACACCTATAAATAACAGAATTGATTCCTTTCTGTTTGTTTACATGCCTCTCTCTAAAGACTTGGGATCGAGGGAGCATAAGCATGGTCTTTGGACACTTAGCACAGATTTGTTCTGTAGAGTTTCTAAAGAGATAACATGACTTATGTATGGAAGCTACATAAAAATGTTTTATTTTTTCAACTCATCATGAGATAAATCTGAAGACAGATTAATTTGTCCCAGAGATATGAACTATCTATAACTGTAGGTGTTCAGTCACATGACCCATTAATGGTACTCTATTATTTATTTATGGTTGATTATTGATAACAATTTTTTTTGGTCATAGAGTCTTGAAATCACAAAAACATTCAAATCGTTGTCAGGAAAAAAGATGCTAAATATTTCTAAAAACTTCAACTACAACCCTGTTAGTCTGGGGGCTAACCAAATACCAAGCAGGAAGGGCCAACTTACTTCCTAATGCTAATTAGCTTTAATTAGTTCTTTGGCACCTAAAAGCTGGTTTCTTGGACATCCATGATGCTAAATCTAGGCCCTTTGAAAGACACTCATATCCATGTTTTAAAAGCCCTTATTCTGGTAATATAAGAATACATGATTCATATGGGGCCCAGAAGAAGAAAGCAAGAGAAGCTGAGGAACAAGTCCTGGATGGGGAAGTGTCCCAGGGGTTACTGGGCATCACTGAACTGTGCTGATTCATCACAGAGATATTATCCTAATGGCACAGTGAAAGTTCTGTAATGAGTCACATGCACGATTAGCTCATGTGTGCTTCTTACTTAGTCTTGGGAATATTGGGAACATCCAGATATTGCTCTTGCTGATGGTGTCAGATAGTTCTTGTTTGAGCTTATTTATTTATTTATTTATCTATCTATTTATTTATTTATTTTTAACTCTCAAGTCCCTCTCTTCTTCCATCTTTGTTATTTCCAATTTCTGTCTTCACTACCACTAATTCTTTCCTCCATCTAGTCAGCTCTATTTTCTAAGGTCACTATTTCATTCTTCATCTCTTTTATTGAGTTCTTCAGCTCCAGAAGTTCTTTTTTTTTTTTTTTAAAGTTTAAATCTCTTTGATAAAGTATTCCTGTTGTTCATTGATTTTGTTTTTGAGTTAGTTAAACTGTATGAATTTTCTTGCATCTCATTGAGTTTTTCAGAAATGTAACCATGAATTCTCTGGCATTTAAATTATGTATATCTATATCTTTAAGTTTATCTTCTGGAGATTTTTCACTTTCTTTCTGGGCTGCTTTATCACTTTGGTTGTTCATGGTGTTTAAAGGGTTATTTTTCCACCTACTCATTTATGAGAATGTACTCTGCTATCTTTATGTTTTTTTTCAATTATAGTTGACATACAGTATTATATTCATTTCAGGTGTACAACACAGTGATTAGACATTTATATAACTTATGAAGTGGTCACCGCAATAAATCCAGTCCCACCTGACACCATACATAGTCATTACAGTACTACTGACACTATTCCCCATGCTATACTCTATATCCTCATGACTATTCTGTAACTACCAATTTGTACCTCTTAATCCCTTCCCTCCTTCACACATCCTCCCATCCCCCAATCTGACACTCATCAAAATGCTGTATGTATCCATGAGATTGTTGCTGTTACTGTTGTTTGTTTATCCTGTTTTCTAGAGTCTACATGTGACATTTGTCTTTATCTGACTTACTCCACTCAGTACAATACCTTCTAGGTCCATCCATGTTGTTACAGATGAGAAAATTTTATTTTATTTTTTGTTGGTAATAATAATAAGTATATATTACATATATATGATTATATATATATATATATATATATATATATATATATATATATATATATATAATGTTCCAACTTATTCTGTCTGGATTCATCTATTGATGAACACTCAGGTGGCATCCAAATCTTAGTTATTGTAAATAATGCTGCAATGAACATATGGACTCGCGTGTCCTTTCAAAGTAGTGTTTTCGGTTTCTTCAAATAAATACCCAGAAGTGGGATTACTGGGTCCTTTTTTGTTTCTTGTTACAGCCTTTGTTTTAAAATCTATTTTGTCTTGTATAAGTATTGCTACCCCATATTTTTTGGTTTCTATTTTCATGAAACATTTTTTTTCACTCCTTTACTTCCTCCTTTTAGTCTGTGTGTCTTTTGATCTGAAGTGGGTCTCCTGTAGGTAGCATATGTAAGGGTCTTGTTTTCTTAACCATCCAGTCACTCTTCCTTTTGATTAGAGCATTTAATCTATTTACATTTAAAGTAATTGTTACTAGATATGGAGTTACTGCTATCTTATTATTCGTATTTAGAATACAAATAAAGAATCTTCGCTCAAAGAATGACCTTTAACATTTTCTGTAATACTGGCTTGGTGATGACAAAATCATTTTGCTTTTTCTTATCTGGGAAGCTCTTTATCTGTCCTTTAATGCTAAATGATAGCTTTGTTGGGTAAAGTAATCTTGGTTTAAGTCCTGGGTCTTCATCACTTTAAATATTTTGTTCCAAGCCCTTCTGGCCTGTAGTTTCTGTTGAGAAATTAACTGACTGACAGTCTTATGGGTGCTCCCTTGTAGGTAATTTTGGTTATTGTATCTTTAATTTCTCACTGATTCTTTTTTAAGGTTTCTGTCTTTCTGTGGAAGTTCTCACTGAGTTCATCTATCTTCCCCTAAGTTCATTGAACATCCTTATAACCAGTGTTTTGAACTTTGTATCTGGTAGATTGCCTGCCTACATTTTGTTTAGTTTTTTTTCTGGAGTTTTCTCTATTCTTTTATTCGAGATTTTTTTTTTTTTTTTGTCTCCTCATTTTGGCTGACCCCCTGTGTTTGTTTCTATGTATTAGGTTAATCGGCTACATCTGCCAGTCTTGGCAGAATGGCCTTATGTAGCAGGTATCCTTTGGGATCCAGTGGTGTAGTCTCCCTGGTCACTCGAGCTAGGTGCTCCAGGGGTATCCCTTGAGCATGTCGTGTGTGACCTCATCTTATAGTTGAGCCTTGATTGCTGTTGGTACATCACTGTGTGGGATTGACCCTCAGGCTGTTTGGCTATGAGGACTGGCTGTAACTACAGTAGATGAGCTGTTGTGTGGGGGTTGATCTCACAGAATGGGATTTTCAATAGTGGGACTCCAGTGCCTACTGAATCCACCCCTTGGTTGTGTCATTTGTGTAGCTAATTGGGTCATGCAGTGGTATGGTCTAAAGCCAGCCACTGGGTGTGTTGCTTCTGGATCTCTTGCGAGAAGCTCCAGTGCAGGACCAGATCAGCCACTGCCTATGACCAACCTGGGACCACCTGGTAGGAGCTACAAAGTAAGCTGCCTTTGCTGGGCTTACAGGTGCCTGAGATAGGCTATACTGTGAACCAAGGCCAGCTGCCACTATGCCAGGCTGGAGGATACTTAGCAAGAGGTACAGGGTGGTACAAAAATGGCATAGAGGATACAGGTTTTGTCCATCCCTCTTTGGACCACATCAAAGTCCGGACAAAAACATAGAGCAAATAGTAAGCAAATTCACCTGGGATCTGGACGAACAGAAGTACAACAACTAGGGAGAGAAATAATTAATCACCCTGCAATGGTAGAAGGTAAGAGGTGGCAAAGATATGAGGCTGCCTGGTCCCAATGGCCGAGTGGGACGAGGCTGTGGCAATGGCAGCCAGCATCTGCATATGCCTCTTAAAGGAGCCATGTCCACAAGTGGACTTGCTCAGTGATGGACCTGCTTGCTATGAGCACTAGCACCAGACTACGCAGGGGGCACCAGGGACTTACAGGCGGACACTGAGTTGTCAGAGTGAGGGCCAAGGCGAGACCCACTCTGTACAGAAGTGCTGGCGGTATCCATTGTTCCTCTGTTGAGCCTTCCTGCTCCCAGTGTGCGGACTCAGCACTGCCATAGTTGAGACGTCATCAAACCAGGTAACAGAGGTTGCTCTGCCCAGAGGATTCCCTGAAACTCCACCTCTCCCAACTTGTGGCCCCAGCCAAGCCACATCCAGGTGTGTCCTCCACAAGTCTGATGCTCCTTGCTGAGCAGCGCCAAGCCTCATAACTGGCGGCAGCTGGCCTCTGTTTCTGGTGTGGCCTCTTGAAGCAACTATAAGCACAGCATCTGTGGATTGCTTGCTGAATCTTAACAGTTGGCCCCAGAGGGGCACCAGTTGGGGCTAACCTTGGCCTGTAGCTGAACCCCTCTCAGGACTGTGCCACTGGAAACCTACTACACAAAACTGAACTAATAAGACTGGGAGACTTAAGAGCTTTGATTAGTACCTAAAAACAGACACAGAAAGGCAGCCAAAATGGGAAGACAAGCATAAACCATGTGAGAGAACAGAACAGAGCAGAACAGAGATCCAGAAATAATGGAGTCAAGCAATCTAACAGATGCAGAGTTCAAAACACTGGTTACAAAGATGCTCAATGAACTTAGGGAAAGTGTAGACGAATTCAGTGAGAACTTTAACAAAGAGATAAAAAAACATAAAAATGGGAATGGAAATTATAAAAGAGGATGTTAGAGGGAATCAACAAAGTGGATAAAGAAGAGGTTCAATCCACCGATACAGAGCACGAAGAAGACAAGGACACTCGATCAGAATGGCAAGAAAAAAGAAGCCAAGACTATAATTTAAGAAGTCTATGGAATGTAATTCAATGTAAAAATATCTGTGTCATAGAGGTACCTGAAGGAAAATAAGACGTTGAAGAGCTATTTGAAGAAATAATGATGGAAAACTTCCCTAACCTGGTGAAGGAAATAGACATACAAACCCAGGAAGCTCGGAGAGTCCCACAAACAATGAACACAAAGAGACCTACACCAAGACACATTATAATGAAAATGCCAAAGGTTAAATACAAAGAGAGAATCTTAAAAGCAGCAAGAGAAAAGCAGTTAGTTACCTACAAGGTAGTATTCATAAGACTGTCAGCTGATTTCTCAAAAGAAACTATGCAGGACAGAAGGGCTTGGCCCAAAATAGTCAGTGTGTGATGAAAACCCAGGATCTACAACCAAGAATACTTTATCCAGCAAAGCTATCATTCAGAGTCGAAGGACAGGTAAAGAGCTTCCCAGAGAAAAATAAGCTAAAGGAATTTACCTTCACTAAGCCAGTAATACAGGAAATGTTAGAGGGACTTCTTTAAGAAGAAAGAACATATATCAAAAATAGGAATAAAGAATGGTAATAACTACATTCCTATCAACAAGTACCTCAAATGGAAAAGAATTAAGTGCTCCAACCAAAAGATAGAGTGACTGAATGGATAAGAACACAAGACCCATACATATGCTTTCCATGACAAACTCACTTTGGATTAAGACATGCATAGACTAAAAGGAAGGGATGGCAAAAGATATTTCACTGCTGACCTAAAGGGTATTATGCTGAATGAAATAAGTCAGATAAAGGCAAATGTTGCATGATTTCATGTACATGTAGAATCTAAAGAACAAAATAAAGAGCAACAAAAACAGAAATAAACTCATGAATACGAGAAATATTTTGAGGGCTACTAGATGGGAGGGGAGTTGCAAGGATGGCAAAAAGAGGCAAAGGGATTAAGAAGTACAAATGGATAGTTACAAAATAGGCATGAAGATATAAAGAATAGCATAAGGAAAATAGTTAATAATTTTGTAATAAATATGTAAGGGAGAAGAGGTTTACTAGATTTAGTGTGGTGATCACTTTGTGAGTTATATAGATCTCTAATCATTATGCTGTACAATTGAAATATATTATTGTATTCCAACTATAATTGAAAAAAAACTCATTGAATTGTACAATGTAAATATGAGCAACTAATTGTCTATTATATATTTAGATAAAGCTGGAAAGAAAAAAAATGATATAGGGCATGCTGAGGCCAGCCACTGCTTGTTTGGGGTTTGTAGACCTCGCATAGATTTTTAGGAAAGTCTGCAGCACAGTCTGAGGCTGCCCACTTCTTTGGAACCAACACTGAAAGAGCTTCAGGCCTGTGTGCAAGTGGGATGAAGCAAATTCTCAGAGAATCACCAGGGTGGGGCAAACAGTGTTAGTCAGTTAGCCAGCTGGTTTGGGGGGAGGACTTGACAAAGGAACAATAACACTAGCCTGACCAGAGCCACCCCTCCAGCCCTCTCCCTGAAGCCAGATAAATTCACTTCTTCTCCACTAAGTACCTGGAAGTTTTTGAACTGCTACACCAGCACAGGAGCTCAGCGTGAGTGAGTCCGTCCCTAAGTAAGTTTGTGTGTAGCCTTTTTGGATGGAATGCCTGGGACGCCAGCAGCCCTCTATCTCACCTGGACAGAATCCCCACTGATTTTCACAACCAGATGCTGTGGGTAATTCTCTTCACAACACTGGTGATCTGAGTTGGGGAACCCAGTGTGGGTCTGAGACCTCTTTCTCCTCAAGGGGGACCTCTACAGCTAAGATAACCCTCCAGATTTTTAACCATCACACACGGGTGTGGAACCAGCCCATTTTTCATCTCCACCCCTCCCGCTAGTCTTACCATGGCTTCTTCTTTATATCTTTTGTTATAGAAGTTCTGTTTAACTATTCTTCAGGTGGTTCTCAAGGGTGATTTTTCTATAATTTAGTTGTAATTTTGAGTGGAGGCAAGCATAGCATTTACCTACTCTACCATTATGACTAGAAGTCTAACATATAAATTAAAAGTAAAAAAACAGTAAGTATTGATAGGTATGAACTTACTATTGGCATTTTATTATTTTTGACTATTTCGTTTCTTGTTTTCTTTCGTCCTCTCTTGCTTTTTTCTGTATGATTTAATGATTATCTGTAGTTGTATATTTGGGTTCTTTGTCTTTATCTTTTACATGTTTATTATAAGTTTTTGTTTTATGTCTATAATGAGGCTTACATAAAACATAATTTATCTATTTTAAGCTTATAACAATTTAACTTCAAATTCCTACAAAAGTTCTACATTTTTACACTCACCTCCACATTTTGTTTTGCTTAGAATTTATATCTTTTTTTATATCATGTATTCATTAACAAATTATTGTCATTATAGTTATTTTTAATATGTTTGTCTTTTATCCTTTATACTGGTTTATATGTGATTTATACATCACCATTACAATATTAGAGCACTCTGAATTTAAATATATCTTTAACTTTACTAGTGAGTTTTATACTTTTATATTTACCTATTACTAACTAGTTTCTTTTCATTTCAGCTTGAGTAACACTAACATTTCTGTTAGACCAGTCTAGAGATGAATTCTTTCAGCTTTCTTTTGTCTAGGAAACTCTTTATCTCTCCTTTAATTCTAAATAACAACGTTATCAGGTGGAGTATTTTTGGTTGGCAATTTTTTCCTTCAGCTGCTAGTCTTATCAGGATTCCCTTGTATGTAACAAGTCACTTTTCTTTTGCTACTTTTAAGATTCTCTCTTTGTCTTTAACTTTTGAAAATTTATTTATAATGTGTGTGATTTTCACTGGTTGTGAAAATCAGTGGGGATTCTGTCAATGTGGATCTCTTTAAATTAATCTTTGTTGCAGGGGTATTCTTTAGGCTTTCTGGATCTAAATGTCTTTTTCTTTTCCCAGATTAGCATATTTTCAGATATTACTTCTCCGAATAAGTTTTCTACCCATTTCTCTTTTTCTTCTTTTACTCCCCTATAATGCATATGTAATGCCTGAAAAGTGACTCTTACTGGAAAATTACTGCTTGGCTATGTCCATGGGAACATAGGCTGTCACCCATAGGAACATAACATTCTAAACAAACTTTCCGCTTCTGTAATCCCGCTTACGCACCTGACCTGTAAGTTGACAGGTAGTGAATAGAAGAAAGATAGCCCTTTGTGTTTAGATAGAATGAACAATGAGATTCTGGTCTTAAAAACTCTGTGCCTCTACATTTTGGGGCTGCTTAATTTGGTGTTTGCATACCCCTGGCAGACCAAGCTGGCTGAATAGAGTGTTTCCTATAACTCACTGAGTTCTGGTGGTCTGTGTGTCTTTTGGGGGCTGGCTGCTACAACACATATATTGGTCACTTGATAATGCCCCATAGGTTCCTCAATTATTTTTTATTTTTTTTTCACTCTTTTTGTTTGCTTGTCTGTTTGTTTGTTTGTATGATTTCCACTGCCCTGTTTGAGCTTGCTGATTATTTTTTTTTTTTTAGTTTGATCAAGTCTGCCAACTTGCTCTATTAATTTTTTTTCAGTTTAGTTACTGTGTTCTTTATCTCTATGATTTACTTTTGGTACATTTTAATATTTTTTTACATCTTTTTGAAATTATCACTTTGTTCTTAACCTTGGTGAGCATTTTTATGACTCTTGAACTTTCTATCAGGTAAACCACTTGTTTTCATTTCATTAAGGTTGGTTTCTGGAGATTTATCTTGTTCTTTTGTTTGGAACACATTACTTTGTTTCTTCATTTTTCTTGGCTATCAAAGTTGGTTTCCGCACATTAGAAACCAACATAACAGCCACTTCTCCCAGTGTTAACAGACTGTCTTCATGTAGGAGGTAAACCCTATCAATCAGTCCATCCTGATCTCCTTGTTGCCTCCCAAACCCTTGTGATTGTCCAAGCCACTCTCTGTTTTTAGTGGGTCTCTGTACTGAGAGTATGCCAAAAATCCATTAGTATCTCAAAGGCATGCGAAATTCACAGGTTCTTGGAGGATGACTAATTGCTTACCCCTTCAACTACCCTTTCTAGACTAAGTAAAAGGTTGACCTTCAGGTAGCATCTGGGAAAGTCAGGACACTAGATGTGCAATCTGGCCCTTATAAGGGAGTAACTGGGAGCTTGTTTTTTTGCCTATTCACTCTGTGCTGAGCCAGGGGGAGTAGTCGCAGGAAATGTTTGTGTGTCCAGGTAGAACTGCCTTTTTATTTTGTATGCTCCTGAGGGGTTTGCAAATGCCAAGCCCCGCAGCTCACAGAGCTGGGTAATATGAAGGCCAGTGCCTTGGGTAGCAGCTATAACAATTGGGGCACTAGAAGTGTGGACAAGCTCTTTCCAGGGAGAAGCTGGATAATTGGTTTTATGTTAGAATAAGCTAGAAGGAGATGGTGGGAGACATGTATGCCAGCTTTTTCAGGCCCCTGGTAGTGTTGTGGTGTGATCAAATCCAAGACCCACGGAGCCAATTGAGATGAATTGTGAGCATTTATTAGCTGGCTGCTGACTGACTCTCTACCAAGCAGGGTTAGAAGAGATCAGCCCTGAGCTCTCAGAAGAGGCAGTTTATATAGCCACCAGCACATCCCTGAGCAGATCACCACACCCTGGTTAACAGTTAACAGTTGGCCATTAGCACATCCTTGATCAGATTACCACACCCTGGTTAAAGAGAATCAGAAGTAAATGCTGGCTTACTGGAAAATTGTCCACCCATAACATTCCCCACTGGTTTTCTAGGGGAATTCAAATCATTGAACAGTAGGTCTAATCCTCTCCTACTCTGTCAGACCTCACCTAAAGCCATACAGAGACCCCCATTCACTTTAGGATGGAGAGAATCAAGATGGTCCAGACTGGACCCTTGACAGTCTTATTTTTAGTGGGTCCTCTGTCTGACACAGGGTCCATTGTTCTGATGTCTGTGGTAGATGTGCAGCCTTGATTTTGGTACGGTGAATCCAATGACGGCATCCAGCTACCTTGACCGTGGTGGGTGTTGTGAGGATGACAGGAAAAGGTCCGTCCCAGCGGGGCTCAAGAGAAGCGCGCTGTACCTTTCTCACCCAGATCCAATCGCTTGGAGCATGGTTGTGTGGCTGGACTGGATGCTGAGCAGCTGTTCTAGTGGCAGAGACCAGTTAGTGGGTCTCCTGTCATGTGAGAGAGAGAGCTTGCAAAGATTTAAGCAGTGAAAAAATATGAATTTCTGTTAGCTTTTCCTCCCCTAACTTGGGGAGGAGAGGTGGGAGTCTTCCAAACATTATTTCATAAGGCGTGAAGCCCTTACAATAGGGTGTGCACTGTGCCCTTAAAAGGGCAAAGGGGAGGAGACTCATCCAGTTTTTGCCAGTTTCCAGCTTGAACTTAGTTAAGGTTTCTTTCAAGGTCTTATTGATCCTTTCTATCTGTCCTGAACTCTGAGGCCTATAAATGCAATGCAATTGCCGATTGATCCGTAACGCCTTTGCTAGAGATTGGCTGGTCTGGGTGATGAACACTGGGTCATTGTGAGACTCCAGTGTTGTGGGCAGGCCAAATCGAAGCACTGTTTCTGAGACTAATTTCTTTGCTACTACCTGAGTGGTCTCCTGCTTTGTAGGGAAGGCTTCAGTCCATCCTGAGTAGGTGTCTATGAACACGAGCAAGTACTTGAATCTGAAGTTTCCTGGGCTGACCTCAGTGAAATCCAACTCCCAATGTTCCCCTGGTGCTTGTCCACGAAGTCTTGTCCCTTGTTGTATTTCCTTGAAGGGCTCTGGATTCACTTGTGCACAGATGTGGCACAGGGATATTTGCTTGGCCATTTGTTGCAGCCCTGGAATGTAATAGTCTCTTTTTAACAGTTCAGTTAACTTGGTTCCTCCCAAGTGAGTGCTCTGGTGAATCTTACTCCTTTTGAGATGAAGCTACTCCCATCCGTAAATAGAGTAGTGTCCAGATTTGGCCAAGGGCTGTCTGTTAGGTCCAGTCTGGTGCAGGTGATGTTCTCTAGGACCTCAAGGCAGTCATGCAAGGGTTGGCAAGGGTCATTGTCAGGCAGCAGGGTAGCTGGGTTGAGTGCGGCAGTTTTCAGGAACTGTATGTGAGGTGGGTTGAGAAGCAGGACCTGATACTGGGTGATCCAAACATTGGAAATCCACCGGTCTGGTGGACCTGACCCAACAGTCAGTTCAGTATGCTCTTCCTTGAAGGAAATTGTGGCCTGTAACTTCTGTAGCAAGTCTCTATCCAGCAGCAGGTATGGGTATTCTGGAAATTAATGGGTAATTGCTCCTTTTCCCAGATCTGTTATCCTCGCTTGGGTCCAAGGGTAAGATTTCCCTTGTCCAGTGGCCCCTTGTATAAGTGCCTTTTCCTTTGAGAGTGTGCCCTGGGCACTTTGTAGGACAGAGCAGGTAGCTCCTGTGTCCACTAAAAAGTTCACAGGCTTGCCCCCGACTTGTAAAGTTACCCTGGGCTCCCAGGGGCTCATAATGTAAGAGCCCTAACCTCCTCGTTCTGCATCCTCGAAAAGGATGAGGGGGGCCTTCTTTTGGGGGGCTAGTCCTGCTTTTAGGGCAATCTTTTTTCCAATGCCCCCTATTCTTGCAATATGCGCACTGGTCCTTCTCTAACCTGACTCTCCTGGCTCCATTGTTCACCTTGGGTACCTGTTTTCGGCCTCTGCCTTTACCTGGCGTTCCCTTTGGCTGGGCTCCTTGCATTATTGCAAGCAGGACCTTGGTCATCTTCTTAGTCTGCGTTATATCTACCTCATCTCTATTGTTGAATAGAGATGAGGGCTACTCGTCGGGCTATCTCGCCCAGCTCAGACAGGTTCTTTCCTTCAAACCCTTCCAGCCTCTGCAGTTTCCTTCTAATATCTGGGGCCAACTGACTGACAAAGGCTAAATTCACAGCCCTCTTATTATTAGGATCCTCTGGGTCAATAGGGGTATATAACCGGTATGACTTTAAGAGTCATTCCAGGAACGCTGCCGGCGACTCATCCTTAGTTTGGATGACCTCGCCTACCTTAGATAAGTTAGCGGGTCGTTGGGCGGCAGTCCGGAGGCCCTGGAGCAGAAGCTGGTGATACCGTTGGAGAGTCTCCTTACCTTGGTCGGTGTTGGGGTCCCAAGACAGACGGGTGTTTGGGAGAATATGTTTGATGCGGGCCGGATTGGTGGAAGGCTGCCTGTTGGGCTCTAATACCACTTTTGCAGCCTCCCTCAGGATCTGCTCCCACTCCTCTGAGGTAAACAGGACCTGGAGGAGTAGCTGAGTCATCCCAGGTTGGCTGGTGGGTAAAGAAAATAGTCTCTAGAAGAAAGGTTAATCCCTGGGTTTTCTCTGAGAATGAGGGGTTCTGGTGTTTCCAATTGCACAGATCAGTGGTGGAAAAAGGGACATAGACCATGAATGACTTCTGAGTTTCTCCCCCAACTGGGGGAGCCAATTGCTGGAGTGTGGCCAAGACTGCTGTCTGGTTTGACGAGTCAGGGACAGGATCAGGATCTGGTGGGGGCCGGTACACAACCCCAGTGCAGGTGTGGGAAGGACTAGTGATCTCGGGGTCCTCAGGTGGTGCCTGAAGGGCTGTTTGCAGGTTGAGTGACTCCTCTGATGGCCCCCCTGTTCTAAATGTGGGCCAATCTAACTGGCAGAACCTCTGAAAGTCAAAGGGAGTGACACTAGCTCCGTAGGCGTGGGCTCGTCTCCTGAAATCCTTAAAATGGTTAAGGAGGCGCTGAAGGGGGGTAGGATGATTCAAGGAAGAAGCCTGAACCATGTTAGTAAAAACAAGCAAGATCTCCTCAAAAGCCAAATAAGCCAGGGCTAGGATCAGCTTCTGACCTAGCGTCCAGTCAGATGGGGCCACAGAGGCCAGATCAAAGGAAAGAATTAAAATACCACACATTGATATATCAAGTAAGTGTATGAAAACCAAGTCAATAAGAGGGTAACAGTACATTTTGACCAGTCTGGACAGACAGACACAATACAGACAGACAAAACAGACTACAACTAACACAAAACACTAGCGTATCAGGCAGGTATTGGGTCAGGATCTGACGTCTCAGACCTGACCGTACTAGGGAAGTTGTGCCGCGTCCAGCTTTCCACTCGTTCTTAGGGCCTACAGACAGGAACAGGTCTAAGCCGAGACTTAGACAAACCCTAGGGCTTACTGGTAGACAGGTCTAAGCCGAAACTTAGATGTACCCTAGGGCTCACAGACAGACAGATACTCAGAAATCTGAATACCTGTAATACCAGAAGTCAAGTCTGACGTCTCAGACCTTGACTGAACTAGGGAAGTATTGCTGCATCCAGCCTTCCACTAGTTCCCCCACAGATATCCAGAAATCTAGATACCCGTAGTGCAGTCTGATTCACTGGTGAAGCTGCTCCAGATGGCTCATGCCCAATTGTTACAGAATTGTACCTTTTGTCCGCCTGCCCTCCTGGGTGAGTCCACCTGGCGTCTGGGGCTGAGGAACGTCTCTCAGTGGCCATCCCCTAGACGGGGCAGGTCCTCGCCCAAGGTGGCCGGGGTCATGGGTCTTAGGAGATCTCCCCCTTTGGAGATATCTTGCTGGGGCTTCCAAATGTTGTGGTGCGATCAAATCCAAGACCCACGGAGCCAATTGAGATGAATTGTGAGCATTTATTAGCCGGCTGCTGACTGACTCTCTACCAAGCAGGGTTAGAAGAGATCAGCCCCGAGCTCTCAGAAGAGGCAGTTTATATAGCCACCAGCACATCCTTGATCAGATTACCACACCCTGGTTAAAGAGAATCAGAAGTAAATCCTTAATGCTGGCTTACTGGAAAATTGTCCATCCATAACAATAGGATCCCAACTAGATCCCATATGCAGGCTGATTATAAGCTGGAAACTCGGGCAGCAGCTGGGAATATATACCGTTAAATCCTCTTCAGAGAAACTGGAAGATGGGTTTTGCCTGCTACTTCTTCACTGAGCCTGGGGTGGGGAAACACACTTCTGAAACCATTTAATACTATTTCTTTGTTCACTATAGTCCTGTGGGTCTTGGGAATGCAAGAGCCAGCTGATATGGGGGTCTATCCCTTGCATTAAAGCTATAAAATTTGGACTGCTAGGTGTGTGTGTTAAGGGTGGAAAATTTTCAAATGGCCAACTTCTGCTTCCATTGTTTAATGTTAAACAGGGTGTAGTTCTAGGAGATATTCTGTGCAAAGATATGCTAATGACAACTTATGCTAATGTTAAGGGTGTAGTTAGCCTGTGTAAAGATATGCTAATGGCCAGCCTCTGCTTCTGTAAACCTGCTTGCTTGCTGGAGGGAGTTTTGGGGCTTTTTAAGCTATCCCCTCTGGAGGTTTGGGGCTGATCTCTTCTAACCCTGCTTGGTAGAGAGTCAGTCACTGGCTGGCTAATGAAGGCTCACAATTCATCTCAATTGGCTCTGTGGGTCTTAGATTTGATCGCACCACATGTGGTCAAAACCTTTCACTCTCAGGGAAAAGTTGGGAGTTGGCAGTTTCCTTTTGATTGTAAGGTGCCATTCCATTCCAGGGGTAGAGTTTATGTTGAGAGTGTGTCTCAGCCTTTTCTACTATTTCAGTGTGTATATTTTTGTAGTTGCTCAATGTGTAGGAGTCACTTAAGTAGTTTCTGGATTTCTCTTGGAGGGATTCAATCTGTGTGTAGCTGTATATTTAGTGCATCCAGGGAGTAGGAAAATTCAGGAACCTCCTATCTTGGATATCTTGGTGATGTCCCAAAAGGGTTTTAACTTGAGTTGGCTTGCAGCATTTCAGGTTTGATTATAAACTCTAGTTCCTCAATTTCTCAATCTTTGAGCATGTCCTGTGCATATGGCCTAGCACCTATTTTTCTAGACTTTAGCACCTGCTCAAATTGTAAACATTTGAAAAATCACATCTATGAGCAAAATGAGATGCTATTAGGGATTTTATATGAGAGATAGGAGAGAATTTAGAGAATTTACATTACTTTCTAAAAGCAAAAAATAAAACCAAATAAATTCCTATTAACATTTTAATTCTTCCTAATGTATCTCTTCTCAGCCTCACAGAAGTTGACTCTGGATTCTACCCTTGCAAGGCATTAAGATATCTGTGTCTATGCTTATATTTGTATCTTAACCTATGTCTATATTAATATACATCTATGCAGAGTTTTCCCCCCTTCATTTACATATGAAAATTCTTTTACCCAACTTACTATTTACAACTTTGATTTCCAAATGTCAAAGGTTAATATTAAACTGTTATTTTTATTTAAAATACTAATTAAATCAATTACTACTTATTATTTGCATTTTGTATGTCTAATTATTATTATAACAATAAACAATTATTAATTAGTCAAAATAATAATATTAACTAATAAAAAGAATGGATACTCTAGAAGAAGAGTCTCCAAGAAGATAATAGGAACTATGACTTTAAAATGTTATTCTAAAAGTGTTATACTATAGCATTTAAAATATAGTCTTTTAAGATGGCATTTATGTCTTGATAGATAAGATTGTCTTTAACCTATCACTAATTCCTGTTCTACTTTTAGAGCCTTGAACAGTGCTTGCTACACAAGAGATAGGCAATGAATACTTCTGCTTAAACTGACAAGATTTGATTAAAATTTTATTATCAGCTTTGAGAGCACTGAGAGAGAGGGGTGACAGAATATCCACAGTCTGCTCTTCATGTTCCTCCTTCTCCTCCTGCATGCTCTTAGTCCTCCCCCATGGCACTGTCATCTCTGATCCATTTCCAAACTCTTTTCAAGGAAAGGTGGCATTCTCCAGTAAATAAAAGAAAATTAAGAAACTGAAGAAAGGAAATTGCCACCTTCACCCAGACCACATGGAATGGGGATGGTGTGGACCCTCAGAAGTGGATCTGTAGACCTGAAAAAGAGAAATCTAGGTTAGATAAAACAAACAATTCTCTTGGTCACACAGATTAATGGGAATCTTTGTCTCCTTGGTGAGGAAGATTTGGAATTTGACAGTGTAATATCCCCATAGCTAAGTAGAAAGCACACACCAATGCAGTAAGTCCTCACTTAATGACAGGTGTTTGGCCACAGAATTTAAGCAAAATGGCACACAGTGAAACCAGTTTCACCATAGGCTAGTTGATCTAAACAAAAGTTAAGCCCTTATGGCATATTTCTGGTTACAAGAACATCACCAAAATTCTATATAAAGACCCAAAACACTTCTAATATTAAACACTGAAATAAATGTAAGCTATATACACATACATTTAGGAAAGGTTAAAAAACAATCATTATTTTCCAACCCACTTATTGCAGTTTAGGGTCATGAGTGGCTGGAGCTATCCCAGGAGCTCCAGGCACAAGGCAGAATGTTAGTGCCATTGCAGGGTACATGTGCACGCGCACGCGCGCACACACACACACACACACTCAGGCTTGGATAATTTAGACACACCAATTAACCTAACATGCACATCTTTGGAATGTGTAAGGAAACTGGAGTACCCAGAAAAAACCCACACAGACATGGAGAGGACGTGCAAACTACACATAGATAGTGACCCTAGCCAGGGATCAATTTTTTTTTCCTCAAAAATGTTATAACAAAACAACATTGAATGAAACAGTGTTATTCAAGAACTTACTGTAAATTGTGCCACAGAGCTCTCATTTTGACATTAGGATAATGTCTTCTGTGGAGAGGCAGCACAGTGCAATGATGTCCAGTAACCCCGTGTGAAACTTTCCAATCCAGAACCAGTTCCTCAGACAGCTCCTCTTGCTTCCTTCTCCTGGGCCCTCCACTGAACCATTTATTATGTTACCAGAATAAAGGCTTTTTAACATGGGAATGTCTGTCTTTCATAGGACTGAGGTTTAGGATCAGGGATGTGTAGAGAATCAGTGGAGGCATCTGAAAACTAATTAAGGCTGATTGGCATTAGGAAATGAGATGACCTCTCCTGCTTGGTGCTTATCTGAGGAGTCACCCTACAGCTACTTGCTTTGCTGTCACTTTTGATTTCCCGTTGAAAAGAGGAACATGAAAGTGGGTTAAGCAAGATTAAATATGTATTTAACAAAAGGCAGAAATGAAAATTGGCTATTCCAGCAAAAGAAAAAAAGTATAAATCTTGATCAACAAAACTACTTCAAAGGGTCAAAGTATCTTGTTCAAGGCCACATGACTATTAAGAGATGGAGTTGCAACTGTAATCAGGTTGCAACTGCCTCTGACATCTATGCTTTTAGGCTCTGCACTGTAAATGCCTCTTGTAAAAATGGTTCCAGGAAAGTCTATAAAAGCACTAGTTGAAGTTCCAAGGCAGAGCACTACCAGGAACACAACAGTAGCCAGGGCCAGCTTCTGTACCAACAGGACATAGACAGCCAGGTAGAATGTAGACAGGATAGCCAGAGTACAGAGAGTTCTTTCTGTGGAGTTCACGTTTTTGGCTGCTGTCATCTGTCCTCTTTCTTAGATTTCTCATCTCTGGTACCTGAAGATTGACAGGCCCTTACAGCTTTGTCATGTCCTGAGGGAGGCCATTACTCAAGTGTCCTGCCTGTCTCTCAGCATGCACAAGGGCCCTCAGTTTGACACAGTTGTTGCTGTTATTTCAAAAAGCATTTAAGATATTTTTCCTAACAGTAATGAGAATGTTTTTGCAATTTTGAGAGTCTGTGATCAAAAAACTTAATAATCACCAATATGAATAATGGAATATTTTTTAATATAGCATATGATTAAACTCCTACAGTTATAGTTTATGATCTCTGAAACAACCTATTCTGTCTTCATATTTTTCTCATGATGAGTTAAAAAAAAGCTTTCCTGTAGTGTCCATATGTAGGCATTATTACCTCCTCAGGAGTCCCACAAAGCAATTTTATTATATGTGCCTGAAGAGTGCTTATGCTTCCTCTGTCCCAAGTCCTGAATCTATTCCTCATTTTGAGCTCCTTCTCAGTCCTGGACACTAATGAGAGAGGTGGGTAAACAAAAGAGAGCAACAAAAGGGAATTAATGCTCTTATTTACAGGTTTTAATAGATTCACACAGGAAAGAACAGCCAAACCCACAAGCATTCTGCTTTCTAGATCAATTGCTTATAGAAAATCAGCTCAAGAGAGCCCTAGTCATTCTGGCAACCTGAATGTCAGTCTTTACCTTCTTCCACCCAGGAAGCACACCTCAGTGACTCTCACTTGTGAGCTCAGCCCCACACATTTTCAAAACCAATCCTATGTAAGATAGGTGCATACTAAAAGCCTCATCCCATTAAGAGTGACTGACATGAGTCTTCCTTAAACAATAATCTATCCCATTACTATGGTGGTAGACCCCTGATTGACTTGGTATCCTATTAGCTCTTTAAATTTTCCTTTGATTATATAAACTCCAGATAGACGGAATATTTATTTCCTGGCAGTTTTTCCTTTTGGAGACTATATGGCCTTTACTCCTCCACCCTAACAAGACAATGTGGACATAATGGACAAGACATTGTGTTTGTGTTTATTATTTAGACTCTGTCATGTTCTTTAGCGGCCAATAGAGTCATTCATTTATTCACAGAGTCAACAATCATTTATTGCATGTCAAGCACTGGGAATATAAGGGAGAACAACTCAGATGGCTTCCTACTCTGAGATCTCTACTTTCACACAGATTTGGGCTTCCCCACCCCCTGCATCCCTCGCCATCTCCCTTATTTGGATAAACCTCTTATCGATAAGCTCTTTTTAATACCCTGAACTTCTCACATTCTAAAACTTCCACCTTCACTTGCTTTCAGTTCTCTGACTTGGGACTTGTTATTGCCTAGAATTGCTTCTCCCTTAAAACCTTAAACACTCCTCTTCAAATCACTGAACAACTTTCTATCCCTTAAAATTTCTACCACTTCTCTCTCTCGGCCCTTGCTCAGTGAGATCCCCTTTCTTACAACTTATTTTTGTTTTCATCTTTTATCAACCCATTTCCTGATCTTCCCTTATAGTCTTATAGCTCACTTGAGTTGCTCTCTCAGCTTGCACCCCCTGGATTTATCAGCCTCCAGACATATTTTGCTTATAAATCTCCAACTCTGAATCAGTCAGACCGGTTATCTCATACAAGATCCTCTGACTGCAACTTGAGAGGACCTCACAACTGGGCACATTGGTGCTACTTACAAATGCAGGTTTATACCTCAATGCTGAAAAAACAGTCACATTACTTGCCTTTATCTAGGTTCCCTTTTCTTCTCAGTGATTATTTCAGACCTTTACCACTTTTAAGCAGCACCCTGTCCCATCCAGGCTTCCTGGTTCCTGTTAAGTAATGTTTCACTCCCCCGTAACTCTGTGACTAAGAGGTGTAGTCTTCTACTTTGCATCTACCATTGCTGACATTTATCTTCATTTTCTATCATATTTTTCTTTTCTAGAAATCTGGGAATCATCTTATACCACTAATTACCCTGATGTTCACATCAAAAAAGCAAAGTCTTACAGATTTTACAATTAATTATCTCTCATATCTGTTCCCTTCCTTCAACATCCCGCACCACCTTGTCAGTTTAGACCTTCCTCTGCTCTCTCTGGACTGGTGCAGTGGTGTTTTCATGAGCCTCCCTGGTTCCAGACTTCCCCTATTCCAATTGCTTCTCCACACTCTGTCAGAACACATGCTCTAAAATACATAATATCCTTCAGTGGCTTCTAGTGCTCTTGGAATAATGCCCTTTTTGACTAAAAAAAAAAAAAAAAAGCTTCCTTTTCCTTTCTTCCTGCTTTTGACTATTAATAAAATAAATACTATGTTGGGGAGAAATATTTTATTTTTTCCCTCCTTTTCTTTCATTCAGATTTTCAAAGGAGAGGGGGAAAAATATATCTGAATTTTGAGGACTGAGCTCTATAGCGAGTTTGTCCACATGAAGTTTTTCTCCTTCAAGTACAGGTCTGGCTCCTGAGGACTGTAGGTAAATGCATTGGATCTTGGATCCCAGTTGCAATCTAATTTAGATTTATCAACAGTACAGCTGATGTTTTGACCCTTTCCCAAATTATGGATCTGTTACTTCATCATTTCAAAATCTGGAAACAGAAGGATATGAGTAAATAGCAATCACAAACCCGTTTAGAATAAACCCTTCATCATCTGGATCCTGTTAATACTTTCATATCATCTAGTGTCTGTGCCTTTCTACACTAATATCCCCTAACACCTGACCATCAAGCAGGCTGTGATTCAGCCATTCCAAAATACTTGTCATTGCCTAAATGGATACTGCTGTTTTATTTGTCTGCATATGCATAAAAAAAGTCTTTTTTTAAAAACATTTTTCCTCTTCATTCTGCTCATTTTTTAACTCTTTGTCAAGTGTTGTCATTTCTGTGTAGTCTCTGATTAGCCCAAGTAGGGGTTACCATTCCCACCACTGTGTTTCCAAGTTTCTTATAACTTTCCTCCCTCACAGCTGTTTTTACATGCTATTAAAACTACTAGACCATATATCCTTTTGGAGTACCAAACTATCGCTCATTCAATATTTTCCCTTCACCCATCATATTCACCTGGTATTCATTGTAAGGTTCAGCCGCTCAACAGACAGAGTCTGACTCAGGAATAACAGGTGTCCTTTATTGAAAGGCAAGTGGTCTTGGGCAAGGTTCTCTGGTCCCCAGGAAGGGGCCGGAGAAGTCGCACCCAGGCGTGGTCAAGGCAGGATTTTAAGGGTCGCGTCCAAGCAGGGGAAAATTCAAAAAAGGCAAAAGCATAGCATGGGGCTCTTTCATTGATGCAGCGGTTTGGCGCCAAGGGTGTAGTCCTGGCACCCGCAGATTGGTCCAAGGGCCTCAGGTGGCTAGCAGGCGGGAGCTAGGGGCGGAGACCTGCCCCTGGGGCCTTTTCCAGGAGCACCGGCCTTACATTCATGGCTGCTAAAAATTTTTACTTAAAGAAATAATAAGTAAATGAAGAAATATAGGATTAAAAATGACTCCCTATAATGAACTTATCTTTGTGCAGAGTGACCTGAATATTATAAAGAAGCTAAGATGTTTTCTTGTAATGGGAAAATTACCCTGCTTGAAACAATAAGGAGTGATGTTAGTATATGTAGCTGAATGCTTGAGTAGTCTGGAGTTGAATAGTGCTTGAAGCATACTTATACTTAATAGCAAGTGAGGGCAACTTGGGAATACTGAAAGTCCTGTTGCTCAGTGTCTGTCCATCATATCTTAGACCTAAAAATGACTTGATTTTATTGTCATAGGGACATGTTTCCACTCAGCTTCCAAAGAAGGGCATAAACCAGGATAAGCACAAGAGAAGAGCAGATCCATGCACTAGGTTCTCTACTTAGCACTGGAAAAGCTGATTTGAAGGAAATAAAGCCAGCCCTTGATAAAGCGATTAATATCTTGACTCTGGATTATGGTTTTGGTTCAGTATTATGGTGCCTCTAGAGGCAACTCTGAATTTATTCTGTGGTATCTGGCTTCTATATTCTCTAGGCACTTCCATCCGGAGTGAAGAATCCAAATTGGTTGTTTGCCCCCATGAACTGCACATGGAGGTAAAGCATTGCCTGATCTTCTAAAGTGAAAAGGCCCACTCTTAGTACCTGTCTTTTCTAGGGACAGCTTTCTCGTTTACATAATAAAGAGGCTAAAGAAAAGATGAGTGGAGCTGGGATTACAGCACAACCAAGTCATAACAGCTTGGGTTTTCTTGTTCTTGTTGTTTTCAGTATCTTTTGCTAGTTCCGGCCACCACCCTTCCTGTGGGGATGTGCAGAATTCAGCAAGTCCAGCTCTCTGAGGTCTTCCTCCTGAGGCTCACTTGTTTTTGATTATCTGATACCGCCTCTGCTGCAAACAAGACCTACCTTCTTCCCTCCTCTCAGTACAGTTGCAGTCAAAGCTGAATATTGCTGCTCTGGGACCTCCTTCTAGCCTTAAATTTCAGCCCATTGTTTTCAGCTCTGTCATGGATCTGCTCTTCTCCTTGATCTTCGGTGAGTATTTCTGCTACTGTTGGTTTAGGCCTCAGAGAACTCTGGAACTTTGATCAGAAGAATCCTCTCCTTACCCACTTGGTGCAGATTCAGGTATTTTTCAAGGAGAGGCTTCTCCCTCTTCTCCTTTTTTTCAATATCTGATAACTGTTCTAAACCCCCAAAGCCACTTAATCCATGCCCAATTTATATTCCACTTTGATTACCAGATATTTTTCTATTTCCCTGTATTTACACTGACAAATTTATAATAGCTTATCCCACCTTCCTTTTTACATAATTTTTTCTAAATGTACTATTTTTAGGAAGATAAATAAATGGACTGTGGATATCAGCAGATAGAATAGAAAAAGGAAGTCAACTACAAGATAAACACCTTTCATTGTCCAATTTCCTTGCAAAAGTGTTTCAGATGATATTTCCTTAGTTTTCCCTAGCTCCTTATGACCTAGATTAATTTAGAGTGAAAGGAGATTTTGGAGTCAAAGGGACATGATTTTCAATTTTTGCTTTTTAATTTCTTAGCTGTCTGAATTTTAAGTTACCGTATCTCTCTGAAATCTTTTTCTCATTTATGGAAATAATGGTAATATATTCCTCAAAGGTTTATTAGTAGCCTTTTCATAAGATAACTAACTTGACAGCTAAAAATGGCTGCTATGTTCTCTCCCTAATTAATCATATCCATTTGTATTGTCTTGATGATTCAGTGCATCACAAAAGCTCACATTGGTCTCTTAGTTGGACATTTATGTGCTCTATGTAGACTGCTGGCCATATTCTTAAACATCTATACAACCCTTATATCATCGAATAGCCAGTCTTGCCTGTGATGATCATGCTATTGAATCTCCCAGGCTTACCTTCAGTCCAACCTCCTTCATGAAGCTTTTCTGTACTACCCACGGTTATCTACCCTAATACAGAGCTTTCAAGTCACTTTTGGGTTATATTACTTTCACACTGCATATCGGCCTCAATACATTTAGTTTCCTTTGCATGTACATATGTTTTATTCATTATTAGACATATGGGATGGAATGTATAATATAACCTTGTCCTAGGCAGTTGTAAAGAAGGTCTCAGAGTCTAGGTGAGGCCACATTCTGAAGATCAAGGGCATAAAATTATTTTAAAAATTATTTAGAAACCATCTACAGCCATGCTACCCTGAACAAGCCCGATACCATTTGATCTCGGAAGCTAAGCAAGGTTGGGCCTGGTTAGTGCTTGGATGGGAGACTACCTAGGAAGACCAAGCACTGTAGGCATAAAAAATAAAAAATAAGGGATTGTAAACTGACAAGATCCTTGCAATCTGTGAGGTCAACCAAAGGTTGCTTCGCCTAAAAAAAAGAAAAAATTATTTGGAAACCAATTGGAGAAATATTCCAGGACAAGCAACTGAAATACTCGGATCTTCTTGGAAAGCTCTAGGTTTGAGATCCAAAGAAAGCTCCTTCAGAAATATCCTATAACATGGAGTGGTGTCAGTAGGAGTGGACAATGAATTCTGCAGTTCAAAATGCCTAGGCCTCAAGGGCTGCTAACAGTCAGAGTGCAGGATTCTTCACAGCACCAGGAAGGAGCCTAATGGACAGAGGAATCAAATTACAGATATCCTGCAGGGAGAAATCCTGATGTTTCAAAGATGTGCTGGTGCTTAATCTGGAGGTTTTTGTTAGGGGAAAGTGGGTTTATTCTCCCGGTGCATTATCCAGGTTCTTGATATCTCAAACAAAGAATTGAGCAAGACACTGAACTACAGTAGAAAAGAAAAGGTTTTTAGAAGGGAAAGTCCACTTCCAGATGCGGAAGCAGAATTTAGCAAGAGAAGTGTAGCTCAAAAGGCCTGGTAATAAAGCCTTCAGGGTTTTTAATCCCTATTTGCTGTGGGTGGTTACTTTTCTTAGAGGCATGGGCTTCCTTGATTGACAACTAAGATTGACAGGACTGAGTGATTCATCATTTTGCTTTCTGCGCATGTTGGTTCCCAGAATTCAGTCTGTTATAATGATATTAATGAACTTCGGGCATATACATCACATTATAATGAAGGTGTAATGAGGCTCAGGTTAGTCGAAGGTCAGTGGGAGGGGTCTGCACTTCGCAGGTGTTAAGTGACTGGCTTAAATTATTACCTAATTCTCTGCCTACTTGTTTCTTTGTGTGAATTAAAAAATGTCTTTTGGCTTACTTAAGGTGGATTGGCGCAGACCCTTTCTAGGATAGGATGACCTCAGAGTCTTTGCAGGCAGACCGGAAACCTCCTAGCTAACTTTTCTACCTACCTCTTTTCTAAGAGTCATGAGTCCCCCTTATTATTAGTATGGATGTTGAGGGACGGGAGGTCTCTTCTTCCATATCTGCTTCCTGTTGATGAAGAGGAATTTTCCTCTCAAATGACTAACATCGTAATCTGTAGACATGCTTGCCACATAGGGCAAAAAGGCGGGTGACCTCGAGATCAACTGAAGACTCACCCTCCCCTTTGCTTGTTCTGTCTAGATAACAGATGTATTACATTTGCTTGTTAAGCCCTAGAAAAGTAAGGTTACCCTCGAGCTTGGGGCCCAAATCTTCAGAATGCTAACTCTTTTGAGACTGCTGGCATAATAAACCTGAGTTCTCCAGCTCTCCAAGTGGTGTTTGATTTCTTGCTGGTCTTGTTTCACAACATTTCTGCAACACTATAGACCCTGTCTACAAGTGTTTCATGGAGCTCTTTTTCTTTCTGCCTCAGTCAGGGTGGGGTCTTGGGTTTCCTGCTGAAGAGCCACCTCAGTCCTTAGGCAAGAAAAGGAAGATACAAACTTATTATTTAAAGCATATATCTATTAATTTCTATTATTGATTTGCCTATTAAGAGAGTAAAAGGAAACAGGCTTGGTTAATATGTTTCTTAAAGGGTGAAAAAAAGACCTTTGGCCTAAAGTCTCCTCCCTTCTCTGACTCTAAGGGCCCTGTCTGACTTAACACCATTTCTGCTAACAATGGGCTGATGATCCTTATCAATAGCCAGAAGATCTGAGTGACCAGTTTGGGGCAATTATCAGGATTCGAGGGAGAGGGCCTTTTTCCCTAAGAAAGAAAGAAAACTTAACCAAGTTTACCAAAAAGATTAACTCTGCAAGAGCTGTCTCATTTCATTTCCTGCTAAAAGGTTAAGAATTTTACAAGTTTGGAACTAAATATAGAGCTGCTTTCTGACCTGTTGACTGGGGGTCAGCAAACTACATCCCACAAACAAGGAATAGTTTTTACAATTTTAAAGATTAGAGGAAAATCAAAAGAAAAATATTTTGTGACACATAAAAATTACATGAAAACTAAATGTCAGTGTTCATAAATAAAGGGTTATTGGAACACTATAATGCTCTTTTATTTATGTATATATGCCTGGTATCATGCTATAGTGGCAGATTGAGTAGTTATAACACAGATCATATGGCCTACAAAGCCTAAAATATTAACAATCTGGCTCTTTACAGAAAAAGTTTGCTGACCCTGGTCTAAATAAAATACAGTGCCAGTGAACACAGACAAATCCTGCCAATTTCTCCTACTCTCTTTGCTGCCCCACCAATGCATCTTCCCAGTGGCCTCCAGGATGCTTTCTTGTGGAGCCCAGAGGCTGTATCTCCACACTTCTAATTCAGGCAGGAATCACCAATCAATCTAACTGACTAGAATAGAAAACCAAATCTATCCATGCCTGGGGTAGGGCCAACATAAAATACAAAGGGAACATGATGGGTCAGCTAGTTGTGGTAGAATTGATCTCTGTGGTTTCTAACCAGTGTCCTTCAATGCTGCTCATTCAGGAGGAGGCCCAAATAGTAGGGATGGCTTTCAAGACTCTATATCTACCACTCCAAATGTCTCAAAAAGTTCAGAAAAGGATTTCTAGAGAATTTTGTCTTTTGAACAAAGTCTTGAAAAATGACTACATGATCTCATCCACTTCCTTCTTTCTTCCTCAGCCATTTGTACCGGACCTGTCCTTTTAGGTAAGATTTTTGAGAACTGAGATGAAGGCCTTCAAGCTCTGGAAAGTGAAAAATTTGAAGCTCTTGGGCCATGGGAAAAGGCTCTAGTTCAGAACAGCTCCAGTAGATTTCCTTTCCGTTTCCCCAAACCACCCACTCAGTCCTATCTGGGTGGATTTTCCGCCTCCAGAACCTAGACAATTTGGGTGGTTTATTTTGTAAGGGAATTCCTCCACACTTGGCCCCTGGGGACCAAGACTCTCAGCCACCTCCAAGTAGCACAGAAACTGCTCAACCAAGGAGGGAATGTGGCTGCAGGGAGAGAATGAGTCTGTGGGAGGGGAAGGCTATGATGGTCCAAACTCAAGGGGTTGGTTGTGGATTAGCAGTTTCTTTTACATTATCCCTTTAGTCTACTCTTTCTCTTGATGATAGAGGGACAGATACAAACTCTGCAAGGGGTGTGGAGGATCCTAAATCTTGCTAGATACAGTTTGATTCCCTAAGGGGTGCTGCTTCTGGGTTCTCAGTCCAAAATACAGGTTACTTGATTATTCTTCCCTGGCCTCCAGGCCTGTCCCTCACTGCTGGGTTAGGGAGAAAACTGCTCTCTTTATAGCCTTTCCCACATCCCAAGATTTTGCTCCTTCATTCCCAGGTCCCTCTCTCAAACCCTCAGCTGATAAAATAAACTAAAGGTTGCCTAGGACACAGCTGCCCTGACAATTCCTTCTGCTCTTCTCTCAACACTTTTCTCCCCTCAAGCTGCTTTTCTTATACTCTAATGGTAGTTACAATGACACAAATGTTATTTTTAAGTGACTCCTCTTGAATTATATTTGTACTCAGATATATATGCCTTAAAGTTATGTGTGCAAGAATGGAAACCTTTCTTAGATTTTTAAATAGTTATATTTTAATTTCTATCACTAGCCTACATTCCTCCCAAAATTATGGAAGAAAATGAGAGAAACAAAACAAAAGAACACATTAAATATGAACTTTCCAATGTAGTTTAAAATCAGCCAAGTCAGTGTTTTCTCAGCCACTTCTGTTGAGATTGATTTCAAGTTCTAAAGAGGTTGTGTAGAGTTGAGACAAGGCTAGCAGTAGGAAATCTGGTCCTTAGAAGTCATTACCATTCCTGCAGGCACCAGAGTCACCCCATGAGGCCCATGTGGTCATATGTTATACTCTTCGTATCTCAATAGGCCATAGACCGCCAGCCCAAATGTGGCCCCTTCAGGTGCAGCAGACTTCTCTCAGTCAACTGTCCCACTCCATGGAGGCATGACAAATTTAGCTCTTTGATATCACTATATTACTTTGAGGCTGCAGGAGACTTGGTGGGATTGCCTCAAGCCTATTAAATATGATCTCCTTGAGGGCTGCAATGCTGACTATCTTGTTCATTACTGTTCCCTGAGTTCATAATATAATATCTTGAATAGTATGTGCTCAATGAAAGGTTGTTGCCTGATGGGTTCTTCCCTAGTCTCTCTACACAGCCATCTCTATTCTACATCTATGTCTTGGTAGAAGGGAGATGATTTCTATTAGTCTTTTCCACTCTCAGAGTTGTAGTCAGAAAGCAGAAACAACTCCTGATTCCTCAGAACTTATATGGAGGCTCTGTGGATCCTCTCTCCTACCCCCCAGCCCCTAGACTCCTCTAGACTAAGTATTGGAGCTCTAAGACGCTGAGGCTTTAATTCTTCCCTTGCTCGATGCTCTCTGTATTTCTGCTGAGCTGGGTTCTTGGACATGGGAAAATGTCATAGGAAGCAGCAAGGGCGGGTAGGGGCCGATCATTGATATTGGGAAAGAGTCAAGTTGTCCAGGCCATATTACATCTAGACATCCTGACACAATCTGGCTGCCATGAGGAGATACAGAGTCATGAAGAAAAAAATAACACAATAGATATCATCTCTACGCTGATCTGGGGCTTTCACTATTTGACTGTGTGATCATATGACCTTCATTTTCATTTGGATCATTTTCCTCATCCATGAAATAGTAAGGTAGACTTGATCTCTATAGGTCCTTCCAATTGTGACCACCAAAGATTCTAAAAACTAATGGCTTTTCGACAAACTTCTTTCTCTTAATCTTCAAACTCAAAAACAAGCAGTCATATGTAGGTATCTAGATGTGGAATTTCTTGGTAGGGTTCTATTAAGAACATAGGAGAATTAGAGATGGGGTTCTGAAGCTCCTCTTCCTCTCCTTCCTTTCTAATTCTTCTTTTCTCATCCCCCAAATTTCCATACCCTCTGAGAATGGTAGAAGAATTCCAAGATGACTGAGTACATGACTGAGTACTCTTTGAGCTCC
Organism: Rousettus aegyptiacus; assembly: GCF_014176215.1. Taxonomy (NCBI): domain Eukaryota; kingdom Metazoa; phylum Chordata; class Mammalia; order Chiroptera; family Pteropodidae; genus Rousettus; species Rousettus aegyptiacus. The sequence continues at coordinate 44,685,562 of NW_023416292.1, read as the reverse complement.
ACCCAGATCTCAAGCCAATATCCTATTTCTTTGCAGGGTCCTCATCCAGAGTGCGACTGGTGGGAGGCCCCCACCACTGTGAAGGGCGGGTGGAAGTGGAACAAGAGGGCCAGTGGGGCACTGTGTGTGATGACGGCTGGGACATAAAAGACGTGGCTGTGGTATGCCGGGAGCTGGGCTGTGGAGTAGCCAAGGGGACACCCAGTGGTGTTTTATACAAGCCATTGGCAGAAAAAGAGCAAAATATCTTCATGCAAGAGGTCGCATGCAATGGGATGGAAGATACACTGTTTCACTGTGAGTGGTCTGAAGATGTATTTAATTGCCTTCACAATGAGGATGCAGGAGCCTTATGTGAGAGTGAGTATGGCAGAGCTCAAGGACTACCTGCCAGCTACCCCATGTAACTGCTCTTGTTTACCTTTATTACCCACCACAAACTTTCATACAATGACTGAATAGTTTCTTTCCTTCACATCTCACAATTTCTAATTTCGAGCCCCAGAGACAAACACTACCCTTACCTAGAATTGTTACTCTTCCTTGTTTGAGTTAATACTTTTCTCTTTCAATCTATATGAGAACCTGTTTCTCCTCTTCACACACACACACACACACACACACACCAAGCACTAATGAATTGTTGAAAACTGTATCTTGTGTCTGGAGCTTGGGTTGGAGTTACGGGGAAGAAATGAGCTCACAAATTATAATATGTCCTTTTTCAGTTCTCAAGGAGTCTATAATGTAGTTAGACAGGAGATGCTCATAAAACCAACATAACATGAATACATGTACATTTACATATATATTTACATACATAACGTATGCTTATTATAAATAAAACTCTCTATATAACTATATAATTGTATTTTTGTTGTATTCTTTTGCTTCCTTCATGTAATTGCTTTCTATGTACTAATTCCTTCCTTCTCTGTATATACTTTTTTTCCCCATTAAATTGTAATTTGGCTGAGGAACTTCCATGTCTTCTCTTTGTCACCACAATTTGTTGTCAAAGAAACAACCACTAAATCTTTGTGCCCTGATGTTGAGGTCTCATTCCTATTTCTTAAAAGTACTGAGTATTGGGAGCACTAATCTGGGATACTTGGTTGATAATGTTGAAACTGAACAAAAATGCTTTTGGTCTTGGACCCAACATATATGTTACTTTTGTATTTTATTATTTTAAAAATATATGCAATGTCTTTACTTGCCTTTATAAGAAACAAGAGTATACGTGTAAAAATATTTGAAAAAATTTAAATGCTACAGAAATAATTAATGATTTAACTTGGAATTGAGAAATTACATTCACTCCATTGATTCACTCATCCATTCTTTCAACAAACACCTATTAGTCAGTGCTAAGCACTCCAATATATATTGTACTAACACAAAGAACTGAGAGATAAATTTTATGAGAAGACTGTTCTTGCAGGGACTAGACACTCTTTTTTTCTCCACAGTTTCAGAGAATGTGCGGCTGGCTGGTGGCCCTGGACGCTGCACGGGGAGAGTGGAAGTGAAGCACCAAGGGCAGTGGGGCACCGTGTGCAATGCAGGCTGGAACCTGTCAGCCGCAAAGGTGGTGTGCCAGCAGCTGGGTTGTGGGAGGGCCATACTGACCCAAAGATGCTGCAACGAGGCTACCCAGGGCCAAGGAACCATCTGGCTGACGCAAGTGTCATGCTCAGGACAAGAACCGAGCCTTTGGGATTGCCCTTCTGGGCACTGGGGGAAGAACAACTGTACCCATGAAGAAGACACATGGGTTGAATGTGAAGGTAATGTCTATGAGACCAGAGACTAGGTTCATTCATGAATTAGATTAAATGGAATTTTATTCAACCAATGATTACAGAGAACTACACATACATCAAATGACTATGACAGTTAATTAATTGTGCTGAACATCAATTGTTTTTATGTTTTTAATTTATTATTATGTACAGTTGACATTTAACATTATATTAATTTCATATGTACAGCATGGTCATTAGATAGTTATATAATTTATGAACTGATCTCCCTGATTAATTTAGTATTCACCTGGCGCTATACAGTTATTACAATATTATTGATTATATTCTCTATGCTGTATTTTATATCCCTGTGACTGTTTTATAACTACCAAGTTGTACTTCTTAATCCTTTCACCTTTTGCACCTAGCCCTCCAAACCCCTTCCCTCTAGCAACCACTTTTTTTTTCTGTATCTATGAGTCTGTTTCGGTTTTGTTTATTTTGTTTCTTAGATTCCACACATAAGTGAAATCATATGATACTTGTCTTTCTCTGTCAGACTTATTTCACTTAGCATAATACTCTCTAGGGTCCATTCATGTTTTCGTAAATATGTGTGTATGTGTGTGTGTGTGTGTGTGTGTGTGTGTGTGTGTGTGTGTACAGTCACTTCTTTATCCAATTGTCTGTTGATGGACACTTAGGTTGCTACAATATCTTGGCTATTATAAATAATGCTGCAATGAACATAGGGATGCATCAATCTTTTTGAATTAGTGATTTGGATTTCTTTGGATAGATACCCAGAAGTGGAATTGTTGGTCATAAGGCAGCTCTACTTTTAATTTTTTGAGGACCCTCCATACTGTTTTCCATAGTGGCCACACCAATTTGTTATCCCACCAAGAGTGTGCCCAGGTTCCCTTTCCTCCACATCCTCACCAACACTTGTTGTTTGTTGATTTATTGACGATAGCCATTCTGAGAGGTGTGAGGTGATATCTCATTGTGATTTTAATTTGCATTGCTCTCATGATTAGTGATGTTGAGCATCTTTTTGTATGTCTATTGACCACCTGTATGTTCTCTTTGGAGAAATGTCTATTCAGGTCTTCAACCCAGTTTTTACTCGAATTACTTTTTCTTTTCTTTTTTTATTTTTGGTGTTTAGTTGCATGAGTTCTTTATAAATTTTGAGTATTAACCCCTTATTTGGTATGTTGTCTTTTTGTTTTCTTAATAATTCCTTTGCTGCGCAAAACCTTTTTAATTTGATGTAGTTCCATTTGTTTATTTTTTCTTTTGTGTTCCTTGCCTGAGGAATTATATCAGAAAAAATATTACAATGTCAGAGAGTTTGGTGGTCTAGCTTCATTTTTTTTTTGCATGGATCTGTCCAGTTTTCCCAACATCATTTGTTAAATAGACTGTCTTTACCCTCCTTTGTCTTGGATTGATGGACATAAAGGCATGGGTTTATTTCTGTGCTCTCTATTCTGTTCCATTGATCTATGTGTCTGTTTTCATGTTAGTATCATGCTATTTTGATTACTATAGCCTGTAGCATAGTTTGATATCAGGTAGCATGATATCTCAACTTTGTTCTTTCTCAAGGCCTTTCAGCATCTTAAAAATTTTTTTTTTTATTGATTTCAAGTATACAGTACATAGGTTAGACATTTATATAGTTTATAAAATGATCCCCCTAATTGCTCCTCTCCTCTGGTTTTCCACCTAGCCAATATATTAATGCTAACTGCATTCCCTATGCCATGCTCTCCATCCCCATGACCATCTATCAGCTACTAATTTGTACTTCTTTAACCCTTCACCCCATTCTCCCAACCCGCCACTCCCTCTATCCATCACCAAATTGTTCTCTATACTTGTGAGTCAATTTTTGATTAGTTCGTTCTTTTTGTTCCTTAGATTCTACATATAAGTGAAATCATATGGTATTTATCTTTCTCTGTCTGACTTCTTTCACTCAGCATAATAACCTCTATATCCATCCATGTCATTGAAAATAGTAGGATTTAATTTTTTTTAATGGCTGAGTAACATTCCATTGTATATATGAACCATAATATCATTATCCAATCATCTGTTGGTGGGCATTTAGATCAGGTCCATATCTTGGCTATTGTAAATTGTGCTGCCATGAATATTGGGGTGCACAGATCTTTCTGAATTATTGTTTTGGTTTTCTTTGGATAAATACCCCAAAGTGCAATTGCTGGGTCAAAAGGTATATCCATTTTTAATTTTTCGAGAAACCTCCAGACTGTTTTCCATAGCGGCTGTACCAATAATCCCACCAACAATGTATGAGAGTTCCCTTTTCTCCACATCCTCGCCAACAGTTGTGCTTTGATTTATTAATGATAGCCATTCTGACAGGTGTCAGGTGCTATCTCATTGTGATTTTAATTTGCATTTCTCTGATGATTAGTATTTCCTTTTTGGAGAAGTATCTGTTCAGGTCTTTTGCCTATTTTTTAATTGGACTGTTTTGTTGTTGTTGAGTTGTGTGAGATCTTTATATATTTTGGATATTATATTCAGCATTTTTTAAGGTTCAATATATACTTTAGGGTATTTGTTCTAGTTCTGTGAAAAATGCCATTGGTATTTTGATAGGGATTACATTGAATCTATAGATTACTTTGGGTAGTATGGGTATTTTAATGATGTTAATTTTTCCTATCCATGAGCACAGTATATCCTTCCATGTATTTGTGTCTTCTTCAATTTCTTCAATGTCTTATTATTTTCCAAGTACATGTCTTTTACCTCCTTGGTTAAATGCATTCCCATTTTTTTTTTATGCAATTGTAAATGGGATTGTTTTCTTAATTTCTCTGGTAGTTTGTACTGGTTTATAAAAATGCAACTGATTTCTGAATATTAATTTTGCATCCTGCTGCTTTAATGAACTCATTTATCAGATCTAACAGTGTTTTGGTAGAATCTGTAGAATTCTCTATATATAGTATAATGCCATCTGCAAATAATGACAGTTTTACTTCTTTACATCTTTGGATGCTTTTTATTTTTATATTTTCTTGTCTGATTGCTGTGGCTAGGACTTCCATTACTATGTTAAGTAAGAGTGGTGAAAGTGGGCATGCTTGTCTTATTCCTGACCTTAAGGAAAATACTTTTAGCTTTTCACCATTGAGTATGATGTTAGCTGTGCATTTTTCAGATACAGCCTTTATTATGTTCAGGTATGTTCCCTCTATTCCCACTTTGCTAAGAGTATTTATCATAAATGGATATTGGGTTTTATCAAAGGTTTTTTCTACATTTATCAATATGATCATATGATTTAAATCCTTCATTGTTTTTATGTGGTGTTATCACTTTAATTGATTTACAGATATTGAACCAATCTTGCTTGCATCTCAGGAATAAATTCTACTTAATCATGGTGTATGATTTATTTAATGTATCATTTAATTTGGTTTGCTAAATTTTTGTTGAGGGTTTTTGCATCTATTTTCATGAGGGATATCAACTTATAACATTTTTTTTTGTAATATCTTTGTCTGGTTTTGAAATCAGGGTAATAATGCTGACCTTGTAATTTTTTGAAATAGTTTGAAGAGGTAGCTGTTAATTCTTTGAATGTTTGGTAAATTCATCTGTGAAGCCATCTGGTCCAGGACTTTTGTTTGTTGAGAGGTTTTTGGTTACTGATTTGATTTCATTAGCAGTAATCGCTCAGTTCAGATTTTCTGTTTCTTCTTGATTCAGTCTTGGAAGATTGTGTGTTTCTAGAAATTTGTCCATTTCTTTCAGATTCTCCACTTCGTTGGCATGTAATTGTTCATAGTATTTTCTTATAATCTTTTTTGTTTCTGTGGTATCAGTTGTCACTTCTCCCCTTTCAATCCATGATTTTATTTATTTGGCTCCTCTCTTTTTTTTCTTGATGACTCTGGTTCAAAGTTTATCAACTTCTTTTATCTTTTCAGAGAATCAGCTCTTGATTTGATCTTCCTGATCTTTATAATTTCTTTCCTTCTACTCACTTTCAGCTTTGCTTGCTGTTCTTTTTCTAGTTCTCTTAGGTGTAAGGTTAGATTTTTATTTGAGATTTTTCATTTGTTTGTTTCTTGAGGTAGACTTGTTTTGACATAAATTTTTTCTTAGGACTGCTTTTATTATGGCCCATAAATTTGGAGTCATTGTGTTTTTGTTTTCATTTGTCTCAAGGTTATCTTTTGATTTCTTCCTTGATTTCATTTTTAACTCTTTCATTGCTTGGTAGTATGTTATTTATCCTCTGTTTGTTTGTGTGTTTTTAAGTTTTTTCTTGTAATTGATTTCTAGTTTCATACCATTGTGGTGGTCAGACTTCTCTTGATATAATTTCCATCTTAAATTTATTGAGACTTGTTTTGTGGTCTAACATGGTCTATCTTGGAAAATGTTCCATGTACACTTGAAAAAAATGTATGTTCTACTGCTTTGGAGTAAAATGCTCTAAAAATATCAAGTAAATCCACTTGGTCTAGCATGTCATTTAAGGCCACTGTTTCTTTACTGATTTTTTGTCTGGATGATCTATACATTGACGTCAGTGGGGTGTTAAAGTCCCCTACTATGACTATTGATCTCTCCCTTGATGCTGGTCAATATTTGCTTTATTTATTTAGGTGCTCCTATGTTAGGTCCATAAATGATTACAATGGTTATATCCTCTTGTTGAACCAATCCCCTTATCATTATGAAATGTCCTTCTTTGTCTTTTATTATAGTTTTTGTTTCGAAGTCTATTTTGTTTGATAGAGTATTCCTATCCCAGGTTGTTTTTTTTTTGTTTTCATTTTCATGAACCATCTTTTTGTTATCCCGTTACTTTCAGTCTGTGTATATCTTTCAATCTGAAGTGAATCTCTTTCAGGCAGCATATTTAAATGTCTTGTCCATTCAGCTACCCCATGTATTTTGATTGGATCATTTAATTCATTTTCTTTTAAAGTGATTTTTTGATAGGTACATAATTATTACCATTTTATTATTTATATTTATGTTCACCCCCCCTTCTTCTTTTTAAAGAAGTCCCTTTAATATTTCTTGTAATACTGGCGTGGTGGTGATGAAGTCCTTTAGTTTTATCTTGTCTGGGAAACTATTTCTCCTTCAATTTTAAATGATAGCCTTGCCGGGTAGAGTAGGCTTGTTTGTAGGTCCTTGCTTTTCATCATTTTGATTATTTCTTGCCAATCCCTATGGCCTACAAAGTTTCTGTTGAGAAAGCACCTGACAGTCTTGTGGGAGTTCCCTTATAGGTAAATAACTGTTCTTCTCTTGCTGCTTTTAATATACTCTTTTTGTCTTTAACTTTGGCATTTTACTTATGATGTGTAATAGTGTAGGCCTGTTTGAGTTCATCTTATTTGGGACTCTGTGCTTCCTGGACTTATATGTCTATTTCATATGTCATATTAGGGAAGTTTTTAGTCATTTCTTCAAATAGGTTCTTAATTCCTTGCTCTCTTTCTTTTCCTTCTGGTACCCCTATGATGCGGTTGCTGTTATGCTTGATGCTGTTCCAGAGGTTCCTTAAAATATCTTTATTTTTTAAATTCTTTGTTCTTTTTGCTGTTCCAACTGGGTGTCTTCTGCTACTTTGTCTTCCAAATCACTGATTTGGTCTTCTGTTTTATCTAATATGCATTTGATTCCCTTTACTGTATTCCTCATTTTGGTTATTGTATCCTGACTGATTCTTTTTTATGGTTTCTATCTTTGTGTCAGTTCTCACTGAGTTCATCTATTCTTCTCCTGAGTTCATTGAAGATTCTTATAACCAGTGTTTTTGAACTGTTTATCTGGTGGATTGCTTGCCTCTGTTTTATTTATTTGTTTTTCCGAAGTTTTTTTTTCCTGTTCTTTCATTTGGGACATGTTTCTTTGTGTCCTCATTTTGGCTGCTTCTCTCTGTTTCTATGTATTAGGTAGATCTTCATGTCCCCATGTCTTGGCAAGGTGGTCTTATGTAAGAGGTGTCTTCTGGGGCTCAATAACACAGTCTCCTTGATCATCCAAAGCTGGTTGCTTGAAAAAAATGTCTCTTGTGTGAGTTGTGTGTGTCCTCCTGTTGTAGTTGAGCCTTGATTGCTGTTGGCACATCAGTGTGTGGAATTTGCCTTCAGGCTGCCTAGCTCTGAGGGTTGGTCATGACAACATCATACAAGTTGCTGTGTGGAGGCTGACCCCATGGAGCAGGATTTGCCTCAGTAGGCTCAGGTGCCTATTAAGCCTACACTTTTGATATGCTGCTTGTGGTGCTAATCAGGTGATCCTCTGTTGTGGTCTGAAGCTGGCAACTGGATATGTTGGTTGTAGAGCCTCTTGGAATAGGCTCCTGTGCAGGCCAAGTTCATATGCTGCCTGCGACCAGCCGAAAGTTATCTAGTAGGAGTTACAAAGCAATATGCAGTTGTCCACTGCCTCTCTGGACCTGGATGAGACCATACTGTGAACCAAGGCTGGCTGCCACCAGTACTGGGCCTGGGGCAGCTCAGTAAATGGCCTAGGGCACCCTGGGGCCTGGCTGCCTATAAGGCTCAGCTGCTGAAAGAGCTTCAGACGATATGTGATTTGGGTGAGATGGGGGTCTCAAGGAGTCTCCAGGGTGGGGCAAGTGGTGTTCACCGGGTTGGTGTAGATTCAGATTTGGTGCTAGTGCAGAGCCTGGGACCACTCAGCAAAAGGCTCAGGGCACACTGAGGCCAGCTGCCACCTAAGATCTGTAGACCCTTGAGAGTTGTCCAAAGAAGACTGCAGTATGGGCTAGTGCCAGCTTCCAGTCACTGAAAGACCCTTTGGCAGTCAATTCTATTATTTTTAAAATGGAGCTAATAATATCTTTGTAGATGAAAATACTTTAAATAATATTAAGCACTATATTAATATGAACTATTATTATGTTGAATTCTATATAATAGGGGTAGGGCATATCATTCATTTCATGTACTTGTTAAATTCTTAAACTTTTAAAAACTACTAGAAATTTATTTATAAATATTAGACTTTTATAAAATAGATGGGAAGTGAAAATTTCCTAGTTAAGTAAATGGACCTGGGCCACATGGGTTGGAACCTAGAGAAGGAGCTATAATCATGGAAACACAAATGGAGTTTCAAAAGTTCTAATGGGATTTGAATAAGGATGTAAATGATCTTCTCATTTTTTCTTGTTTACATGCTTCTCTCCATCCTCTGACTTCTTCCTGCACCCTGCAGATCCCTTTGACTTGAGACTTGTAGGAGGAGACACCCGGTGCTCAGGGCGACTGGAGGTGCTGCATAAGGGCGTGTGGGGCTCTGTCTGTGATGATGGATGGGGAGAAAATGAGGACCAGGTGGTATGCAAGCAACTGGGCTGTGGGGAGTTCCTCTTTCTATCTGTTAAAGCCCGGAGAAGCTTTGGCCCTGGGGTTGGCCGCATCTGGTTGGATGACGTTCATTGCTCAGGAAAGGAGCAGTCCCTGGAGCAGTGCCAGCACAGGTTCTGGGGTTACCACAACTGTAACCACAAGGAAGATGTGGCTGTGATATGCTCAGGTAAGTCTTGTAGATGGAGTTCATGAGGACTGGTATGGAAGAAGGTGTAGGAGGTGAGGGTGAACTTTGAGAATAAGGGTGGTTCTACTAGTGCCATAGAGCTGCCCCTAGTAGTCACCCACTTTACATATACTTTAAAGGATATAATTGAGACAGTCTAGTAGTGATGATGATGATAATAACAATAATAAAATAACAAACCTATATTGTTCAGTTACTGAATGCTAGAACAAGAGGGGTTCTAAAAATTATATTAAACACAAAGAAAGAGTCAGAAAAACAAAAGCCACTTTCTAAAATCATAAAATTGCTTTTGAGTGATAGAGCAGAAGTGAAATGATCAGTCTTTAATCTTAACTCAGGGTTAGTCCTCTTAGATGACTCTAACCCTCAAACCCTAAGTTTAAGCTATGGAAAACAATTCTACCTCATTCTTACTGTTATCACTCCCCAGATTCTAAGTTAATCTATGGGAATAGGATAGGGAGCTCTTTGGGAATTCCCATGAAAGAGTCTTTTCAGAGATGTTAGGATACAAGCCCTGAACTATGGACCTCTTCATGGGAGTAAAGGAAGAAGTTTTGTCCCAACTAAAGCCAAGAAATGCAAGTGTAGTATCTGGGTGGGTGACTCAAGAGAGCCACAGGTCTGAAGTCCAGCTTTGTAATCAGGGTGGGAAGCTGGCTGTGGTTAAACACCCAGCTACAGAACTTGCAAAGAGCTGATAGTTGACCAAGAATGCGAGCAGCTACTACTGCCCAGAAAAGAAGGGATTTTGTGATGGAATGTTAGAGTTTGAGCCCTGCTGCTGCCATTTGAAGCTATGTAATCTTTGTCATGTAACTGCTTAGAATCTGTGTTTTTATTTATAAAATAGGGAGACATTTGTCCCATTTACCTTGAAAAGTTTTGTGATTGTGTGAGGATAAGATACATTAGTATATGTGAATACTGTTTGTGACTCACATGGAAGCTGGTTGAATAAGTTCCTGGGATATAACACCAGATTCTGACTTGGCTCACATCAGTGTGGGATATGCATGTAATTAGGCTCTGGTAGGGTCTCTTTCCTATTTTGGGACCCAATCTTCTTTTTTAGCCTCTTTGAGCTTGAATGAAATAATCTCTTCTTGGCATGCCCCTATCCTTACTGTACATTCTTTTTCTCTTTACAGAACATTAGCTGGGCCTTCCTGTTGCTTGATCTGACTCCCACATGCCCGAATGTCTGTCACTTTTTCACAGGCCCTGATTGGCACATGAACGCTTACAGGCTTTGGCTACTACTCCCTTAGCCCTTCAGCAGGAATCTGAGCATTGTGCTTACACCTTGCTCTCAGAGCCAAGAACCCCAATTATTGCCTGGATACATGAGTTGTTGAATTACTTCTTGCTGGGAAAGATGAGCTCCCAGTAACTGTCTCCCCACTGCTGACCCCTGGGCATTGGTTCTGGCTTCTTCTGCCTCTTCTCAGTCTGGGATCTCCAGGCCTTTTATTTTGACCAGTACAGGCCACTACCAAGGCAACATCTATGTCTGTAAAAAACATAAAATAAATAAGACAATGAAATATTTTAAAGAAAATGTGGGTAGGTAATTACATGAAACTTGTGGGGAAGCTTAGACTTTTTGAATTCTTTCTCAAGCTTCGGGTGATCACAATTAGTAACACCTCACTATTCTTTTCCTTGGTGTGAGTAGACCATTCTTTCATGAGCGGAGCAGTATCCTGTAATCTCAGACCTTTTCATGACACTTGGAAAAAGATGTTGCATTCCCTGAATGTCTATAATAAAATACCTTTATTGACCAACCATACACAACTTGCCAACATGGTTGACGTTTAACAAGAAGAATCTCACAAATGCATTTTAATTTATCAAAGGGAAAATGTATTGGCTATGAGGCTACCACTGGGAGAAGGAAAAGAAAGAGGTAGAAAGACTTTAAGGAGATTCAGTGCTGTGCCTCATGTCAATCAGATAAAATCGTTTTTATTTTATCAACTCAGACTTTGGGGTCTTATAAGTCTGAGGTAAGACTGAATGAGACTAAGGATAAAATCATGACAATTCTAAAACCCAACAACTTTAGACTCAAAGGCTAAGTTGAATATGATGCCTATATTTATCCTATCTAATAAGTTAGATTTCACAGTCTCAACAGTTGCCTTCCTATGTGATAGGCTCTTTCTGCTCACAGAGAAGCAGGTATGATCTGACAATAGCTTAATAGTGTCAGCAGGTCCAATTGTAGTGTACCATTAAAGGAGAACAAATTCAGAAGCTGAAAAACAAAGTTGAAGCTGGCCTGTTAGTACTGTCCAGAAAAGAGGATTTCCTAACCCAGGAATATGGCTGTTCAATCTTGATGTCCAAAATAGACATGGATAAAATAGTATATCAGAGCCTGAAGAGATTAGCATAGTTACAGTGGCTGCCAGTGCTCACAAATATTCATGTTTGTTTCTACCTCTTGGACATACCTTTAGCCCCACCAAGCCTACTCCAACCAGCCCACCTACCCCCTGCTCTAGCAAAGCAGTTTAGGAAACTTAAGCTCTGTATTCACAGGCTTTCCTGTGATCCGGCCTCTACCAATCTTTGCCTGGATGCAGAACTTTAGCTCAAAATGCTCGAGTGCAGTATGCACCCCATCAGCTGTCCTGGAACAGCCAGGGCCTTCTAGGCCTGTGTAACTGGGCCCAGCTCCAACCATCTGCATAATCTCCCGTGTGGAGGGGGCCCACTCCCTGAAAATTTCCCTGAGGTGGCAGCTATAATTTTGCAACAGTCAGTCCCCATTTGGACTTGCTGCCTGATGGGTTCCTGGGCTTCTCCAGCAACTAGGGCTCATAGGTATAAGATGATATTGAGCCAGCTCACCTGGCCTACTCTGACAAGGCAGGCCAGTATCCTTCAGCTCTGCCTTCAGGGGAAATATATGCATTTGTGTAGATTAGAGCTAAAAATTAGGCAGATGCTTTGTATACCCAAGATCTTGCTCCTGTGACCTAGCTTCTCCCTGGGTGCCACTGCCCTATTCCATGTCCCTGGCTACCTTGAACTGCACTGCATGTGCATGTGCAATTGCACCCCTTCAGCCAGGTTTGGGCAGCTAGGTTCCTCCAGGTTAGTGAAGCTGGAGCCTGGCCCCAACCACACACATAGTCTCTAGTATGGGTAATTCACACCCACCATGAGCTGGCAGCTGCAGACTGGCTGCAGCAGTCTGCATTGGGACTTGCTGCCTGACAGGGCCTCTCCAGAAACCAGGGCTCCCAAGGATCCCAACCTTCCCTGCTCTGACTTAGAAAGGTAGTTCAGGAAAACAGCTCTGCATTCAATGGGGCAAATTGCTCATTGGGTAGATTAGGGCTTTCGAGTTGGCATACACTTTATCCTTCAAGAGCCCCTCCTGTGATTCTCCTTACCCATTCCCCAGTCAAGATTTTTAGCTACACTGAGCTGTTTGTCACATGCATGCACAGTAGGAACCCATTCAGCCAACCCTGGGCAACTGGGGCTCTCCAGACCTGAGGAATTAGGGCCAGCCCCCACGACCTATGGAGCCTTCAAAGTGGATGTAGCCTCCCCACCACCCCTCTGAAAATCATTTTGAGATAGCAGCTTTAAACTGTTGACAGTCAAATCCCATGCATACTAGTTGCCTGGTGGGGTCCCAGGCTTCACAAATTAAGGCTCTTAATGCCTCTTTATCAGAGAATACCCTGGCCAGCCTGCTCAGCCACTCCCCAGCCAAGCAGTTCAGGTTTTTCCACCTCTGCCTTCAGGTGGATATGTACATTTGTCTAGGTCAGGGCTTGAATTTAGGAAAATGCTGTGTACCCCCAAGAGCCCACTCTTATGACCAGGCTCCTTTAGACATTTGCCATGATCCAAGTCTCTCCGAACTCTAACCTGAGCAACTTATGCTTGAGTAATATGCGCTCCTTCAGCTAGCCTTCAGCAGAGGGGCCATCCAGATCTGTGGGACATGGGTAAGTCCCCAACCATTCGCATAGCCTACAAAGTGGAGGGAGCCCCCCAAATTGCTCTCAGTTTTAAACTGAAGACAGTCCCCATCTGGATTTGTTGCCTGATAGGATGCTGGCCTTCTCCAGCAATCAGTGCTCCTACATGTCTCTTTTTGAAGGTTTCCCAAGCCAGCCTGCCTGGATCCACCCTGGCTAGGCAGTCCAGGTTCTTCCAGCTCTGCCTTCAGCAGTAATATTCTCATTTGTGAGGACTTGGCATTATGAAGATGACCTCTACCCCTAAGACCCTGCTCCTGTGACCCAGCCATTCCCAACTCTTGACCTGTCCCAGGTCCCTGAGTACCCTGACCTGAGTGACCCATACCAGCAATATATACACCCCATCAGACAGACTTGGGCAGAGGGCCCTCCAGCCTGTGGAGCTTGGGCCCAACCTCAATTACCTGCACAGCCTCCGGGGTGGAGAGAGTCAACCCCTCAAAATTGTTCTGAGGCAACACTTTAAACTGATAACATTTATTCCCCACTTTGACTGCAGCCAAATGGGGCCTTGGAATTCTCCAGCAATCAAGGCTCCCAGGTATCTTTTTGGATGTCCATACCAGCTTATCTGGACCCACCCACGCAAGGGAGTCCAGATTCTTCCAGCTCTGACTTCAGGGGCAATATGCATATTTATGTAGATTAAGCTTTGGTATTGGGCAGATGCCTTGAAACCACAAGAGCCTGTTCTTGTAACCCAGCCTTTCTTTACATGTTCCCTGTTCTAGATCCCTTCCTGCTGTGACCTGCACAATCCATGCACAGTATACACCCTGTCAGTTGGACTTGAGCATTCAGGACCCTCTAAGCCTGTGGAGCTTGGGCCAATCCCAAAACACCTGCATAGGCTTTAGAGTGGAGAGAGCCCACCTCCTTAAATTTTCTAAGGTGGTAGCTTTAACTGGTAATGTCCCCAGTGCACTTGTTCCTTGATGAAGTCTCAGGCTTCATCTAGCAATCGAGGTTCCCATGCGCAGCCCACCCAGCCTCTCTTTGGTAAGGCAATTAAATAACCTCCAGCTCCACCTTCAGGGGAAATATTACTCATTGAATAAGTAGGACTTATGTTTCAGCTGACATCTAGGACCTCCAAGAGACCACACCTGTGACCCAGCTTCTATCAACACCTGCCTTATTTCAAGTGCCTGTCTAGCCTTACCTGCATGGTCCATGCATTCGCACTATGCACTCAGTCATCTGGCACTGGGCAGCCTGGGACCTCCAGGTCTTTTAGCTCGGCCTATACTACTAAATCACCTGAATAGACTTCAGGGTGGAGGAAGGTCATCCCCAACTATCGTTCTGAGGCAGAAGCTTTAAACAAGCAGCAGTCAATCCCCATTTGGACTTGACTGATTGAGCCCCAGGCTTCCCTAGCAATCAAGAATTCCAGGTGTCTTTTATTGGAGGAAACCGTAGCCAGCCTGTCTGGCCTCACACTGGCAAGGCAGTCCAGATTTTCCCAGTTTAGCTTTCAGAAGAAATATGCACATATGTGTAGGTGAGGGTTTTTAATTAGGTATATGCCTCATACCCCAGTGGAGGAGGAAAAAACTTACCTCTACCCTTCTAAGTTCTTTCTGCTGGTTTAATAATGGAATCAACAGGAGATGGATTAACAAGAGAAAATGACCAAATTTAATTACATACATATGTACGGAACCCCACATAAAGGAGTGTGAGAGACCCTATATACATGAGAGGTTCAGACACAGAAAGTTAAAATGAGATATATATGGCATTCTGTGATAAGCATTAGGTAAGTTTCCTTGGGGCTTCAGAAGAGAGGAAGGTCATTCACAGAATGTTAAGAGCAGACATTGAGTAATTAGAAGTTTGTAATGCCATACAGATAGGTCATAAAAAATTACTTCTGATAATGACTCATTATGGGTAATTCCTCAAATTTAAATTCTTTAAGGGAGAGATAAAAGCTTCTCATGAGCCCGCAGGGGCTTTGTTGCTTTGGACTTAAAATAATTCCCATGCCAATATGGCACATCTTGAGGAGACTTGTTCTGATCCCGTTTACCCTGAAGATGCATCTTGAGGGATCCAGCCACCCCGGAAAACTGCTTATCTCTGGTCCTACTGCCCTGACCTGTTGTAATCCACACATGCAAATGTACCATGTATAGCTAGTCAATTGGTCTTGATCAGCTGGGGCCTTCAGGCTTGGGGAGCTCTGGGGCCTTTCCCAAACCACTGGATAGCCTCCAATGTGGAGGGTGCCCTCACTCCTCTCAGGATTCATTTTGAGGGGTAAGATTTAAAGCAGTTCAGATTTTCCCACCTCAGCCTTCAGTGGAGAATGCATACATGTGGAGGTAAGGGCTATCAATTAAGCTAATGTCTTGTTGCCCCCAAGGGCCAGAGACAGCTCCTGAGATACGGCCTGTTCAGACACCTGCCTTGTTTCTAGTCTTCAGTGCCCTGGACCTGCAGTAACCTGTGCATGCACAGTAGGCATCTGCCACCTACCTTGGGTAGCTAGGGCTTTTACACCTGGGGTGCTTATGGGTGGAGTTCCCAAACCCTTGTATAATTTCCAGTTTTGAGAGAACCTCTACTTCTCCTGGCATTTGTTGTGAAGTGGCAGCCTTAAAGTGGCCACAGTCCAAGTTTCTATTTGGACTTGTTGCCTGATGGGGTCCCTGGCTTCTCCAGTCATTACAACATCCAGATGTCCCTCATTGAAAGAATCCATGCCAGCTCACTCATCTTCACCCTGGCAAGGCAGTCCAGATCTTCCCATCTCAGACTTCAAGGGGAAGAATGCTCATATGTGCAAGTGAGGGCTTTTAATTAGGCATATACATTGTTATCTCCAAGAGGTAGAGACCTGACCTCTCTAGGCCACTGCTTTGATCCCAGTACCCGGTGCCAGAACCTACACAACCCGCACATCCACAGTAGGCAACCTATCCCCAGGCCCTGGGCAGCTGGGGCCCTCCATGTCTGGGGCTCAGGGGTGGTTCCCAACCACTTATATAACCTGCAGTGTGCAAGAAACCTCTACCTCTCCCCAAATTGCCATGAGGTGGTAGATTCAAAGTGGCCACAGTCCCTGCCCCCCATTTAGACTTGCTGATAGTTTTCTGGGCTTCTGTGGTAATCAATGTCCAGGTGTCTCCCATTGCAGGAAACCGTGGTTAGTCCACTTGCCTTTGCCCTGGCAAGGCAGTCAAGATCTTGCGTTCTCAGCCTTTAGAAAGAAGAATGTGTATAAGTGTAGATGAGGGTTCTTAATTAGGTATATGCTTTGCTACCCCCAATAGCTAGAGCCCACTTCTATGACCAGATCTCTCCCAACACCTTCCTTGTTCTTGGTCTCTGGTGCTCTGAACCTGTGGTGGCATGCATGTGCAGTAGATTCCCTGTCATCAGGGTCTGAGCACCTGGGACCCTCCAAAACTAAGAGGCTCAGTGGGCAGACCCAAACCACTGCAAATCCTCAAGTGTAAGGGAGGCCCCACTACTCATGAAAACCATTGAGAGGGCAGCATGATGGGATTCCAAGTATCTTTAACAATTAAGACTTCCAAGTGTCTCTCATTGCACAAATTCACGGCCGGCCCACTTGGCCTCACTCTGACAAGGCAGTCCAGATTTTTCCAGCTCAGCCTTCATAGGGGTGATATGCATATGTGTAGATGAGGGCTTTTAATTAGGCATATGTTTTGTTATCCCCAAGAACCAATTGTAGCTGCTGGGACACAATCTTCCCAGACACCTGCCTTGTTCCTGGTGCCCAGGAACTGAAACATCTACTGACATGCAGTAAGTCATCTTGTCACCAGCCTTGGGCAGTGAGAGCTCTCCATACCTGATAGCCTCCAGCATGGAGGGAACCCCCATCCCTCCAAATTATTGTTTGTGAGGTGTTAGCTTTAAAGTGGCTACAGTTCAAATTTCCGTTTGGACTTGCCATCTGGACTCCATAGCCATTAAGATGTCCAGGTGTCTCCCAATTCAAGAATTCATGGCCAGCCCATCTGGTCTTGCCCTGGAAAGGCAGTCCAGATTTTCTCAGTTCAGCCTTCTGGGAAAGAAATGAGCATGTGTAGGTGAGGGTTTTTCTTAGGCATATGTTTTATCACTTTAAAAGCCAGAGGCAGATCCTGGTATTTGGATTCTCCAGACACCTGCCTTGTTCCTGATACAGAAGAGTGGTGGCATGTGCATGTGCAGTACATATTCTTTTAGTGGGCCTCTCATTACCCTCTGAAGGATTAAGGAAAGAATGGTTCATGTATCCAGACCATCTAATATCCATTATCCAGACCATCAAACATGACCAGCCATTATTATTTAGACATCTTGACATCAGAATGATAAACATCCTGTACCAATCTTTAGGCTAAGAGAGCAGGATTGATTCTTCTCAAGAACATACTTTTTACTATAAGAACTCTTAGCTTTTCTTTCTTCTTTGGAACACTGGGAATTGCCAAGTTATGTTTTCAGTTTGAAATCTCTAAGACCCTTGAATAAATCTTTATCATTGATTTCTAACCAAAGCCTTTAGACTCTTTTTGAGTTTGTTAGGTATATATGGTGCCAAGAGTGGAATACAAAGAATGCTTTCCTTCAATTCTGGTGCTGACATTGGATCCAAGCGAGGTAGCTGCTTGAGCTCTTTGTGCTCTGCTGTTCCACCCATGGCTCCAGGATCCCAGTGGTGAGCATTCTTGGTTCCAAATCTCTCTCCTTCAGTTGAAGTTTAGAGCTTTTATCATGGGATCTTCTGATACTAATTTTTGTCATAGGGCACCCTTTTTTTTTGTTATGGATAGACAATTCCAATTTGGAATGGAAGCTATATTTATGTTCCATCCTTTGCTAAGTATTTGTCTCTATCGACTTCCGATGAGAAGGACAAATTGGAATTACAGTGGCCACCCTGGGGATCTTTTGAAATTCTAAAATTAGTATATTTATACGAACAATTAGTGGATCTTAGAAATGTTAAACCAGCTGAATGGGAGGCATATTTCAATTGGTAAAATCATCTAAGGAATTAAATGACTCAAAGATAGCCTTATCACCTCTTTTGTCTGGTCTTGACAATTCTGGGGAGAATTTACCTTTAACAAGAAGACCTTCTAAAAGTTCCCCAAAGTTTCTTCTTTGGGAAATCTAGCTAATTATATATGCAAACACTTTGGTACCTCCCTTTTAAAAAACAAAATGGACCAACTAAGCAAAGTAATTTGAAACTCTAATGGCCATTCAGGAAAAATTTGGTTTTATGTTCACCTCAAGGGGCCTCCCTTAAAAAGAGAATTCCAAACTTCTTGGGTACAATGGACTGAATTCTTTGATTAACATATAGAAGCTTCTAAAAGGCAAAATGACTTTGAAAGAACACCTATAAAAGGATCCTAAAAGAAACTGACCATCCGAGCAGTTGCTTTAACGTTTCTTCTGGTTAAAATAGCGAAGTAGGTCAACATTATGCCTGTCTTCTTCCATCACATCAAAAATACAAATATAAAACAACTATCTTTGAGAACCACCTGAAGAGGAGCTGAACACAACTCCTATGACTAAAAATATAAAAAAGAAGCCACATGAGACTGGCAGGAGGGGCAGAGACGTGAAATAGGCAGGCCCCACACTTATGGTATGGTGGTTAAGAATCGAGAGGGCTGTCATGGCTGCAGAGTTGACCCCAACCCCTGACAAGGTACAAGGCTCCCAGCCCCGCACTGGGCTCCCCAGCCCAGGGCTCCAGTGCAGGGAAGATAAGTCCGTATAGCATTTGGCTGTGAAAACCAGTGGGGATTGTGGCTGAGTGACACAGAGGGTTGCTGGATTCCCAGGCATTCCTCTTCAATGACCTGTGCACAGACTCACTCACAAACTCACTTGCTCTGAGTTCCAGCACTAGGGCAGCAGCTCGAAAAGTACAAGATGTAAGGTAAATGCATGACACTCCGAGAGAAGTTTTAAAAGCAAGCCTTTATTGGGAGAGCACTCCGGGTGAGGTTCTCTGGTCCAGAGAGGAGAGGGGCCAGAGAAGTCGGGCCCTGGGACAGAAGGGTGTAGTTTTTATATGGTTAGGTGGGGGAAGGGCATAGAATGAGGAATGTCAATTGAGCATCTGGATTAGGGTGGTGGCGGATTAGAGGATTAGGGTGGGCCCTTGTCCGGATTCCGATGTCAAATTGGGAAGCCTCCAGGCAGACCCCCACCGACCTAACACAAGAGGCATATAGAAAAGAGCTGAACTGACTAGCATCAGAGTGAGAAATGGAGGGGCAGGAAAATGTTGGTAGATGCTACTGTTTCTTTATTGAGTCCTCCCTCTGCCCAGGCAGCAGGGACAGGCAAGAACTATAGCTGAGTTCTCCGTTAACTTGGTTAACACTGTTCGTCTGGCCCTGGTGATTCCCTGAGACCCTGCTCCACCCAACTCACATGCCAAACTCTAAACCTAACCCTAATGCTATATCTTACCCTCCCTAACACTAATTGTAACCCTAACCCAAAATGTAAGCTAAAATTAACCATTTTTAAACCATAGTCCTATAAACTCATCCTTCTTCAGAAACCTAAACATCAAACATAGTCTAACATTACCCTTATATCTAACCTCAACCCTAAACCTTTCTCAAACTTAACCATACCCCCAACACTAATCTTAACCCATTACCTAACATCAATCCTAACCTTAACACAAATGTTACTCTATGCCTAACCTCAACACTAATCCTATACCATACCCTACTCTTAATATTAATCTAACCCTAACCCTAACCTTGACTGTATACTTAACTCACTCCATAACTCTAACCCTAAACCTACTAGAAATCTGTTGTAGC
The DNA here is from genome assembly GCF_014176215.1 of Rousettus aegyptiacus. Taxonomy (NCBI): domain Eukaryota; kingdom Metazoa; phylum Chordata; class Mammalia; order Chiroptera; family Pteropodidae; genus Rousettus; species Rousettus aegyptiacus. The sequence continues at coordinate 44,665,366 of NW_023416292.1, read as the reverse complement.
CGCCAGCCCCCAAAAGACACACGGACCACAGGAACTCAGTGAATTATAGGAAACACTTTTTATTCAGCCAGCTGGGTCTACCAGGGGTACAAAGACCCCAAATTAAGCAGCCCCAAAATGTAGAGGTACAGAGTTTTTAAGCCCCAAATCTCATTCTTCATTCTGTCTAAACACAAAGGGCTATCTTTCTTCTATTTGCTACCTGTCAACTTACAGGTCAGGTGCGTAAGCTGGGTTACAGAAGCAGAAAGCTTGTTTAGAATGTTATGTTCCTATGGGTAATAGCCTATGTTCCCATGGACATAGCCATGTTCCCATGGGCATAGCCAAGCAGTAATTTTCCTGGAAGTAATAAATTTCTAGCAGTCATTTTTCAGACATTACATTCCCCACTGGCCTTAGCAGACAATCAAATCGTCGATTCTTCATGTGGAATTTGTTCATAGCATCTATTGTGTAATACTGAAAGTCTAATAGAATTAATTTTCTTCCTTATGTATGTAAACAAGAAATTAAGGAAACATGGGCCAAAAGTTAACAAGAGGAGGAGGACGATTACAGGTTTAGCTACAGCAGATAAAAAAGGGTTGTTAGCCATGGTGACCAATTGAACATCCTATGAAACTAGTTATTTGATTCCAGTCTCTGTCTTTCTCTGGCATCTAAATTTCTCTGTACTTGTAGTAAATTTTCTCTAATTATTCCAGAGTTATTGGCATAGAAGCAACAGGTTTCACTTAGAGCCATACATAACCCATTTTGTTCTACGAAAAATAAATTTAAACCTCTTCTATTTTGGAGGACTACTTCTACTAGTGAATTGACTTGAAGTTCTAGCCTGCTGAGCTCAGTTAAATTTAGGGGTATTTTTACACTGACATAGTAAAGGGGTTTTGGGTTTTGGCACAACCAGCAATCTTGTCCTATGTCTGGGGTGGTCTTATTTAAGACCTTGTATATTATCGTTAGCAAAGTTATTAATGCTCCTTGTGGTTCTGGTTGTGGCTGGTCAAATGCCTGGGCTAAAGAGGAAAAAAGGAAGAAACAGAGGGTTATACTTATGTACGCTTGGGTCTTAGTCTTAAGGGCCCATCTTCCTGAGCTGTCCCCACTCATGCTGCCTTCACGTGGGAGTGATGAATCCATGATGGGATGTCGTCTACTTTAATTGCAGTGGGCATCGTCAGGTAAATAGTGAAGGGTCTTTTTCATTTGGGTTCTAGTCCCTTGGAAGTGAACTTCTGGATCCGTACAGAGTTCCCAGGCTGAAACTGGTGGGTAAGTCCATCCCCCCGGGGCTGAGTGGGCAGCACGAACCCGGGACCAAATCTCTTTCTGTACACTTTGAAGGGCCTGTAAAGACTTAAGTAAGACAAGGTTATGCAATTCTGCCTTTTTCTCATCTTTTATTCTAAGTACTAACGGTGGGGTCTTCCAAAGAAAATTTCAAATGGGGTGACTCCATTAATATATGGAGTACACCTGCCTTGGAGAAGAGCAAAGGGGAGAAGTTCTACCCAGGTCCCACCAGTTTCTAATCTTAACTTGACTAATGTCTCTTTTAGGGTCTGATTCATTTACTATACTTGGCCTGAACTTTGGGGCTGGTAGGCGCAGTAGAGTTTCTATTGCAAATTTATGTAGCTAGACAATTGCTGTGATACCTTTGCTACAAAGGCTGGCCTGTCATCCAACCCTAAAGTTCCGGGGAGACCAAATCAAGGGAGGATTTCTTGCAGTAGTTTCTTAGTAACTACTAAGGCAGTCTCTTTCCTGGTGGGGAAGGCCTCTACCCATCCCCAAAATGTGTCTGTAAAAACAAGTAAATATTTGTAGCCCCCCACAGTCAGGGTTACCTCAGTGAAATCGACTTCTGAGTGGTCCCCCGGATAAGTTCCTCTTTCTCTATGCCTAGGTTCTTCTATCTTCCCCTTCCTTGGATTAACTTTGGCACAAGCCAGGCATCGTGAGGCAATCTCCTCTGTGGTTTTTCTCCCTTCTGGAGCATCTTAGTCTGCCCTAGGTGTGCGGTCTGGTGTAGTTGGTGGAGAGTCTTTCTAAGGGCCTGCGAGAGTCCGATTTTTTTCATCTGGGGTCGTCCACCACTCCTGTTGGTTCCTAGTGGCTCCCTTATCTTGAAAATATATGTTCTCTTCCACCATATAGGTTGGAGACAGAGGCAGTTCTGGGTAAGGGACAACAGTCAGTAGATGTGATGGGGGCCCCACTGGCCTTGTGGCCACTGTCCTTGCCTCTGCATTGGCTCTTCAGTTTTCCTTAGTTCAGGAATATTCCCTTTTTGATGCCTTTTACAATGAACAATAGCCAGAGCCTTAGGCATTTATATGGCTTCAAGTAAGGCTAAGATCTCCTCCTTGTTCTTAATGTCCTTCCCAGCTGAAGTTAGAAGCCCTCTTTCCTTGTAGATGGCTCCGTGTACATGTGCAGTGGCCAAAGCATATTGGCTGTCAGTGTATGTCGTTACTGCCTTATCCTTTCCCCCATCTTAGTGCCTTAGTGAGGGCAATGAGTTCCGCCTTTTGAGCAGAAGTCCTTTGGGGAAGAGCTTGTGACCAGATGGTGCCAGTTAAGAGTTATGACACCTGTCCCAGCATACCTCCTTCCTTCCTACATGAAGTTGTTCCTGTCCGTGAACAGAACTTCATCGGCCTCAGGCAGAGGGGAGTCTTTGAGGTCTGGCCACAAGGAACACACAGTGTCAGTGAAATCTGTGCAGTCATGAACGGGGCTCTCGGGGTCTGAGTCTGACAACAGATTGGCTGGGTTGATGACAGTAGCTTTGGATTTTAGCCATATGTTTGTGGTTATTCGGTGTCTCCCTATTGTTGAATACCTTCTGGGCTATCTCAGCAAGTTGAGACAGGTTCATCCCTGCAAAACCTTCTAATTTTGCAATTTACACCAGATATCAGGGGCTGCCTTGTAAGGTTCGGCCGCTCAACAGACAAGAGTCTGACTCAGGAATAACAGGCATCCTTTATTGAAAGGCAAGCAATCCCGGGTGAAGTTCACTGGTCCTGAGGAAAGGGGCCAGAGAAGTTGCACCCGGGCGGGATTGGGGCAGGGTTTTAAGGGTCGTGTCTAGGCAGGGGAAGATTCAAAAAAGGCAAAAGCATAATATGGGGCTCTTTCATTGGTGCAGCAGTTTGGCGCCACGAGTGTAGTCCTGGCACCAGCGGCTTGGTCCATGGGCCTCAGGTGGCTAGCAGGCGGGAGCTAGGGCCAAGGACCTGCCCCTGGGCAAGCCTTGGGGCCTTTTCTGAAAGCGCTGGCCTTACAGCCTGAGTAGCAAAGGCTATATTAATTGGCTGCTGGTTCTCAGGGGCCTCAGGATCAATGGGCTCTTATACCCGGTGCACCTCATTCAAGAAACGCTCCAGGGGATTCCTGAGGTCCCTCCCTGTATAACTTCAGTTACCTTAGAAAGGTTAGTTGGCTGGTGAGCAGTCATCCTAATTCCCCCAATTAGAATCTGGTGGCACTGATCTAATGTCATTCTCCCTGCCTGAGAATTGTGTCCCCAGTCTGGGCAGGTGGAGGGAAATTCCTCCTCAATCTGTTCCCCTGCTTCCTCAACTCTCCTCCCTCCCACAGGTATCTTTTGTGTTTCAGTCCAAATGTGTCAGTGGTCTTCTTAGGTCAAGGGGGTAATTAAAAGCTGTTGGCAATTGTCCCAGGTGGGGCAGTGAGTCTGAAAGACACTTTCTAAGAGTCCCATTAATGCCTGGGGTTTCTAGGAGAAAAGCAGATTCTGAGCCTTCCAGTTGTACAGGTCACTAGTCGAGAAAGGCATGTAAACCATAAAGGGCCTGTCTGTGTGATGCCCCTGGGGTGGTGCTATGGCCGGGGATGGTGATATCGGCTGATACCCTGCCTGGAGCGGGAGCAAGAGGCCCATAGGGGTTACCTGCTGCCCATCTGAGGAGGTGAGGTGGCACTATTTGGCCTCTGTTGTCCTGGATTATAGGGTGGGGGAAGGTCACTGTCCTCCGTTGGAGATTGGAGGACTGAGGGACTGGCCTGTCTTGGAGATTTAGTTGTTGCATGTTTGGGGGTACCCACAACTAAAACCCACGCCCCTAGAGAAAGGGAGCACCGGTGTAGCCAAGGAGGGGGTTCTGAACAAGGTTTAACCATTGGTCAATGTAGGGAAACTGATCGGGATGTCCCAGGTTTCCCGTGACAACCTTCCAAACATTCCTCACCAAACCCTTGTCAAAAGAGCCCTCTGGAGGCCAGTTTACATCAAATGACAGCCACTCAACTTCACACAATGTCCTTAGCCTGCCTGGAGAAAACTTTATGTCAATAGTCAGCTCCCTCTATAAACCCTTCTTTGAAATGTCACAGGAGACACCCCAAGGGTGTCTTCTGTGAACTCAGGCTTCCCCCCATCACTTGCACAGAAAACACAAAACGGACACTCAGACGAGAACAATTACTGAGGTGCAGGTGGACCCAGAGAAGCCCGCCACCTACAACCTAGACAGGACCAGAGACAATAAACATAACCCAACAACAGGGCACAGGAGATGGCGTCCCACGGCCTGGCCATGGTCCGGGAGATATGACTGCATTCAGTCTCTCCACGGACCCCCAACGACCAGTTAAGAGAACCAGGAAGGTACCTTTTATCCAGACGCTGAGGCCTTGGAGATTCCAGGTTCCCATCAGGAGCAGGAATAAAGAGCATGTCCTAAAAGTTGCGTCCTTGACGATTGCATTAACCCTGTCATGGCATTCGAGGGCCCTGAAATGTCTCAGGTTGGCCACCCCTTTGAATCTGTAACAGGGACAGCAACCGCTTCGGAAGCCAGTTCGGTCTTAGATCTCAGGGCCATTCCCTGAGATCTCGCTGGGGCCTCCAAATGAATGATGTAGCCATCAGCCCCCGAAAGACACACAGACCACCGGAACTCTGAGTTATAGGAAACACTCTTTATTCTACCAGGGGTACGAAGACCCCAAATTAAGCAGCCCCGAAATGTAGAGGTACAGGGTTTTTAAGCCCCAAATCTCATTCTTCATTCTGTCTAAACACAAAGGGCTATCTTTCTTCTATTCGGTACCTGTCAACTTACAGTTCAGGTGCGTACGCGGGGTTACAGAAGCAGAAAGCTTGTTTAGAATGTTATGTTCCTATGGGTAACAGCCTATATTCCCGTGGACATAGCCATGTTCCCATGGGCATAGCCAAGCAGTAATTTTCCTGGAAGTAATAAATTTCTAGCAGTCATTTTTCAGACATTACAAACCCTAACCTAACCTTTATAACCTAACTAACCTGACCCTGCACCTAACTACCCTAACCCTATTAGTTCTAATTTCAAAACCAATCCTTACCCTCATCCCAACCCTAACCCTAACATTAAACCTAATTTTTAAGCTATCACGATACCTAACCCTCTCCATTATCCTAATTCTAACTCTAAACCAAACACTGATATAATCTATACCACTAAACAAAAACCTAACCCTATATCTAACCTCAAGCCTAACTCTACAACCCCAACATTAAACATAACCCTAACCATATACCCAATCTGAACCTAAAACTTGACACTAACCCTAAACCTATACCTAACCCTTCCCATAACCTCAACCCTAGCCTTAACCCGTCTTATATCGAACTTCAACCCCAGCTTTTACCCTAAACCTAATCTTATGCCTAACTTCAAACCTGAGCTTAACCCTAAATCTATCCCCATACCTAACGTCAACCCTAACCCAAACCCTAAACAATAACCTAAAATCCAACATAAACCTTAACCCTAACCATCTATAAAACCTCAACCCTAATTCTAACCCTATACCTAACCCTATACATAAAATCAACCCTAAATGTAACCCCCAGTCATGTCACACAGCCCCATCTTCTGTGATTCTTTCGAACAGACGACCACACTGCTGGCAACTCTTCCAATCATACTTCATAGTTCACATTCACATTCACATCCCATATATGACCCTTGATTTAAAGCAATGGGAACTGATGAAATTCATAAATAAACCTTTTGAGAAATTTCATGATTTCCCAAAGATGAGAGTAGGCACTGGGATCATCAAGTTTCATCTCTTTTGAATGTAACTTGGTTTGATTATCTGGGAACTGTAATTACTCTGAATTTGTGTGTGTGTGTGGAGGGGAAACACAGTTCATCACCACAAGCCAAACTTAAGTTAAAAAAGTAACTGGAGGTCAAAATTCCACTTGTAAAATCAGTTTATTGGTATAAATATACATCCAAATAAAATACCTTTAGTCTGTAATGTAAGTGAATATTTGTGAATGTCTTAAAAAGAGTAGTATTTTGATTTTTTATAGGTGTCAAAGTATTCTCCTTTAAAATCACACATTAAAAGCTAATATGCAGAGAGAAATTAAAGGCCTTCAAGGAACACAAATATTCATAAATCTTCATTCCAATCAACTATATACATTAATCTGGGCACATGGTAGAGGCAGCCATGGACCTCTCTCTGTTCTTGCTCTGCTTGTTGATGGTACTGCAAAGGTCACTGACCAAGTTTAAATGTACAATTCCACATCAGGAAGGAAGAAGTTCCCATGGGAGAATGTAGAAACCATACCAAAGATCTAATATATATAATTTATACAAATGATTAGTCTTCTCTGTTAATATAATTACAATGTGCAATTGCATACATCAAGAATACATTTCTCTATCGAGTCAAGTGCAGATTTGACACAGGTACATGCAAGAATACCCCACTGGTACCTGGATGACATTCTTGTGCGGGTTTGTATCGTTACTTTGTTCACCTCCAAACTCTCATTTGCAGGGCAAACAGTAGCTGCCTCAGAGAAATTCAAGTACAGCCCATGAGATATTTGCTGGCACTTGTTGAAGGCATATGAAGAAATGCTTAGAAATCAAATGCCAAGTGTTGAGAGAAGCCCAAATGTTCTTTGATTACCAAGAAATGGGTCTGTTAAAAAAAAAAAAAAAGGAAAGATAGAAGGAAGAGGGAAAAAAAAGAGCACCAAGAGAAGCGTGCATAGAAAGTGGGAAGTATTGCCCTGGGTTCTTCTCTGATGGCTAACAAAGTGCCCTGCACGGCGGGACTTCGTGTGGTGACCTTCACACAAAAATAAACTCTTTTTCTGCTTCCTCTCCAGAGTCACTAGATTTGCTGCCTTGATGGCTGTCTTTACTAGAGGACCACTGCTTTTGATCTTGATACTCCTGGGCCTGCTGGCCCCAGCTTCTCCTTGAAACTGGAACGGAAAGAAAAGGAAGTTATCACTGATTAACAAGGTAATACCAGTGACCTAACCAGTAATGGGATGAGATGCCGGGCCCTGAAGAGTGAGGGGGTTCAGGATGAGCTATCTCAGAAATGACTTACCAATTACATTTAGATTCCAGACAGAAATTATACCGACAAAACAGAAAAAATTAAAACAACATATAAAACTCCAGTTTATGAGAGGGTTATCCTCTCATAGAGGTAGTTGAGAATCTGAGGGTGAGGACCTCAGAAGGGAGGGAGTGAAGGGAGATGTAGGGAAGAAGCGCTTTGAAGCTGCTGTGTCAGGTGACCTCCTGTCACAGCTGCCCCCTTCTGCATTAGAAAGAACAGGGCAAACAGCTTTGAGGAGTCACTGCTGGACAGATGTTTCCTTTGGTGCCTCTGCAGGACATTTAAGTTTGACTGAGGTTTTCTACTTTGGGACAGGATATAAGGAAAGGCCCCAGCCATCTTCATCAGACTTTTCTGTCTCACAGAAAACCTGTTTCACTCTCTAGATGAAGAGTTTAAAGTCTTGTGAAAATGAATTAATACCACCTGTGGTCTATTCAATCCTTTTGGAAGCAGCCTCCAGGAAGAACTGCCGTTATCTTTGCTTATTCTGATTACATATAAACATGAAGGATTCACTGAGACTTTACAAAGCAATGATGAAGAGTATTTGCTGGAACCGAGCCTTTGTCATGTTCCATGTCAGGCGCTTTCTGTTTTTATTATTGCTACTCTTCACGACTACCCTGGAAGGTAGGTTTTGTAATACCTGGAATCAAACTTAAATTATGTCTCTCTTCAAAGCTTATGTTTTTCCCAACTAGATCATAGCTGAAATGCTACTATACCTTGAGAAAAGGTTCTGGTGCCATACACCAGAGCAATAAGGGTTATTATTACTCACCAAGTATATTATGCAGACACACCACTTAACCTAAAAATACCAAACCCATGAACTCTGTCTGGCTTGAAAGAAGAGTGTAGCTGCCTCGTCACTTAGAAATTTCTAGGTCCTGGAAAAGCAATAGGATTCAGTCGATGCTTCTAATCATTTTAATTTTATCATTATGCTAAAGAACTCATCTTGGCAGGAACTAGCTATTTAAATGTTTAATCCACTAAAGAGTGTTTCAGGAAGTAAAAGCTAATGGAACCTAATAGTAAAAGTGCAAACATCATAAATTACTTCTCTTGCCAGTCTGGCTATCAGGGCTGATTCTGATCTCTAGACAATAAAAATTTAAATGTTTAGTTAATTACATTAGGTTGACATTACTGCAAATACTGAAAAGAATAAACCTTTCAAATCTCATAATAAAGATAAGTAATTAAAAAATTTTTGAGTTCTTTTACCCAATAGTTTTATCTATCTATCTATCTATCTATCTATCTATCTATTTATTTATTTATTTATTTGGGGTGGGGGGAAGCAATGAATAAATACTATAATTGATTTTTATTTTTTAGAATAGAGTAAAAAAATTAAATGTACTTATTTGATTGGTCCTTTGAAAGTTATTTACAAGCCAGGTTCTGGGCAAAAGGTAGATAATTTTCTATAGTTTGCTCTTTATCACAAAACTGATTTGATAGTAATACAGAGTCCTTTAAAATTCTCAACTTCTGTGTGTACTGTGAACAGGAGGAACGTGAAGATTTATAATGACTTCATCTGAAAGACACCTTTCTAATACCTTAACCTCAAAACAGAACATTACTAGTGAAATCTGACAAAAAATTTTATTCATTTCATTTTAAAACCAAAATAAGTTGTTCTTCTGTATCAAGTGACTTAAGAATAAACTTCCTAAACTACAGGTTCAAGGGAAGAGATATGGTGATACATTGCTCATTTGTTTTCAGAGCAAACATATTTGCTCCAATTCCTAGATTTAAAAAGCTTTTCAACCTTCTCAATATTTTAGCTTCTTGGAAATCCCAGGTCTAATTCATGTTATGTGATATGACATCTGAGTATTCTCTAAAAACGGAGAAACCCATGCAAATGTTCATGTCATTCATAAAAACTGAGATAACCCTGGACCAGGGTGATTGTAGCAGGGCTGGTTGACATTTGGAGAAATCCAACACAGGAATCTTTGTACAAAAAGGAGTCTGTCCTTCAGTCCCTAGCCAAGTGACACTGGGCTTCTGAGTCCTCTCAGGCTGAGGAATGGGAGGATATAGCAAACATTAACAAGTTACCAGGCCGGATTCAGGGATGGTGGCATAGACTCAGTACTCATTATAATAATAAGTGACCATTTTAATTTATCCAACTCAGTCACTGAGAGAAATAATAACATGTCCTTTCTAGAAGGCTGTCAAAGTAGATCACTATTGTATGGCCAGTGCTCCCAGAAAAGGCCCCAAGGCTTGCCCAGGGGCAGGTCCCCGCCGCTAGCTCCCGCCAGCTAGCCACCTGAGGCCCATGGACCAATCCGCGGGTGCCAGGACTACACTCGTGGCGCCAAACCACTGCACCAATGAAAGAGCCCCACACTATGCTTTTGCCTTTTTTGAATCTTCCCCTACCTGGACGCGACCCTTAAAACCCTGTCCCAACCCCACCCGGGTGTGACCTCTCTGGCCAATGTGCTTGACCAGTGAACCTCGCCTGGGACCGCTTGCCTTTCAATAAAGAACACCTGTTGTTCCTGAATCAGACTCTGTTGAGCAGCCGAACCTTACAATTATGGCAATGACATTATTTAAAAATTCATTCCAAAAATATTCACTTTCATTGACTAAACTCAATCGTATGTGAGTGTGAATGTGATAAGGAGCCTCATACCAGGCTGACATTTTCCTTAGTATCATAGGCAGCACCATTCTCGGATAGGAAAACTAAGGCATAGTGAGGTTAAGGAACTAAGGTCACACAACTAATAGTTAAGTTTGGAAACCAAAGTATTCTGTCTCCCAGCCTCCTACCTTCCTGTTAAGCCAGATCACCAGTTACGAATAACTTTCTAGGGGAATTTTCTTTGTCTTTTGTTTTCCAGCCCTTAGGCAGCATCTATTTGGTTGTATATAATTAGGATGCTAATCACAATGATATTGAAGTAGGTTTGGTAAGGCTCCCATTACTGGATAGCCTAAATAAGATTACATTTGCTTGAAACTTCAAACTTCAGAAACTATTTAAAAATATTTATAAAATTCAGACTTTTTACTAATTCAAATGAAACTTCTTGGCAGCCTGACTTAATGTTTCTTATACAGAGTAAAAAAAAATCAAATTGTTTTACTAACACTTATTCAAGGCAAGTATTCATACCGTTAGAGCCCTGGAGGGTTTCTATACGTGTGTCTATACACATATTTATTACTACTCCATGTACCACTAAAATTATAAGATACCTGAGTAAGTAAACAGGTAATTTATTCAACACAAACACTTAAAATGTTCTCACATCCTGTTTATAGTGGTGATAATTGGCACAGAGGCTCAAACATTCTTGAAGATGATTTGACTTTGCATATATATGCAAATATATATGCTAATTTTAAAGCTTCTGAAACATGCATATAAACTCAGAATTAGAGATTCATATGAAATTTTGAGCTTTTCTCCATTTTAAGCTCCACTGACATCCTTATTTTCCAGATGAAAAACATTATGACCTTAACATAATATTTGGTGGTCAGCCCTGATTTTTTGCACCTTCTGGCAAGAGCCAAAAATGCCGACTGTTAAATTTCTTTTGAAGAACTCATATAGGGGTAGTAGAATCCAGATCTGGTGAAAAAGTAGAATAGAGCACTGGCTTACAGATTATAAGCCATAGCCAAATATTTGTTGGCTATACTTTGAATTATGGAAGAAGCAAGTGATACATAAAAACAAACTCATAATTAGATGGCCTATATAAATAGGGTACATTACAGTGATACAAAGCCAAAATCAACTATTTTCTTCAAGAAAACAGAACATATTCTAATGAAAACATCACAGTAGAATTAATTGTATAGGGAAATGATATGAAATTCAAAAGATGCAGTTACAAATATTTCTAGTAAAAGAAAGCATTTTACCTGTCAAGTCAATATTAAAATAACTACACAATTAAAAAATAATAATCATGATAAAAGTATGCAGTGTGCTTTGAGAACAACAGCCTCTGTTTCATCGGATGCGTGATTGAGGAAAATAAGAAAGCTGTTTTAGGACAAACAGAGCGGCTTTTAAAAGATTTAAAGGAAAGTACGGACAATGGTTTAATAAAATTGCTCTGCTAAGTGCTATTTGTTAACCAGAAACTATTCAGAAAGCAGACTGCTATGCAGGTCTCAAGGGTGAAACAGTCAAGTGCTAAAAATTGGCACTAACAAAACAAAATTATATTATATGTAAAACTTAATTGAAGCTCCTGTACAATTACTTTTTTTGTTCTGGTATTTCAAAAAATCAAGGCAGAAAAGCAAATATAAGATGGTCCAATTTAATTCCATCGAAATTTGACACAGCCCATCACAATCAGATTTTCAAGCAAAGAGGTCATGAGAAAATCTAAGACAGACACGGAATTTCTTGCCTTTTTAAGATTTGGCTTATCTCTGTCTTCATTTTCTTTTCACTCTAACTCAATGCCTTTTAGGATAATTGGGTGTGGCACCAGGAGGCGCCCACTTTTGTGTAAAAAGTGCTTTTAGTGGCCTAATGAAGATAGAACTTGCTTTGCATCAAGGGTGCTTTGTTAATAACCAAGTAACATAGGTCAACTGATATAGTAGTTCAAATGCAAATATCTCAAATCTAGAAATATCTATGTGACCTTTGGTGTGTTTATTCAAAGAAGCAATGCAGAGATAGAGTATGATTTAATATATTCTAAGAAGTAACTCTGCCTCTCTTCAGAAAATAAAGGTCTTAGGTGTTCATTTATATAATTTTTCTATGACTTGAAGATAACAGATTCTCTCGAAAATATCAGAGAAAATCTCTCATAGAGAGAAGAGTTACTGTAATCACCTTTCTATAAACATGTCTACCACACAAGAAATCCCTTACAAGTGAAGGAGCAAGCCAGTGGGCTTTCTCTAGGCAGGTGCTACCTGGCCCAAACAATATGGTCTACCTATGCGTGACCTTCAGACTTCATTCTATGCTGTGGGTCTCGGCCTAAACTCCACCCCATCATCTGGTTAGTGTGCACCTGACCAGCATGCAAGTCAGGGCACATGGCTCATCCAATAGTGCTGGCGAAGAAGGCTGGCTCCAAATGTTGTTGCTGGTAGGAGCTGGTAGATGCTCTTTTATTGTTTTTGTTTGAAATCTATGTCAAAGAGAGTCCTCAAAACAATAGTTCCTACTTGAGGGATCATAATTCATTGGGTTGTGAAGCTATAAGAAGGGTCAAAGAGGTTTATTATCAATAATAAAGTGTGCTCAAGTTTGAGAATGGTTTATCCTTTTGCAATAAAAAGAAGTTATTCCTATAAAAAGGTCACTCCCATTGACTTGCCTTCTGGGGCACTTTCTCAGGAGGCAGTGAAGGGTGTGGAGTTATAGCTAGAAAGCTGTGTCATGCTCTTCATCCCTGGAGCCAATTCACTCATATGTTAAACTCTGATAAAGTTTTACAAGAGTAATCAGTCACAAAAAAAAAACTTTCTCTCTGAATCAGCAATGATTGTTCTAAAATTTCCCACTGGAGACTAAAGCTGATTTGAATAGAAAAATAAACCTACATGATCACAAAAATTTGAAAGGACACATCACCATACTCCAAGACAACTTGATCTTCCTCATAAGAATTCCTAATTTAAAATTTTAAGTTAAAAACTTTTTGCCTCAAATGGAAGGACCATCCTGTTGCCATTTAGGAAAAAAAAATCAGTAGTATGAATTGAATCATCCTAGTCCCAGGATAGAAGTTACTCAATTAAAGTTTGTTTTTGTTAGTGCCAGTTCATAAGCTTTGGGGCAGTGAGGGATGATAATTGAAGGCTCTAACCATTTGTTGGCTGTGACTTCCTGTGCCCAATTGCATTCACCTCTTCTTCTGCAATGGTGGAGTACAGTTTTGAAGATCTTTTCCCTTTACTGGAAGGCTTGTCATTGTCATGATCTGAATGTCTTTTGTAATAATCTCCTCTTTGCACTACTGAGGAAAAGGGATTCATTTTACCCTTTATATTAGCAAATACATCAATGTGTTGACATTAATATTAAACATTAATATTAATTAAACATTAAAAATTAAAAATTAAATATCAGCTTACCCACCCCACTTAGGATTCAAGGAATCTATAGTGCTGGTCCTGAACAGATGCACCATCCTCTACAGAATTCAACAGCCAACATTATGGAAATATCGTGCAAAATGAGGTGAGCTCTGAATCTGCTCCCTAAAGGTACTAACAAAAAGGCCCCAACATTACCATTTTGATTCCAGGATGGATTAATGAAGATCACATTCACTATGGAATAATCCCAAAAAATCACAGCAATTTACCTGTTTCAGAAATTAGTTGGGCACGCTAGTCCAAAGGGAGGCACAGAACAAGGAAATGAAGTAACCAGCATGAATAATGTACAAGAAAATAGGAGCACATCATGAACACTTTTTTAAAGAAAAAGAAAGACAAGGTTCACAAGTGGCTCTCATTCCTGGGCCAGCTTAGTGGGCAAGCTGATAAATGAACTGAAGTCAAAATCTTACCACCTCGGCCATTAGAAATGTATATTTTCATTCCAATTTTAATACCAAGTGATACTAGAATGATTCTGTGATTAACTTATTCTAGATCCCAGGTGGGAAAGTGTTGATTTCCACAGCTCTATACTCCCCACCATCTACCTGGGAAGTTGGAGGCATGTGCCATTCGTAACGTTTGCTTTTATGGGGAGAGAAGAAAGGGAATAAAACGCCTACCCCTTAAGCTTTGAAATGTTTGAGGAGCAACTCTCATTTTTAACTTCCGGTGGAGAGAACACATGACATTCTTAAAACGACTAAGGACATGCTAGTGGTGGCATCTAGTATGTCACCCACTTTGTGAACTCTACAGGCTCCGTACACACATTTTTACTCATGAGGCTGGTGGGTTACTTTAGGCCTTGTTTGAATCATAGAGGCATCTAGAAAACATCACTTCAAAAATGGTAATTATTATTCAACCTTGACCTTTTCTTTTTAATCCTTCCATATTTCAATTGCTTTTGAAAAGATGAGCATTCTTAATTAATCACTTCCCCCACATACACACACCCATGACTCCTTCAGACATTTTCAAACTTTCCTTAGAAATGAAGTGAAAACGTCAGCAGTTGCAAAAGGAAGGAAAATGAGCATAGGTACACGGGGAGGGGCCGTGTGGCATGAGCAGGGCTGTCAGGGACACTTGCTGGCTCAAGCCAATCTGATCCAGCACCACCAAAGGCTCTTCTTTCTATACCAAGTCTTCCAAAGGCTGTGGATATAACACTGAGCCCTGTGCTTATTTATCATGTATAATACGAATGTACGTGCCAGCCGCCTTTTATGGCTTTGGTTTCTCTGTGTGACAGAAGTGGTTTATCAGTTTTGGTCAAAATCCCACCTTCTTTTATTTTCAGCCAATAGGTGGGTAAAGCTTGTACCCACCAAAAAAATCTGCAGAATGGAGATGAGAAAGCAAGTAGTATCATTTTTTTCATTTGATTCCCAAATCACAAAGACAGTACTCAGAAATATTTCCTAATGATTTCAAAACTACTGTCAATGAAAGAAAATTGGCCAATGTAGGAAGATGTCAGAGGCAAGAGGTCAAAAAATTCTAAAGCATCAAGCAAATCTGAAATAAAACAAAGCAACCCCAACCCACAATAAGAGCCATCTGGACATGATGATGACTTGTGTGGCTCTAGAATTTCTTTACAGATGGGGCTTAAAGATAGTAATCACATTATACTTTATGAAGGACAGAACCCAAGAGTTAACTGTGCATTTAATGGAATAAGGGAGGTGGGCGAAGGAGATGGGGGGTGGTGTGGAAGCCACTCAAACACGCTTCCCTTCCACTCGTTGCTGCTCCTGATCTGACTGAGAGATGGCATACACGCCCCAGGACTATCTTACTCTGCTCCTAACCCACAAATTAGAAGGAGCAAACTGTTATGAGGATGCTCTGAGCACATCCATGTGGATGCCACACTTCTGAGAATGAGCAACATCTGACTTCATGACTGAGCAAGCACAGTGAGCCTCAAGGTTACTCGGGCCTCAGCGGACTGCTCCTGAACCATAGCCAACGATCTTTCCAACCAGAGGAAGCTTTTCTTGGAAATAATGGGACCTAGAAACCTACAAATAGCACCAAATGAGTCACCAAATAACATTTAAGGCACTCCTGATATGCTAGGAGTCAGTGCAGATGCATCTAATGATGACTGTTACAAAGATGTGAGACCTCCAGGTTAGTGTCTCAGTTATGCTCTTCATTCTTTGTGTGTGGTCTTCCATTAAGATCTAATGTCATTGCTAATGTTGAATCAAGCTTCTGAACCAAGAAACTGCTCTGGTTCCAAAATTTAACCCGAGGAGTGCTGACTTAAATAAAATCTAAGATATTAGTTAAGTCCAAGATAAATTCCTTTCTCTTCAAATTACTCTCCTTTGGGAGAGCTAACTTGGAGAAAAAACATTTCTTACCTTCTTGGGAAAATGTCCTGGGGCTGGGCTGGGGGCTACCCTGGCCTTCTTTCTCCTTGTCCGAAGGAACTTTTTTCAGAATGGGTGGAAGAAGAGCAACTTTAGGAGAACTCTGGCCAGGTGGAGAGTCTGGAACATCCTCTGTGGAGACATAAACACACAAGTCAAACTGTTCCATAAACTGGATTCTTTAAACATAAGCTGGGTTATTCCAACACAAGTGACTAATAATTTTTAAAAAGCATCATAGAATTTTTCTGGCCAAAAACTAGTTTCATGTTTCTGCTCTGTGAAATAATAACATCCACAAAGAATAGAGAGAAAAATACTGAAAACAAAATGGTTAGATCTCGCAGAGATGTAAATCTACCTTGCAGACACAGAATTCCAATGATCTGATATTTGAACATTAGACTGTAGGTGAACTAATGTTTCTTCTGCCTCAAACTCAAAAACTCAAAAACTGTGGTTTCATAAAATACATAAACTTTGGTCCATGGCCATGCTATTCTGAACAAGCCCGATCCTGTCTGATCTCGGAAGCTAAGCAGGGTTGGGCATGGTGAGTAATTGGATGGGAGACCACCTAGGAAGACTAGGTGCTGTAAGTGTAAAAAATAAAAAAAAAATACGGGATTGTAAACTGACAAGGTGTTTGCAATCTGTGAAGGTCAATCAAGGGTTGCCTCACCTAAAACAAACAAATAAATAAATAAAGTTTATAACCCATTGCCTCTTCCTATTATCAAATCTACTAAGGTGGTCACCGTATATACACACACATATTATTTGTGCATGCTGGTGCCTATACTCACACACATATACTGACATCACTAAGAGTAACTTGGAATAATGGAGTTTTAGAACCAAAAAGAACTTTGGTGACAACTGTACAAATGAAGAAATCAAAAGACCTACTAAGTTAAAAAGGTGGCAAAATAGATAGAACTATAACTCTAAGTCTCTTAATTCTGAAGGCTGTGCTGTTTTACTCTAATTGAAAGGATTTACGGAATTGCCTTTCCTTCTCTGCTATCAGCAAGGTAGTTCTCGATTTGACACGTGTGTGTGTGCGTGTGCGTGTGTGCCCACGCACATGTGTGTGTTAAAGACAACCTTCAGGCAGGTCCTCCTCAGCCTCATACTTCCAGTTCAATCTATGTGCTTCACTACAGAAGCAGAGATGTGTCAAGAAATTGAAAATAACTCTACCTACCTCGACAATCTCTCAGAACTGTGTGGAGGAAATGAGATGGTGTATCTGAAAATGCCTGCTGACTTCTTGAGTTCTATGAAAACATTAGCTTATTAACATAATTGTCAATATACTAAGTTCTACGAACACATTTAGCAAATAAACTGAAATAAATGCTTCTTTCAACAGAATATTGGGGATCCAGCTAGTTTTATAGTTGGCATTAGTATCTGAGTGGCCAAATACTCCACACATTAGATGAGGTTCATTTTACAAGAGCCGTTTCTTTACTTTGGACTAGAAACACACCTAGCTGAGATAAAATGCTTGCCTGCTTTCAAGTAGTCATCATTTAAATTTTTTTTTTTTTAAAACTATTTCTTTGCCTTCTTTCTCCTCACTTTCTGTTATGAAGCTATTTTGTATGCACCAGGAAGTTTTGGGGTTCCCCATCATGACAAACTCTGGTTTATGAAAAGGTGTGAGTAGAATTAGAAATCCTATGTCATCTACTTCAAGAGTTAGCTGCTTGAGGTGATCTCAGTGTACCCCTTTCTTTGTGGTTCCTCCTTGGAGACTGCACTGGGTTACTTGAGGGACCAATGGGCTGTGAAGACCAGAGAGGATTAAACAGTTTGGCCACTTGGTGAGTGAAAGAAATGTTTGAGAAAAAAATAAGAAAGATCCACAAGTGGAATGAGTTTGGCACATGGGATACTATCTTTTGTTTTCATCCCACCCAAATCATCTGTGTATTGATGGATGACTATGACGAGCCAGGAGTCTTACTTTCCATGTGCATGCCCTGCGGGAACAGCCCAGGGAAGGAGTGATTGCCACTAGGTGGTGGAGTCTGGCTGCTAATCATTAGCTGTGTGACTTGGCAGGCTGAGCATCTCTGTACCTCACAAACTTCATCTGTAAAATGGAGCTGTGGGCGAGGAAGTTAGGAGTTTATCCACACAAAGCACTTAGAACAGTGCCTGGTGCAGAGTTAAGTGTTAAAATTAGCAGCAACGATGCTGATAATGATGAGCATAATCTGACTATATATCTCTATCCTTATTTGCCTAATTTTTGTGGGGGAATAAAGTGAAGAGGTGATATGGGATTTATTCATTGTATTATCATTCTACTTTGTATATGTTTAAAAATTATTATAATAGAAAGTTGAAGAGAAAAAAAAATATGACCTGACAGGGAAAGAGGCAGTTGTAGGAGAGAATAAGGCAGAGCAAACCCATTTCTAATATTTTAAAATTTCCTCTGTCATTAGATTTGTCAAACCTAGAGTCAGCTAACCTTTCTGTAAAGAGCCAAGCGGTAAATATTTTAGGCTTTGCAAGTCAAATGGACTCTTTCGCAACTACTCAAATCTGCCCCTCTAGTGCAAAGCAAGTAGACAATGTGCACATAGAGCGGCTTTGCAGTAACACTGTATTTACAAAGCAGGCCCACAGCTTGCCGAGCCCTGTCCTAAACCCTAAGCAATTCTTAGAATATGAGGTAAAAACAGAGGAACTTGTGCTTTCCCTGGTTGTGGCCCTCATCCTTACATGACAGTCTTCTGAAGGGTCTGTCCGCCCTGGAAGGGTTTTCCTGAAAGCTACCTCAAGAATTACAAATGGGTCAGAAAAACACAAGGCTAAAAGCTTTTCCAGTCTCACTCTGCAACTTGTAGTCCTGAATGCAAGGTCAATTTCTAAGTTGGTGGCCTCAGTGCTGAATAGAGGAACCCTTCAGCTTTTGTCAATTCCACCCCTGGCAGGTTTCTCAGGAGGCCCTCTGCTGACCCCCTGAGCATGTTCACTGGTGCCCTTGAAACCATCTGTGGAGTCTCAACACAGCCACCTTGAGAAGCCACATGGTCTCGGCGTCACTCCTTGACTAGTAAAACCCTTACCAGGCCGTGAGGCAGTCCTTGGTTTCTGCGGGATGGTGGGCCGTGCTGCCAGGCTGGGCTTTGGGGACTGCAGGAGGGGCTTCGGGCTAGTGGGTGTGCTGGAGGAGCTCCGAGATCGGGAGACCGTGTCCACCTTGGGGTCTGTTTTGACATTCTTTTCTGGGGACCCCAAACTGAAGCGGGTCTCCAGAAGACCTGGTTGCAGTTTAGGCACTGAAGTGAAAATGGGTACAAAAAGCACACTTTATGTTAAAAATCAAAGGTGAAAGTAATCAATCATGTGAACTGAGGAGGAGCCTGGCACAAACCGCTGTAATCGTTTATTGTCATTTCTCATCACAGAATGTTTAGAACAGAAGCATGCTGGTGGAGGACTAAAATCCTTAGAAAATGGACTTAATGTTGGTCTTCCGATCAACTCTGACTACCACACAGATGACAAGCCTCACAATGAATAGTGTGCAGGTCCACGTGCCCGTGCAGAGAGGATAGTGGTTCTTAACGCACTTGAAGCAGCACATCTTCCTGGACCTGGCACAGCGTGCAGGTATATCCCACTGGAGGCGCCTCAGTTCTGGACAGCAATCAGTGAGGGGTCTGGCTGCAGGCCCTGAGCGAGGACGGCTGTGCCAGGAGCCATAACCTCACTAGCTCAGAAATGTCATCTCATGCCCTGCCTCCATCCCTTTTGCTGCCTTAATTTAACCAGATGACCGGCAAAAATAAACCAGTTAAATATAATTAATATTCCAGCTCCTCCTACATGAAGATACTAAAGCACAAAAACTTCAAACAGCACAATGGGGTTTATAACATGCAACTTTCAAGTCACCCTTCAGTGTCCATCTAAGGCACCTTATTCTTTTACTGCACCTGAAGTGTCAGAGGGATAAAGAACACTCTATATTTATGGATATTCAAGCTGAAAGGGAAGAACATCACCTCATATTAAACGAAAGAGCCACCTTCCATATACCATGTACGGCTTATTTTTAAAAGCATTAGTTATGTCCCCAAAATGTTCTCCCTCCCCACGTCCCCTTAGTTTGGGAGTTCTTCTCAATGAAATTTCTTCCCTTTGAGAGTCTAGAAAAGGTACCCTGTGCAGGCACAAGGCTACACTGGTGGTGGGAGATGAGCCCCAAAGTGGCGCTGGAGCAGGAGAAGGTGGTTTCCTTTTAGGTGAAAGCTGAGAAAATACAGCAGAGAGACCTGTTCTTGCCCCCCCTGTCTTTATTTTTCTTCTTCCAATCACATGAAACTCCTGGAACCAGAGTATGTTTTTCCTAAGGGGGTGATGGCAAAGGCCTGACTTACCTGCCCCACCTCCCTCCAGCCGTTCTGTGTTGCTCATGGCCAGGCTGGAAGACTCCTGAGAGATGGCATCATTCCCAAGCTTCTAAAAAATTCAAGCACCCACCCCCGACAAAGTACGTATTTAAGTGTAAGAAAAAGAACAAAGCAGACAATAAATGACAACAAAGAATGTCTTCTTAACTCTAATGCTGTTACAGTGATGGTGCCTGACCGTTGTCTTCTGAAGTTCTCAGGACAAAGCTCAGAGGAACATGTTCTGTTCTGTGTTTACAGTCAGGGCCCCAGGGCCCAAAGTGTGGCTGGTTCCTTGGATGCTCCCCACAGATGACAGTCGTGTGGGTCCAGGGATACAGTGGGCTGGTGATGCCTGTTGTTGTTGCTGAGCTCCTGTGTGGCCTCTGCTCTCCGTGATGTTCCCTGGGATGGGGCTATTGACACTCTACAAATTTATATAACTCTCCAAATTGGGTTCCAAAAATCGAGTTTAAAAAGCAGTGGAAACTTTTTCAACTTTGATGTACAAAATAGGTGAAAGGGGTCTCAAAATGGGCAGGGCCTTCCTTGCACTGAGGCAGAACCAAAGGACACAGATCTTTTAAGAGGCAAATACAGGTGAACAGGTTGGAATTAACTAAAAAAAACAAATCTGACAAACTTCAGGTGGAAGGAGCTTGTTACTAAGAGATGAGGAAAGTGAGATGTCACTCTCCTAGGGCAGGAACTGTCAGGGTAAAGCTAGGACTCAGCCAGCTATCTTTGAGTGCAGGCAGCTCACGAGGTGGCCCCACAAGAAAAGATGGGGCTTCTAAAGCATTCAATACCTGTTACTCCCCTTTATTAATAAGTAACAGATACCATAGCTCATTTCACAGTTCTTTCCCTTTAAATACACATATTAAACATAAATAGTATAAAAAGAATTGCTTGAGAGAAAGGTGACTTTTTTTTTTTTATCAATGATATATTTACCACTGATGTTTATGTTGCTAACTTTATAAAGAATACAGTCATGGAGTTTTAAGGGAAAATATTATAATATTAATTTTGGAAAAACTTTCTCTTATTATTTTATTATTCAGATAAGATAAATAATCCTGACTGCTTCAAAATTTAAAAACTTTGGTTGTTTTAAATAGACACTAGATGGTGCTAAGAGATTGTTGGTATAAACCTGGAACAAATAAAAATACTAAACCATAGGAGTTTTGTCACTTTGAGCCAATTTATATATCAGATCCAAAGTGCCTGGAAAAAGCCCTGTAGCGCTTCTTATCTTTCCACCAAAAGGCAGGTGTTCATCAATGGAAAAAGTGATAAAACAAAACAGCTTATTAGTGAAAACAGCATGTTCACTGTTATAAATTCTATAAAACTGACTGAAATTTAAACACTTCTTTGGGCATCTGACTCACCAATGATGTGGTCACGGTATTTATTCAGAATTCTGGCCAGTGAAGGCTGCCTCATGCCTCCCATGTTGAATCAGCAGAGTAGAGTTATATGCATGACCCTTCCACCCCAGCTCTTCCCTAAGGTTAATGAGTGAGGTTAATGAGTGAGGCAGGAGTTATCTGTAACCAGGAAATTGCTAGATAACAAAGGTGCCAGTGGAAGAACTATGGAGAGCAGTTGTAAAATCGCATGGGAGGCAGGATCTAATGAAAAAATGGTCTCCTGTTTATAATATAAATAGTACTCCCCACCGTGGTATTTAGTTTACCATTTACTTTCTGAAAACCAAGGGTTCATTGAGGAGAAATGTTTTATTCTGATACGTCAAATAAAATAGATGTGCAATTTTCCCTTTTTTGGAGAACCCAGCTTTCCAGACACAAAAGGGGCCGGGGAGTGCACAGAAGCCACAACCATGGCGTATGGGTCTTAGTGGCCACGACGAAGGTGCCAACCTTCATTAGCTGCAGGAGGAAAAAAATCCTACAACTTATATTTTTCAAAGGATAAGTAATGTATTAAGTCAGATTTTGGTGGTGGTAGGGGACTCCATAATTTTTAAACTATGAAGTTTTTTCTTTTATAGCAACAGGTAACAATATATCGCAATGGTCAAGTATTCAATTAATTCTAACAGAATATCTTAGCTTTTTTGGGGGTGAGGTGGGGTGTGGGGTGTGGGTCCCTTCACTTTTAGATCTAGAATACAGCAAGGAAGCTTAAGGTTTGAAAAAAAGAATAAATTATTAAATAAGTGAAAAATAGATCTACCTTTCTATAATAGTATCTGGTTTCAGTATTTTTATTTGCCTCTGTTAGTTCTCCTATCTCCAGTCACCCTCAGGTCTTTGCTGGGATTCGACAGACTCAGTCTTTTCCCAGATCTCGGCATTTCCCTGAACACTATCACATGCTTCTTTGGCATGCACAGGAAGCACCTGCACAGGTACCGCCAACGACCTACCTCGAACGCTGTGGCTCTTGGGAAGAGCATGGCCATAGTGCCAAAGGGAAAACATGGCCATGTCTTTGTGGTCTGTGATCTGGGTTCTTCAGAAAAAAGTTTTTGGTTTTTGGATTTTTATTTAACTAACAGGCTTTTTTTCTGTACCTCTCGCCCACTGGGGCAAAACCCCAAACAAATCAAAATGGCCTCTCCCTTACCTTCTGTGCGCAAGCTGCTCTCTGCTCCTGCTTGGCCTTCATCTCAGCCAGCAGATCACTGCCCATCACCTGGACCCCATACCTCCGGCTTCCTTGTGGGCTGCCCTTGCTGTCACTGCGCTCCACCTTCCCTGTGTCCTCCTCTTGACTTTCTTCATGAGAGTCAGGTGTTTTTATCTCTTCACTCCATTCAGAATTGCCATTGTGCTCATCTGGCTTCGTGTCCTTCCTGGGTGTGTCCATGGCTGGACTTCTGACCACCCCTTTTGGTGAGGAGGGTTCTTCTGTCATCAAGACTGTTGGTGGTCGCTCAGATTTGGACCGGGATTTGATTAAGTTGAGAAAGCCGCTTCTCCGAGAATCTCGCTTTTTCTTCTCATCACCTCCTTCACTAAGCTCATGGAACTCTGAGCTTCTTGCTGACGATTTCCTGTGATTCAAAAGAACAAATCCTGCTGGTTTTACTGAAATTCAAGTTCCAGCAAGAATCAGTCAAAATACAAATATAGAGATTGCTGCTTATGTGGCAACTATTCTGAAGCATTTTAAGAAGTTGATATGAGTCATTGCACTTAGGAAATAGAGAAGAAGGTATAATACTATCATCATATCCACAGGTGAAGACATTGAGGCACACATGAGCTAATAAGAATCCAAAGGTGGTAGGAGTGTGAGAAGAGATGAATTTTTTTATTTTTACATACTCTAGTCAAGTGCTTCTCTACTTTTTAGAACTTCCAACAAAGCTGGCTGCAATTCAGATACAGGAGGCGACTGCCTCATTTAATTTGGTGCACAATGAAAAGGGCCAGATTTCCCTAAAATCCTTCCAGTAATCATTAGGTAACATCTGAAATCTCACCCCTGGTGCTCAACCCAAACAAGACTTAGATCCTTGCTTAAATGTAATACTAGTGAAACAGCAACAAAATGAAAAGACAGACAGTTTTGGTAGAGAGTTGTCAGAAAGAAAATTCAGAAACTTGGGAACTGGGTGAGGAAAAAGTGGAAATGAAGTGGGCTGAGTGGAAGGCACCATCACTGTCTTTCACAGAGCTGGCAGACTGAACACCATTGGCTCCCCTGGGCTCCCTGAAAAACCACTGCAAGGGATTCAAAAGAAGGTATTGACCCTAGAGGGGAGAAAAGACAAAACTAACAAAGTTTGGAAGCTAAATAGTCCTGAGAAAACTGATTTAATCTGGGAAAGCTGACCCCTAAAGCATCAGTAGGGGAAGCCCAGAAGCAAATGGATTTGCACCAACTCCAGAACAGGAACAAGAAATACCTCTGGATATAGACCTGAGAGTGAGGCTTAAGAGAGGAAAAGAGGTGGAAAGCCTATTTACCAAACCATTAGATCCTCTCCTGAAAACATAGAGCCCATGCCTGTCCCATCCCACCCCAAGTTTACACTCTGAGGAGGGTGAGGAACAGTAGGTGTAGCTGAAGAGAGCTGTACCATTGGGAAAACAGGGAGAGATTCAAGTGAGAAGGACAAGAATATGTCATCCCCAAATATGCCTCTTTGGCATAGGATTATTTTAGGATGATTATTTTTAAGAAACAGCAGACACTCTGTAAAATTACCCTTTTGTAAGGGACTTTTACATTTGTATGGGAAATCTCCTTGGTAATTATGCCCCTCCTTTTATCAGGAAGAGGAGGATGACCAAATCCCTAGGAACTCTTATCGATGGGGAAGACATAGAATTAAAACTGCAAGATAACTTCCTGAAATGGCCCAAGCCATCACCTTAAATACCATCTCCAGCTAAAGAAAAAAGATGGGGGAGGATGGTATCAGGGAGGGAGTCTGTCACGTGACAGACTCCCTCCCTGATACCCTCCTCCCCCATCTTTTTTCTTTAGCTGGAGATGGTATTTAAGGTGATGGCTTGGGCCATTTCAGGAAGTTACTCAGTTTTCCTGAGTCTCTCCCATGTATGCAGTAGGAGGTATACATGTTATTAAACCTGTTTGTTTTTCTCCTGTTAATCTGTCTTTTATTACAGGGGTCTCAACCAAGAACCCAGAAAGGTGAAGGGAAAAATTGTTTTTCCTCCCCTACACAGGGAAGCCCGTATATTGAAAAGTGACACCTCTCAGACCCTTTCTCTCATTCTGGATCCAAGAATGGGGCAGTCAGTTTTATGCCCTCCGTGTAGGAGATCAAAATTTCCTAAAAACCCAAAAGACCTAAAGACCTTGACAAGCAGAGAGAGACTCTCCCCTCAACAAAATGTTCCAAGAATGCACCCTACAATGAAGCCCACCAATAGGCAGGTCCCACATACAAACTTCCATGAAACTCATTAGTGCCCCATTTTAACATGACAGAGAAAAAAATGTTGGAATCATGAAACAATAATAGTAGAAAATGTGACTGCAGAAATGGAAAACTAAAGGTTGGAAGATACAACTGAAGAAATATCCCAGAATATGTGTGTGTGTGTGTGTGTGTGTGTGTGTTGGGGGCGGTGGGGGGGGGGGTGAGGGGAGCAGGGTAATAAAAAGAATAAAAAAATAAGAGAGAAAAGGTTACAAAAAACCCATTAATGGATGAATAGGGGAAACACATATAATTTGAATAGTGAAGCCTTAAGAAAAAAAAAAGAGAAATGGGGAAGAAATTATGACAGAAATTTTAATTTTCAAAAATTTCAGAACCAAAGGATGTGAATTTCCAGATTGACATGGCCCACTAGTGCCTAGCAAATGGGTTAAAACAAACAAACAAATGAGTCACCCAGAGCATATCACCATAAAATTTCAATATACTTGGAACAAAGAGAAGGTCCCATATGCTTCTGGAGAACAGGAAAAACAGAACAAGTTACAAACAAATGATTAGGATTCAGGGTGACATTAGATTCTTATAGTAACACTATAAGCTAGAAGACAAAGGGACCAGGTTTTCAAAATTCTAAGGCGAAATGGATTTCAATCTATAATTCTATACTTAGTCACGCTATTATTCACAATGAGTTGCAGAAACCCACTTCCTATGCCTCCTTTCTCAGACTAACACCAGGAGGTGCTCTATCTAAACAAGGGAGTAAAGTAACGAAGAAGAAAACATGGGCCAAAGGAAATAGGAAAAGGACACAGGAACAAGGGGAAAGAAGCCCCAAACAGATGAGGGAGACCCTAGGATAACACCAGTAGAATGGGCCAAGAGTTCAAAGTGGAGTCAGATAGCAGTAAAGGATGTTCCATGAAGATAAAACTGAGAGGTTTATCCCTTTACTGGAGATTTAGGGGATATGTCAGTGATAGCAATACAGAAGACCAAGCAAATGAAAAGTAGACAATTACTAACTCCAGGGAAAATACAAAGTTGTCTAGAAAAGGAAATGTCATAGCATATGTATAACTCAGCTGTGGGTATTTATATGGATATAATGAAGCCAAAAGTAAATACTGATAGAACCAACAATCATGATATAACTAAGTTAGAAGATAGGGAAAGTGTGTTTGTGTGTGTGCGCTCACGTGTGTGTGAAAGAGAGAGAGAGAGGCACAGGCAGACAGAAAGACAGAGAGAGACAGAGAGACAGTTTTGCCTGCATGTATTAGCTGGTAGGGCTAGAGTATGTAAGAACCAAATTATCATCATCCTCTATAGTAAGAAGTCAACAGTTACAGTTAATATTTAAAACTAAAAAACGGGAAATAGCAAAAAAGATATTATTAACGAATACAGAAGCAAAGTAAAAAATAAACAGCTAAAGGAATAGAAACTGTGGGGAATAGGGAAAGAAACAAGAAACTTTTTTTTTGTGTGTGAAAAAAAGCCTGTAGAACATCTGACATTTTAAATTATGAGCATGTAAAACTGGTTTTCAAACTTTCTTTACACTATTATTTCATGGTTTTATCTATGCCTAGCCCTTTACATATTAAAATGACAATACTTGATTTTTAATGACAATACTTGTTTTTATATAGCAAAATGAAATTAAACAAATCACAACTTCTAGTAGATTCCATCACTATATGATAAAAATTAATGTATCTAGTTCTGTCTATTTCTACTAGAAGATAACTGAATCCTCCTAGAGCAGTATCTTTGTAGGAAGTGAATTTTATACCTTATAAAGTATGCCCAACTTTCATTCCAAGCCAGTTAAAGAAAGTAGAATGAAAAGTCAAGAAAATCACAATAGATACTCACAGACCTTTCCACTAACTAAATACATATTTCTAAAGTTTAGGAAGAAAAGATACAATGGTATCTGTAGTTTATATAGATATAGGCCAAGATTGTCTTGAATAATTCAACTATTAGTGATTGAGGACAGACTACATATCACAGGCTTGTCAGACACTGAAGTTATAATAAAAAATAAGACCCAGGTGTTGCTTCTGAAGAATAGCCTTCTAAGTGGGAAAAAGGCTTGAACGCAAACCATTAAGAGGGACTTTCCCATTTTGCTGTTTATGTTGGTGCTGCCTGACTCTTTAATATTGGAATCCATTCATCCATTCCCTGAGCTGTAAGAACAAACAAACAAACTCTCCAAGAATGATATGTGCCCTCACAGATGTGTACGGAGGATGGAAAAAAAAGTGTTAAGTCAGTTTTAGAGAAAGATTGATTAACATGGGGGGCTATGGGAAGCAGTCATGGAAAAGCTTCAAAGAATAAATGACATTTAGGTCGGTTCTTGAAGGATAGGAAAACAGAATTTTTCCAACCTTTAAGACCAGTGTCAAAGGCAAATAACTGGGTCTTGAAGCATATAACATTCAGCACTTGGACTGTTATGCATATAAAAACTCCACCTTGCCATTCTACAGAGGCAAGATAACATGTATCAGTCTTCAGAATGGGCTGGTTTCTTCCCTACCTGTGATCAGCCTTGCCTACCCTTGGCTTATCATATGGTTTAAATTCCTTCCTGAATTTGATATCAAGGTGCAGAATACTTCAGATACAATCCTAATACAAATCCAAGGGTGTATTTTGGGATGGATTTGCATTAAATTAGAGATTTAAAAACTTGGTACAAATCACCTTAAAAACCAGAGTGTTTTAAGTTAAACATAACTGTTAATAAGAAGTACTACTGAATTGTCTTTTAGGAAAAATCCATGTAGTAATAAAATGCAGACAGAACTTTTTAGAGACTAACTCTGAAGCCTCTTCACTAATTCTATTGTCATTTTGACACTCTCTTAAGGTCATGTCATCTCGCAATGACGTATGGCCCTCACAGATATCAGATTATGAAAATGGAGAATTTAGATGTAAGTAATTTCAGCTGTCAAACTCACTGCCCTGTAACAGAATCATCCAAGTGATGGTGATAACATCCTAGAAAAAATACTTTGGGATGATACATTTTGTGGTCTGTTTTAAAATAGCATGATGGTTCTCAAACTTGAACGTGCTCAGCAGATCTCTTGGAGGGCTTATTAGAACACAGAACGAGAGGCGCCACCTTCAGAGTTTTTGATTCAGTAGGTCTAGGGTAGAGGCTTGAGAATTTGCCTTTTTAACAAGTTCTCAGTTAATAGTGATAATTAGTGATGTTGCTGGACTGGAGGTCACAATTTGCAAACCATCGGAATAGTAAATTTTATTTAAAAAAAATATATAAATGAGCCTTAGTAAACAAAGTTAATTGTAACTGTTAGTAATTTAAATGTGAATCAAAGTATTATTAGTAATGACTCTGAACTCACTTAGAATCCATTTTGGTCACTTTCTTGGTGAAAAATTCATCTACACCTTCATCTACTCTCCCCATAAGACCATTCTGTTCACCATCTTGGGGGACTATGCTGGCAGCACAGACCTGCAAACCAAACAGGTGTAATGTTAATTGACATTCAACTTAATTCCACAAACATTCATTGCTAGATTCAAGGTACTTTGATAAAGGCTACAGGAAGGACAAGATTAAAATTAGAGCCCTTATAATCTATTGGAATAGAAGTCACGTGTACAACTCTGACAAGGGCTAAAAGAAATAAATGAGGAACACACTATGAACACAATGCCTAGTGGAGGATTAATGCTGATGGTCTATCTATCGGCAACTCAGACCGAACAGGCGGAGAAGAGCAGAGTGTTTCCAAAGGCAGAAAAAGGCATGCACACATCTAGTGATGGGAGAGAGAGTACATGGAAAAATGAAACACACTGTTTTGTGAATGGTTATAATCCCAGAGGCCAGGGGCCTGAGGTATGTGAATGGGATTACCTGTGGAGTATAAACCCTGGCAGACGCTAATAGCTGTCACTCCAAACTCTCTCACCTGCTTCCCTTTTTTCCTGCTCCAAGAACCCTGATTTCAAGATGTGAATACTTATTTTTATAAACCAAATACCACAATTCTATCTCCTGGGCTATAATTGATAGCAAAATCCTGGTCAGGGAGATATCAGGGGAAAACTACTAGGGGCTCCTGGCAGATTTTCCTGCAGATGAAAGAATATATTTTTTTCTGCATGGTTATGTATGTGTGTGGGGTGGGGTATGATTTCTGAGCTGCAATAGCAACCTAAAGTTCAAGATGGGGCAAGCTGGAAAAAAAATGACGGAATAGGAAGACGAAGTAGAAAGGTGGACAACACCGAGGAGACTTCTTGATTTCTTTTTAGGTGAGAAAATAATAAATATTTTTCATTATTTAAGTCATTTTTAGTTGAGTATTTTCATCATCTCTAGTTGAATGAATACTTCCCAACTAATAACACAAAGGCCAATGGTGAATGAGCTTGAATCCTACACTAATAAGTGTGGGATTTACTTTGTAAGTGAAAGGGAGTCTACGAAAAAATGATGTGGCTCACCCTGTATTTTGGTCAGATAATTCTGGAGCAGTATGAAGGATATATTGGAGAAGCCAGGGATTTTAAGTAGGGAAATCTGTTTAGGAACACAAATGAAAGACTCTTGTAATAGTTTAGTCTAATCTGGAGGAGGTGAGGGACTAGTTAAGAACTGGAGAAAGGAGAACAGAAAGAAAGGAAGAGCTTAATATGGAGGTCCAAGTTTCTATGTTGGGTTAATGGGAGTGTGGTTCTAGGGAACACAGTTCACAGATGAGTCAAATTTCATGCAAATGTTTCAGATGCTGTAGGAAGTCTAGGGGCAGGTGTCCAGCAAGACTCAAAAGCTTGAGTCTCGAGAGAGAAGCTGTAAGAAAATTATTCACCAAGTTAGCATTTCTATTTGAAAGGTCAACTCACAGTCAGCTTATTAACATGCCTGATTTGTGTCTGTGATGGTATATTAAATTAATGTTACATATAGATAGGTTGTGGGCCAATGGGAAAAAAACATGTATCTTGCCCATTCTGTTGGACATAAGGACATAAGTTCTCATGTGGCTAGGATATCTAGTCTGATTTCTTCCTGTAATGTGGTGGGAAAGTTCCTTTCTGTAATCTTGATTTTTCAAGTCTCAAGTTGCTTCTGCGGGAACTGGCTCATGTTAGAGTATATATACATTGTTTAAAAAAAAAAAAAGACCAATCTTTTGCTTTAAACAATCATCCACTTCATTCTCATTGGGAAACCTCTATTATGAAAATGAACTGTGTCTGAGTTCATGTTTGGGAAAGCTGAAAAGTGAGCAGATAACAGATAATAGACATAGAACCCTCTGAAATGTGAATAATAACAATTACACCTCTCATCTGAATGGTGATTTGAATTGGAGCAAGCCTTTTCTATGTCGCAAGAGTGCCGAGAAGCAGCAGAATTCTGTAATTCAGTTCCAGAAAGAAAGCGGCTCACTGAATACCTTTTATTTTGATTACAAAAGATAAAGCAGTACAGAGCTTGTTTGTGTTATTTTTCCTTTTGTCAAAGAAGAATGAAATCTCTACAGTAAAAACACCAGTGGTTCCACAGTGCTCTATAGTTTACATGTGTTTTGAAATTATTTTTCACCCCTACATCTATGCTTTAAAATGAAAAGGAAAAAGTTTTATCCTAGTTTTTGGTTAGTCACAGATCAAACAATGGGTCAGAGGGTGAGTGGCATGCACACAGGTCACCTGGCTAATGGATAAGAAGAATGTGATTCCAGGACTCGTAGTCCCAACAAGGAGCTTCCTTCCAGTGCACCTAAGCTCCCCCTCAGAGGCTCCCTATAAAATTCCCCTTCCTATTTTGAGAAAAAAAAAAAAAAGTTTTACTAGAATAAAATTTCTCCTCTCAGCCTTTTTCTCTTTTCCTGCTTTTAAAAGAATTCACAACTTGCACAGAGGTCATCTGGGGATGTGAAGAATGTCAATGGGCTTCAGAGACAGAGGCATACAGGGCTCAACAAAGCAGTCTGCTTTCCTGCAGGATAGGCCAGTTTTTAGGGCTGGATGGGTCCTTATAGATTCCCCCAGTCCAACTGTGTCATTTTAGAGATAAAAAGACAGAGAGTAAAGAGGTTAAGAGCAGTCTAGTATCTCTGGGAAATCTTCAATGAGATGTGATTTAAGAGATATTCAATGAGATCTTCGATGAGATGTCTTTAAAAATAGGAAGCAGGAGGAGGTGTCATCAGCCTGTAAGAAGAGCAGCAGAAAAAGTAAAGACTAAAATGTAATGCAGTTCTCAAACAGTTCAAGGCCAAACACATGCTGTTTTAGCTCAGTTTTTAGCAAAAGGAAAGGAAAGGGCATACAGACATCACACGTTCTCAAAATCTCATTTAATTTGGTCTTTTCTGCCAAGGAGAGTAAATTTCAGATTAAATGGGGTAGCATAGCTATTGGAAAGGGAGAACAGAAACCTTAGCCCTGAGCTGGTTGGAACCACTGCATTTGTGTTTAGAGAAAGGCGTCTGTAAATGAAATTGGGAACCAGAAGTATTATTGTTGATATCTGAGAAATAAAAAAGGTAGATTTGTACCTCTAGAGTATAGGTAAATGCTAAAAGGATAAAGTGTCAATGCTGTGAAGGAAAGCGAGTGATTATGAGGACTAAGGAAAATTCAGACCACCCTCTGTGTGTTCCCTCTGCCAGGACTGAGATGAATGCACCAAGGACATAGTAGGTGGTATACCTGGATTCTGAAAAGGCAGCTACCAGGTCTCTGATGATGTCTCCATAGGCCAGATGGAGAGAGATGGGTGGGAAGGAAGGATACTGAGGTATAGTAGTAAATCTGAATAAATATACCCAAGGAGTGCTAATTAATAAACTGAAAAATCATGGAATTGTAGGTGCATATATTAGTAAAAAACCTGAAAAAGAGAAAGCTAATTTGTTCAAGCTGATTCATTGAAAAAAACTAATAAAAGAGACAACCTTACAACATTGAGAGAAGCATTAAAATACATTAGAAATTAAAAAAAAAATGGGATATAGCTATTGATACAGAAGAGATTAAAAACTTATGAGAATCTATAAACTAAATGAACGATTAGTCCAAATAGACAATATCCTAGAAAAACAGAAATTACCAAAATGGTCTCAAGATGAATTAGATCATCTGAATAGATAAAAAATAAAAGAAATCAAATCCCTAGTAAAGAAATCTACACATAAGTATCACATGCACACGCATCAGACCCAGATGGCTTCCCAGGAGAGGAACAAAAAAATTTCTATTATGTGAAAACCATTAGAATAGAAAAAGAGAGAACACTTCCTAACTAATTTTATAAAGATAGTGTAACTTTGGAACCCAAATTAGATGGACAGTTTAGATAAGAAAGATTATAGTTCTCTCTCATTGATGCACACAGATGAAAAAATCCTCATAAAATGTGGTAACCAAGTGTGATGACACATTTGTTGTTTACAAATGTCCAAAGTTAAACAGTCCATACCTTGGCTTTCACTTTTGTCACCTGGAAAAGCTCATTAGGGGTGCTGGGGGTCAAGGACAAGCTCTAGAAAAGCTATAGGAGACCCAAGGTAGACTGAATGGACTCAATCCTAACCAAATAAACAAACAAAAACAAAACAATAATAACGTTAAATGATCGCTGCTACTAAATACTAGTCATGAAGATAAGTTGCAATCTTCTCCTTCTTAGCCGAAAAATGAGGGTGATATGCTTGTGTGGTAGTTTAGAGCTGTTAAATACGGAAGCACCCTGAAAATGGAAGCACTGTGAAATCATAAGGCAGTATATTTTCACTACAAACTCAAGAAAGCAAACTATGCCATGTTTCTCAGTCCACCAAGCCTCTGGGAAGAAGCTAGATCTATTTAGACCCATGGACACACTCCATTACTTAGGACACACACCCTTGTGTTACAGAGTCCCAGGATGGAAGAGGATATATCTAGCATGTTTCTCCACTAGAACTCTGTTGCAGCTTTCTTCCTTTCCCTTTTATTGTTTCTTAAATGAGTAAAGAAAAAAATATACACTATTTTCTTTCCCTGAGCCACTGACTTAATCAAAGGGAAACTCAAGTCAACATTTCAGATTAGTATTACTGCTAATGACCCTCCTTATGGAAGGAGCCAAAGAGGAACTGTTTATTCAGTAACCATTTAGACACAGTCCCTATGTGAAAGGGCCCGTCCCTCATTTTAAAAGAAAAAAGTTTATTCCTTTAAGAATATGTGAGAGTGCATTCAAAAGTTAAAATCGGATTTGTGACAGCAGAAACAGGGCAGAGTGAGAGACATCCCCAAATCTCTCTCCTTGAAACAACAATAAGCTGAACATCTAAAGCTCAACAAAAATACTTAAATTGCACACTAGCATGTCTGAGTGTGGGATATGTGCATAAGAGCTATCACAGGGCAGAGCCCCAGGAGTGGGGCTGTGGATTGGGAGAAACAAAGAAGCTGCCTCTCCCAGCAGCCCTGCGTGGAAGAGCTGGGAGCTCCACGCAACCGGCGGCAGTGCCCAGTCATCAGGGCAGAAAGCAGAGAAGCGGGACAGCAGAGAAACAACATTTGACTGTTAACAGCCGCAGTTGCAAAACTGAGGCTGAGCCGCAGCCCCCATCCCCTAACCGAGAGGGCTCCTCCACCCATATTTTCAGAGACTGAACATTGCGGAGCCCTAGGGGCTACCGAAACGGACAGGGACTGAGACTGAGAGTAGCGAGCCTGATTGAATATCTAGCTATAAGGAAAAAAAGGCAATATTAAGACTTTATATAAAGCAGGGATCCAAGAGGCTTAGATGCCACCTACTGGAAACCAAAAGAAAAACGATTTTTTGCAACAGGGTAATTAGGGATCTTTATATAATAAATCTTCTTTCTGGAAAAATAGCAGAATACACTTCCATTAATGCCCAGGAGAGATAGTCCATTAAAGACCATGAACAATCTAGGTGACAAGGCATCTCAGAAAGAAAGAGAAAAATCTCCAGAAAATAAGCTTACAGACAACTAAAATGACAGAGAATTAAGGATAGTACTTCTGAAAAAACTCAATGAGATCCAAAATTCATATCAACAATTTCAGGAATTGAAAAAAAAAACAAAAACAAAAAACTAGATCAACAGAGTTCTTTAGCAAGGAGACTGAAATGCGCAAAAACCAAATAGAACTTCTGGAGATAAAGACACACTGCAAGAGATGAAAAATGAAATAGCAAGGTTGGGATATAGAGTTGGCTAAATGGAGGAAAGTATCAGTGATATCGAACGCAAAAATAGAAGAGAGAAACTGAAGACTGTAAAATAATAAAAGAGAAATACAAGTACTAGCTGATACCATTAGGAGAGGAAACATAAGAATGGACATTCTTGAAGGAGAGAAAAAAAGTAAGGATTAGAAAGCATTTTCAGAAAAATAGTTGACAAGAATTTCCCAAATCTAAGGAGTGAGCTGGAGCGTGGAATTCAAGAAGTTAATGGAACACCCAATTAACTCAATTCAAAAAGGCCTTCTCCAAGACGCATTGTATTAAAATTATCAACACTCAACGCGAAAGAAAGAATTCTCAGGACATCCAGGGAAAAAAAAGATGGTACCCTATAAAGAAAAACCCATTAGATTATTGTCGGACTTCTCAACACAAACCTAAGTCAGAAAGGAGTGGAATCAAATATTCAAATTATCAAATGAAAGAAACTACCAGCCATGAATAATGTATCCAAGCAAAGCTCTCCTCGAGATACGAAGGAGAAATAAAGACCTTTCAAGACATACAAAAATTAAAGAAATTCTCCACTATGAGGCCTGTATTGCAGAAAGAGGTCAGCCCACCTAACACAAAATGACGAAAGAAATAACTAGGAGTAAGGTGACTAGCAGGCAGATATAAGCAGAGGAGTGAAACCCTTACTAAGAACAGGACATCATAAACTTAAAAAATAAGAAGAGATATGCTATATAGAAAGATAGTGATGATCGTTCAGCATATATAGGGACAAACTGAGACAACAGTGACTGAAAAGGGGAGGATGCAAAGATCCACATTCACAAAGGGGAATGGAAATAAGGCACACTCAGAAGAAAATGGATACATATATATATCCTCTACATATTCATAATGGTAACAACATATCAAAGATTCAGAACTGAAGTATATAACATAAAACAAGAAGGATCAGAGGGAAAACCCATGAAATCAAACCTAAATAAAAACAACAGACACACAAGGACAAGGAAGCAATGGAAACACCAAGTTACCAAAAAGCAAAAGTTAAAATGGTTTTAGGAAAACCACATATTTCAATAACCACTCTAAATGTAAACGGACTGAACTCACCAATAAAAAGGCACAGAGTTGCAGAATGGATCAAAAAACAAAACCCAACCATATGCTGCCTCCAGGAGACACATCCCTGTTCCAGAAACAAATATAGATTCAAATGAAAGGGTGGAAAATGATATTTCAGGCAAATGGCATTCACGGAAAAGCGGAAGTAGTGGTACTAGTACCGGATGAAATAAAAAAGTAAAGAAAGATACTGAGGGATACTTCACAATGATAAAGGGAATCATGCACCAGGAAGACAAAACACTTAATATCTATGCTTCCAATTAGGGAGCCCCAAAAGATGTAAATCAATTAGTAATAAAACTAAAAGGAGAAACAGACCAAAACACTTTCGTAGTAGGGGATCTATAAATACTCCACTGTCAGATATGGATAGATCATCCAAACAGAAAATCAATAAAGAAATAACATCCTTAAATGACACATTAGACCAAATGGACATAATTGACATTTACAGAGCCTTTCATCCCAAAACATATGCTTATACATTCTTCTCTAGTGTACATGGAACATTCTTAAGGACTGACCACATACTGGAACACAGAGATAGCCTCAACAAATATAAGAGGGTTCAAATCATACCAACCACATTCTCTGATCATAACACTCTGAAGCTGGATGTCAACTGTAAAAAAGAAAGCGGGAAGAACCACAAATATATGGAGATTAAACAACATGCTACTGAAGAATGACTGGGTCAGAGAAGAAATAAAAAGAAAGATCAAGAGATATATAGAAATGAATGATGATGATAGTACAACATATCAAAACTTTTCGGACATGGCAAAAGCGGTTGTAAGAGGAAAGTTCATATCATTATAGGCCTATCTCCAAAAACAAGAACGAGCTCTAATAAAACAACCTAACACTTCATCTTAAATAAATTAGAAAAGGAAGAACAAATGAAGCCTAAAGTCAGCAGAAGGAAAGAAAATCAAAATTAGAGAAGAAATAAATGAAATTGAAAACAAAAAAACAGGACAAAAAATGCAACAAAGAGCTGGTTCTTTGGAGGGTTAATAAAATTGACAAACCCCTGGCTAGACTCACTAAAGAAAAAAGAGAAAGGACCCAAGTAAACAAAAGCAGGGATGAACAAGGGGAAATGATGACTGAAATCACAGAAACACAAAGCATCATATAAGAATATTATGAAAAAGTACATAACACCAAATTAAATAACCTAGAAGAAATGGACCAGTACTTAGAAAGATACAACCTTCCTAGACTGAATCAAACAGAACTGGAAAATCTGAATAGGCTGACCAGCCGTATGGAAAATGAAACAGTCATCAAAAACCTACCAAAATGTAAGAGTCAAGGACCAGATGCGTTTACCAGTGAATTCTACCACACACTCAAAGAAAATTTAATAACTATTCTCCTCAAACTCTTCCAAAAACTCGAAGAGGAGGCAATACTTCCCAAGTCATTCTATGAAGCCAATATTACCCTGATACCAAAAACCAGTAAAAATAATACAAAAAACCCCCCAAAAACCCTACACCATGATCAAGTGGACTTCATCCCAGAGACACAGGGATGGTTCGACATACACAAATTGATTAATGTGATACACCATGTAAACAAATTTAAAAATAAGAATCATATGATCATCTCAATAGATGCAGAAAAAGCCTTCGACAAGATACAGTATCCATTTATAATTAAAACACCTAAGAAAATAGGTATAGAAAGAAAGTACCTTAACATAATAAAGCCCATCTATGACCAACCCTCAGCCAACCTTATTATTTATGGTGAAAAACTAAAAACCTTCTCTCTAAGGTCAGGAACAAGGCAAGGCTGTCCACTATCACCACTCTTATTCAATATAACATTTGATGTCCTACCAAGTGCAATCAGGCAAAAGAATGATATTCGAGGTATCCAAATAGGAAACGAAGAAGTCAAACTGCCATTATTTGCAGATGACGTGATTCTCTCTCTATAAAAAACCCTAAAGACTCCACAGGAACACTACTATAAACATTGAGCAAATACAGTAAAGTTTCTGGATACAAAATCGACATTCAAAAATTCATAGTGTTCCTATACTCTAATAATGAAGTTTCAGAAAAAGTGGAAAAAATAATTCCTTTTGCAATTGCAACAAAAAGAATAAAATACCTAGGAATAAGTCTAACAAAACATGTGAAAGACCTATATAATGAAAACTATAAGACCCTAGTAAAAGAAATTGAAGAAGATACAAAGAAATGGAAAAATATTCCGTGTTCTTGGATTGGAAAAATCAATATAGTTAAAATGACCTTATTACCTAAGGCAATATACAGATTTAATGTAAACCCCATTAGCATTTTTTTAAAGAAAAAGAACAAGAAATCATCAGATTTGTATGGAAGCACAAAAGATCCCAAATTATAAAAATATAAAAGCCATCCTGAGAAAAAAGAATGAGGCTGGAGGCATCACTCTGCTTGACTTCAAACTATACTACAAAGTAACAATAATCAAAATGGCATGATATTGGCAGCAAAACAGACACATGGACCAGTGGAACAGAATAGAGTCCAGAAATAAACCCATGTTTTTATGGGCAAATAATTTTCGACAAAAAAGCCAAACACATACAGTGGAGAAAGGAAAGCCTCTTCAATAAATGGTGCTGAGAAAACTAGAAAGCCACCTGCAAAAGAATAAAACTAAACTGGTATCTATTACCACACACCAAAATTAACTCAAAACAGATTAAAGACTTGAATATAAGACCTGAAATAATAAAATGCATAGAAGGAAAAATAGGAACTAAACTCAGGGACCATGAACTTACAGAGAATTTTGTGAATTTGACCTCAAAGGCAAGGGAAGTAAAAGCAAAAATAAATGAATGGGACTACATCAAACTAAAAAGCTCTGAACAGCAAAAGAATCCATCAACAAGGTAAACAGACAGCCATCTGAATGGGAAAATACCTTTGTAAGCAATGCCTGTGATATCCAAAATATATAAAGAACTCATACAAATTAATAACAAAAAACAAATGATCCAATTAAAAAATGGGCAGAGGACAGAGAAGATACTTA
The DNA here is from genome assembly GCF_014176215.1 of Rousettus aegyptiacus. Classification (NCBI taxonomy): domain Eukaryota; kingdom Metazoa; phylum Chordata; class Mammalia; order Chiroptera; family Pteropodidae; genus Rousettus; species Rousettus aegyptiacus. Next base: position 44,626,699 of record NW_023416292.1, on the reverse strand, counting down.
TCCCAAGAAGACATACAAATGGCCAAGAAACATATGAATGTATGCTCAACATCCCTAGCTATTAGGGAAATGCAAATCAAAAACACAATGAGATACTATCTCACACCTTTTAGAATAGCTATTATTAACAGGACAAGTAATAACAAATGTTGGAGAGGATGCAGAGAAAAAGGAACCCTCATACACTGCTGGTGGGACTGCAAATTGGTACAGCCACTGTGGAAAACAGTATGGAGGTTCCTCAAAAAACTAGAAATTAATCTACCATATGATCCAGCATTCCCTCTACTGGGTATTTACCCCAAGACTTGAAAACTCATTTCCGAAAAGATATTTGTACACTAATGTTCATAGTAGCATTATTCACAGTGGTCAGGACATGGAAGCAACTGAAGTATCCTATGATAGATGATTCACTAAAGAAGCTGTGGTACATATATACAATGGAATATCACTCAGCCATAAGAAAAGATGAAATACTGCCATTTGTGACAACCTGGATGGACCTCGAGATAATCATGCTAAGCGTAATAAGCTAGACAGAAAAAGTTGAAAATCACGTGATATCACTTAGATGTGCTATATAAATCTAAAAGTGAGAAACGAACAGGACAAAGAAAGAGAGACTCACGGAAATGGACAATGGAGTAGTGGTTATTAGAGTGTAGAGGGTGGATGGAGCGGTGAGATGGTTGGGGTAAAAGGGGTCGAATATGTGGTGACAGTATGAAGTCTAAGTATGGATGAGGAACACAGAATGCAGCATATTTATATGCCTCACTGTTAAACTGCACACCTGAAACTTAGTGGATTTTTTAACCAATGTCCCCAATAAATAAATAAATTTTTTTTAAAGAAAAAAGTTAAAAATCAAGTAATTTGAAAAAAAAATAATACACTAAATGTTTTTTTTAAAAACAGATTCAAATAAAATAAATCAAACTTATTTAAAGCCTGATCCAGTAAGAATGAATAAATGATTGTCTATGCAGATAATCTGTTGTGCCCATTTATCCACTTAGGTTTCTAGTCATCCACTTATCTGTGAGAGCAACTTTCCCTGCGACTGTGTGATCACAGCCCTATGGGAGACAGGTGGACTTCCAGGAAGGAGTCTTACCTTAGTAAAGATCTGCAAGATGAGTCATTATCAACTGACAGGGCAGTGTTAGTGTGTGTGTGTGTGTTGTTGGCGGGCGGAAGAGGGCGGAGGAGATGCTGGAAGACTGACACACAGCATGGGAGGAAGGGATAATAAGCGGGGAGGAGGAAGGCAGATTGGGGCTGGTGGTGAGGAGCAGTGTTCAGGATCATAACCAGGTATCTAACTTGTCAGCTGGCGAAGCTCCATGGGGTGGGATTAGAGGAGGAAGGACAGGTTTACAAGAAAGACTGGCTCTCAGTTTTGAAGCTGCTGAGCCTGAGGTGCTCTGGGACATCCAAGTTTAGGAGACAGGTAAGTATGTGAATCTAGAGTGCAACAGAGAGGGCAGGGATCAACGACAGGCAGTTGGTAGCCATGGATTTAGACGTATCACCCAGAAAATAAACTTGAAGGCCAGGCAGGGGAAACTGAAAAGACATCACTGCAGAGGTGGGTGATAAGAAAGAGTGGGACAACTCAGAGGTCCATGGAAGCTGCCTCTCAGGAAGGATGGAGCTTCTGTGCCAAGTCATGGCTGAGACGCCAAGATGACAGCTGACAAGCATCAACAGAATTAAGTCAGGAGTGACCTTGGAAGGGCAGTTTTGGGGATGGGTAGGTATAGAATGAAGAGTCTAGTGGAGTGACTGGAAGGTGAGGAAGAAAGACAATAGGTACAAAAAGACAAGAAGTCTGGCTGCAAAAGAAAGAAAAGACATTGACTGTGGAGACACATGGGATAAATGTGCTCTTTAGCACAATGCAATCTTCTCCTGTAGAAGCTCGAGCAGGATGCTGAGTCAGCACACCACTCAGATCTAGGTTATCAAACGTGAAGGCAGCAGAGCAGGTCAGCATGTGGGGCGGGGGGGGGGGGGAGGGGGAGGCATGTGTATACTTCAAAATCAATTGCAAACAATTTACAAATACGTTCTTTGGTACTTATTTTCTATCTTTTTACACTCAGACACTTGTAAAATTCTATAGATGTTGACTGTTTTTCTCACCCACATGATTGATTTTTCTAAGGAAGTCTAAGGACAACCCTGAAAAGTTGGAAACTTTACAGCATTATCTCTTCCAAAATCGTTGACCACCAAGTGGAGAAATTCTGCACTAATATCACATTCTAACTACAAGCTTTCCTGTTGTGCGGGACTCTCCAGCCTCTCCCAAGAAGGAAACGGTGAGGGGGTCAGGGTCTCTGTGGCCCACTTACTGCTGCTTGGGTGGGTTGCTGCTTTTTGTTTCGCTTTGGCCTTAACTTGGTGAAGTGCTCCAGCTTCTTCCCCTCTTCAGAGGGCAGCTCAGAGATGAAGCCCGAGCTTCGCTTCTCTTGTCTGACAGAGGGGTAAGGCGGGTCTTCAATGTGAATTGGCACCTCTTCCAGTGCTTTATCCAGATCAAACTCCATTTCTAAAACAAAGCAAAGCCCAAGATCCATGCTTACTACATAGAGATGGATAGAAAATTCCTAAAAGTAATTTGGAATCTATCGTAGAATAGCAAATACCCATTCACAGATCACTTGACTCCCTCAATATTTGCTCATCTAGAGCATCCATAAGAAGCTTCAGGGGTCCAACGCCCTTGCGGAGAGTGTTTCACAGTTACAAGGAAAGAAATGGCATTAGCAATACACTCACCGAAGGCCCTGGAAACCGGCCGCAGCATCCGGCTATGGATACTTTTCCTTTTGGATTTAGGAGTCATCTAGCAATAAAATAAAGAAAGTACTGAGTCAGGTATTCATAGAAAACTTGCCATTCAAATTTCAGAAACATATGGATCAGTTGTTTAAGCTTAATATTTATTTTACTTCCTTAGAGGACAGTTGGAACCAAGTGATAGCCTGACTGAAGACTGAACCTATACATTTCTAAATGTTTACAATTTTCTCAAATGATAATGCCAACATTTGTCTTCTTGCCCTCAGCCCTAACTGGTCACATTCTATATACATGGCTGAAAGGAATAATTAATGATACAGAATTTATCACGGAGCTGCACCATGAGGGGTGTTAAAATGGATATAAATAAGATTGAAAGACTATAAACATCAGTTGCTAAAAATTGAAGATACAATGATTCACCTGTCATCACAGCAACATCAATGTCAGCAACATTGAACTTTCTGTCACTTAATGGCTAAAACAGTTTAACTGTTTTGTTTCACATTTCTGTCACCAAGATTTTCATCTTTACATTGTAGGCAAAGACTAGTTAGAAAAAAGTTGCCATGATTTAGAAATCTATATCTGCTCTCACTTCTCAGAAAGACATCTTTGATCATGCCAATTCTTTTAAAAACAAGACTGAAACCCAAATCATGGCCAAACCTTAGAGTATTTTCCTAGCTCTGGTGTCAGCTGTTGATCATGTGAGGCCAAACCGGAAGAAGGCATTTGCTTCTCCCTCCACGTTCAAGCTGAAGGGGACCACTGCCATCATTGACACAAACAAATCAAAGGAGGAAACCGAGTCATGGAGATGATGGATGCTACCACTCAAGCTGTCAAAAGTAGCAGTGCCAAGGAGAGACCCAGTCACCAAGGTCAGCCCAGCACTCCTCCTACCATACCATTCATTATTAATATACAGATGGATGGGTTTCAGGGGTGTTTTAACTGGTTTGATACTAGAAACTGGTATCTGTGTAAATTAGGATATAACAACTGAAAGAACTTAGTTTGCAGGTTTTCATCTTATTGAATACGTTGTCCCTAAGGCTTTCTCAAAAAAAAAAAAAAAAAAAAATCCACAAGGCTGATAAACTTCTTTGGATCAAAGAATGAATTGGTTCATACTAACCTTTAAAGCAAACAACTTACAGTTGATAATTTTATGACAGTTTTAATAATAATACCCTCTGGCTAGTATGTATTGTTGAGAAAAAAAGGAGAGAAAAAAATAATGAGCAACTTTATTTAAATCTAGACTGGTCTTCCTGAAACATATCATGGGACTTAACCGATTTATTTGTTACAAGGTTTTGTAAAAGGCAGACAATCAGAAAACTATCTACTGATAAAGCAACAGGTTTTGCAGGTTCAATCAAAAGTCAATCCAGTTTCAAAGTTGTTTTCCCCAAATTTAGTCTTAACAGTTGATTGGCTGAAGAAGGTAGTAAGTTGGCCCGACTAGTCTATTCTTGAGTGAAACCTCCAAAAACAATTCTCAGGAGGCACAAACTACTAAAATATATGCTATGTTTAGTCAAGGAAATTTCTTCAGTCTTCTATTCACTTTGTGCACAACCATGGTACAACCATGGTAGTAGGATCAGGAAGCAGCTTGGGATATAATTTCTAGACAGACATAAATAAATAGGAAAGATGTTTAAAAATGTCTGGAATGAAGATGTCTTCCAATTTTTTTCCCTGTGACTTGAGTAGATTTTATAGTGTTCATGAGCAAACATAATCTGGCTCAGAGTTCTCTATTAAGTTTTTATAACAGATATCGAATAAAGGCAAAACTTCAACAATTATGATATTTTAAATATAATTTTTAAATGATGTGAAAAGGAATATATATATAGAATTATATATACAAATACATGTTATGTAGCATATAAAAGATATACAGAGACTCATTTATAAATTGATGCCTGTTTGCAAATGGGTCATTCAGCTCAACCTAATTTTATAGACATGTTGAAAAACACAGAAACCATCAGGATTTTTGATGGTTGACATCAACCAAACGGAGAATTTTTTGCTTTTCTTGGTTTAGCTTTCTAATACCTCAAAGCCTGGTGCACAAAATTTGAATATCAGAAAGATGCATTCTAATGCATTTTCATTGCTTCTCTTCATTTCATATACTCCTTACAAGTGTAAATAACTTCTAATTGCATATTGCATAAAACTCTTACCACATTCACATATATCTGCTAGTTTTGAAGTTTTGCCATGTTTGGACAGGGCTGATGGCCTTTTGCGGAAATAGGCAGGATGTGCAATCAGGCTTGTTTCTACAACTGATACTAAGAATGCAACCCAATTTTACATTACTTTTGATAAACTGTTTTATGATCTCTTTCTTTCATGGGGTTTAACAATGGAGAGAAAAAAGTGTTCTCTCATATTTTTCTTTTATTTAGAATTTTTTTTTCCTTACCTGTTTTATAGAAAACATGGACTTGCTCAATCTTATTGGCTTATTCCTATGTTCCCATTACATATAAACTTAAAGCAAGAGGAAGTGGAAGAATGAGCTATGATTATCCACCTAATGTATATTTAGGAACAAATAATCTGTTTCTCTAGAAATCTGCATTATATGTACTCCTGCCTCCCCAACTCCCCATGCTGTTGGTTGAATTGCATCCAAGAAAAAATCTGGCTTTACCATCCTCTTCGGAATGATTAACTCTCTTTTAGTACCAAAGGAAAGGGTTTATTTTCTCAGCCTGTTTTTCAGTCCTCATTTACCTTCTCTAGATATTCATGCCTAAATATTTTCTGGTCACAGAAATCACAAAGTACCCATCAGGTGAAAGGTCATCAATTGAAGCAGAAGAAGTGCACACTCCGAACGAGCCTTTCACAAATCAATTCATGGTTAATGTCGCTATACTTTAGACCTAAACAAAATTACTTTATCTTTAAAAATGCATTTTATGAGTAAAACAAGTAATCGTCAATATTCACATCCTTAGGAAATATGAGGCTAATGAGGATAATCTAACTTTAAAAGGAAAACCGCAAACACAAACTTCTTTCTCATCCTGATATTACAAACCATCAGTAAATCCCCACAGTGGGTGGCAGACGGTGTGAACGAAATGTGTGGCCCTGTTTTCTAGGAATCCAAAAGCAGCTCAGTGTCTGCACTACTCAGAAATTTGATTCAAATTTTATAAAGGATTTTTATATAGGATTCTCCATGTAGCTCATTAGTGATATGTTCACTTTTACTCCAAGGACTAATGTTTGAACCTATCAAACAACACATTTTTCCCCATCAAACTCACTTTTAACATGTAATTCCTAAACATAGTTTTTTAAAAAACAACAGTTAAATTGTTTCTATCACCATAGAAATAGGATATAGTGTCTTTGTTTATTTTACCGAATTTGCCCAAAGAATAATAAACACTCTCACTCCAAGCTGAAGAATCCCTAATTTCTTCTTTCCCCAGAAGATAAAAACAAAATAAAAAGTTGGCTAAACAAAACAGTTACAAAACAGATTAGTAAAATTCTTCTAATATAAGAAGAGAATTGTGATGCTGATCTTCTATAACTCTGGAAAACAAGTGATATGGTAAGAATTGGTAAACAAACCCAGAAGTTTAAATAATCAGGTCTTTTTTTTTTTTTTTTTTTAACATGGATGGAATAAGGACTATTCCTCTCTTGAATGTTTACACCCTCTTGAACAACATTCTGCTTGCTTTCAGGCACATGGCTGGGGATACTTTAAATTCATCGCCTGTTTTGTAGCTGAACCAACTTATAAAATCCAGTCTTGTCTCTAAATTGCTGCCTGTTTCATTCAGGATCCACAGATGGATGGTGACAGGACAGTCTCCTGGGAGATCAGCCAGGCAACACAGAAGCAAATGGAACACAAGAACATAAACTAGGATAGCCGGAAACTAGCTGGAAACAGCAGAGACACCAAAATACTTACACTTGTACAGCAGAGAGTCTCCATGCAGCAAAAAGAAAGGGGAAAAATATGAATGGAAGAGAGAAAAAGCAACAGCATTACAAGAAAAGGGGAGGGAGTGGTACCATTCATAAACAAATAGAAAAAGCTCCACAAAAAGTCTTCATAGCAAAGGAATAAGGCAAGGAGGCCAAAACAGTATTGGTTTAAGGCATCCAATCTAGCTTTTTATAAGCAGAAGCACAATTACAGCTTGAAATGGCAGAAACTCTTAGAGATGTTACCAATTTTGCTAAGCCACAGTCCAAGCCCATAAGGGGGATAGAGACATCATCAGCTCCAAAGGCACATGGTGGACAGAACACTGGGTGGGTATTAGCAAACACCATGCAGGTTTTGGTGCTGAGCCACAGGATTAGTCCCAGTCACAAAGTAAGGACAGTGTATCTATGATCATGTCCTTTTCAGGGATCTTTCATGTCATCTTATGCTGCCCACTGCACTTGAGGATGAAGTAGATCTGAATCCTCTCTACCCCTCAGTCATCAAAGCTTTTCAGAACAGAATCTTGCCTAGCATGATTACCTATGCACAGTGTAATTAAATGTTGATGATACCTTGTACCTTAGTGGTAATTTGAGTCACCTTACATTTCACATTAAATCTCTAATTAATTAAATCATTTAAAAAGTCTCATTCACTATTAACAGTTGTTAAAGCATCTTCTTAATATTCTGAAAACTTATAAAAGAATTTTTTAAAAACATAACAAAATATAAGAAGTTTCGTTGTAAAATGTCAGACTTTGTGAAAGTCAAGTATGGGTATATGTGTATGGAGAGGGTCTTTTGCAAACCTCCCAAAACACTTTGATATACTCCACTGACCTGGGGCTCATATTTTTTCCCTGAAAGTTCTCTATTTTTTGTGTGTCATCTTTACTCAATATACAACAGAATGAAAATATAGGGTTCTTCAATTTCTAAGTGTAAGCAGTTGGGGTCTCTTCTGGAGAAAGATGGCACATAAGTAGAAGGAAGTCCCCCAAATCATCACCACCATCACCACTGTCATCATCAATATTATCGGCTTATTAGAAAGGCTTCCATCAGCAGTGTCCTGAAAAAGTCTCTATTTCCAGACTTCTAATTTCATACTTTAATAGGTAATTTACTTCAAATATACTTCCTTTTATGATCCATTAGACTGAAAACACTCTTGCAGAATGAAAGGAGAAAAAGTTAAAATACATTCCAAATATTCTTGAGTTGTGTGAAATAAAGACTCTATCCCATCTTAACATATATCCCCTCCTCAAAAGCTTCCTTAAAGAGATGTAACTGTGGATACAAACATAAGAGGTACAGCTGATGGTTAAGTCCCATAGTTACTTTAAGACTTTCCTTCTTTTGTAAAAAATTAATTCAACAAGACAAATACTCTTCCCAATTATCTCTGCAAAGATTATTATAAGTGAAGGTGAGAAACCTTTTAATTGGTTAAACTCCTAAAATGACAGGCAAACAAAACATGTTCTTATGAGGAGGAAAATCATGGCAACAGACAATTCAACTTGTCAATGGAATGATCATTAGTTGATTCCTCTACTTTTTCCACCCATTTTGTGGAACTCATTTAACTACACTGATCAACATCCCCCCATTGAGACAAGGGAAGGACTGGTTAGTAAAGATAGGTCACCTCCTCTCTCAAGCATGTCTCATGCTAAAGGCTTGGCATCCAAGAACTGAGCTCAAATCTTAGATTAGCTTGTAAAATGACTGTGAAAATTAAGCGAGATAATGAATAGAAGGTGCATACTTAGCATGGAGCCTGGCAGATAGCGACAATCAATGACCTCACAGTGCTTCATTAGCTGGTAGTGATTACAAACATTATACTATTGTCATTTTTTTATTCTTCTATTTCAAAAAGAAAGGCTAGGGGGAGGGGCAAGTATAAATTGTAAACTTCTAATAGCAAAAAAGGTGGGAATAATCTAAGACTATCAAATAGGGGAATGGATAACTAAAATGAGGCATATGCAAAGGATGGGACAACAGTTAAAAGGAAAAAAATCTTTACAAAAGCATCCAAACTCATGATAGCAGTGTTTCTGAGGAAAGGAGGAACAGAGAGAGATTGTTGGTAGTGGTGAAATGAGGCTATAACCTTATCGGTAATGTTTTATGTTATTTATAATTCAACAAGTATTTATTGAGTACCTACCGTGTGCTGAGAAATCTTGGGGACGGGGGATAGGGAGAGCAGTGAATAAGAGAGATGAGGGCATTGTACTCCTAGAGTTTATATTCTGGTATGAAAAAAAAAAAATACACTGGCAAAACAAACATGCTAACATGTTAGTCAGAAAGTGTTCAGAAATAGTTGCCATCTTAACATTTAGGAGAGGAACATTGTTTCAAAGGCAAAGAAACCAAATTAAAACAAACAGTACCACATCTACCTTCTTCATTTTCTTTACCACAAAACTCATACGTGGAAGAATAAAAAATTTAATTGGAATCAACATGGGGTTCACTCTATTAAAATATACATATGTTTTGCCAGCATTTTAGCACATCCTTTTAGTAAGGGCACAGAGAGACTTGATGGTCAGGAACCAGATTGGGTGAGGGGGGGAAAAAGCCATTTAGTTAGAAATGGCTTTTCGATATTCAAATCTCCCCAACTGTCACTCAAATGCCTTATAACACCCCCCTCCCATCACTGACCATTTTGGATCTAGGATCTAATGGAAAATTCACCCACGACATATGGTTATATCTCTCTAGTCTGTTTTATGTAGCACACCCTCCATCCCGCACTCCCAGCCCTGCCTTCCTTTTTCATAATACTGACTTTCTTGAAGACTTCGGGCCAACTATTTCATAGAGTATCCCACATTCTATATTTGTCTATTTCCTAATAATATATTTAGGCAAACCATTTTTAGCATGAGTGCACATAGGTGATGCTGTGAACTAATGACTGAGCCACGATAGGTGGCACCCATGTCATGTTGTTCCATTGTGGGCGACACTAAGTTTGATACTCAGTTCATTGGGATAAGTATTTCTTGATTACTCCATCTCACAGGTATTTTCTCCTTTGGTAATCAATAATAACTCTGTGACATGATACTTTTAGTTCATGTGGATTAATCCATTTTTAAACAACCATTGACAATCTTTGCCTGAGTGAATGAATAAAACAGGAGCTACGAAACTGTAATTTTCTACTTCTACCATTATCCCTACATTTCTCAGGTACCATTCTTCTTTAAAAATCAACTTTCCCTTTCTGAAATCCTCTGTTCCCTCCTTTCTCTTACATTTTCTTAGTATTACAATGAACTCATGACTTTTTTTTTTTTAATTTTGATCTGAATTTTGTATCCTTTGAAATGATCTCATTAGTCTCAAAACCAATCCCTGCTTTTTCATAGAAGATATCCTAGGCTCACCTGTGCTTTTCCGGCCACTTTTTAACCCACTTCCCATTTAGAAAAAAAAGTGCAGCTAAATGCCAGAGTTAATTTAATATCACATGTAGGAATGCTAAGATTTGACATTTTTGGCGATGGAAAATTACAAGATTTTTAAAGTAGAAATACCACTACTAAAACCAGAATATTATAAATAGAATGATGTCATTTGTTTTCAGACTATGGATGTACTAGAGTGATGTAAAAGTAATAATAAAAGTGAGATATTTCCTGGTAAACTTTGGGGTAAGGTTAGGACTGTCATCTGTGAGTTATCTGAGGGCAAATGCTGCAGCTATAAAAGAGGGAGCTGAGGGATTTTCCATGGGGTTTTGCCTTTGTTTCCTGAAAGTGGTCAATGATATGCTTTAGGCTTCATTTTCATTCTTAAAAGAAGGTATATGGGATAGATCTCTCAAGAGCAACCTGGAATAGAGACTCTGCAAATAGTGTTCATACCCGTTAAAAATGAGAAGATTAAGGAAACTCTGGGTCCTGAGCAAATGGTGAACTCTCTGGAGATTTGGAGTGTATTTATGGCATTTCCACAAAAGACTCACAAAAATTATCAGAAATTCTGAGGAACATACGATATTCATTTTAGTTGAAATACATAAATTGTACTATAGTTTTGAAAATTTAAATTCAGAAATTAAGAGGGTTTCATAGGTTGTTTTCAAGTGATTAAAAAGTTAATCTCCATTTTCCAAAGCGATGTTAAGAAAATGGCATGATAGAATAAATTTTAAGAGGAAATTAACAATTAGGACTTGCACAGGCTTCTGCACATAGTTAATATCAGTGCAACTGATTTTAAATGAGATATCAATCTTAATAGTTTCTACTTGGCAATACCATTAATAGATCAGTTCAATTAATAACTGTTGGCACTCAAAAATGAAGTGATTTGTTTAAAAAATAGTATTTGCTCAAGACAAATGGATCGCTGCTGAATTTTAATCTGTATTAAAAACCTTAAAAATTATGTATTAAGATTGAGACTAAGTTTTTATGGGAAAATAGTTATTTTTGTCTTCGAAGAAAGGATTCACAAGATGTGTTCTGTAATAATCCAAGCCTTTTCAAATTATTTTCCTAGGAAATAGTGGTAAGGAGATGAACTACTTCTCTGCATGAATTTTTTTTTTATTTAAAACTGGTATGACACTCATTAAAATAACTGAAAGAATTACTTAAAATTAGTGAGCTAGTTATGCCTAAGGAGCCAACACTGTCTCTTCATCCACTTGGCACACTATCCTAAATGCTGAACTTTTCAAATTTGTAACAGGTAGTAAAAACTATATACAGTAACAAATTAACTATTTAGAGAAAAGTCATCAGTAGACTGAGAACTGCATCTTCCAATACCCCAAGGGCCAATGACAAACCAAAGCTTAAAGATATGATTAGAAATATTAACTTCCTAAGAGCACCTGAGTGCGGGAAGAGGACAGATGGTTCATGGACAGACAATAAAGATTCTAAGCAAATGCATGTTTCAGCATGACATAGAAGGCACATGTGTTAAAATGATAAGTATACAAGAAGGCTAATTAATCACTGTCACCAACAAAATAACACATGAAAAGGCACAGAACATTCCAGGGAAGCCAAAAGTGGGCAGATTCATTTCAAATAATTGGATCACAATGGAATGTGTCAGATTTTGATACACTTGTTCCCCAAAATGTTTAAAAACTATAGGCTTACATTATGGTTGTATTGGACACATATCTTTCACTTGTGTATCTTCTCATTAATTAAATCTGGAGTTAATAAGGAGATATTTTACATAAAGCATTGCAGTCTAATTAAATCTAAGTCAAAATTTAATTCCGATTGTAAGAAATATACTATATAAGACATCCATATACTGATCACAGCAGACTCTGGTACTAAACTGCCTACCTTTCAGTGACCTAGGTTACCCTGGACACATTACTTAAGTTTTCTATGCCTTGGTTTCCTCATTTTTTAAATAGAAGATATTAATAACTAATTATTCATAGGTTGTTACTATTCATAAAGAACTTAGATTAGTGCCTAGCACATTATAGGTAGTATAAAAATGTATTAAATAATAATAAGATCTGTTAAACCATCTGATTTTCTGTCCTGAAGTTAAAGGGATATCAGAATCTCTGGGACTATGAGAATGGGTATAGGTTATTCTATAGTTCTTGTTCCTCTTCACTGTACTGCACAAGGTGAACCAGATTACCTCTTAGTTTCTTTCTAGTTTAATAAAAAAAGATAATTACTTGAATGGAGACAGAAATTTTAAAAAAGATTCCCTTTTTTGCTCCTTTAAAGAAAATAGCCTTTTCCTTTAACTTTAGGAAATTAAGATTGATGAGAAGTTCTTAGTCTTCCCTCCAGCAGTTAACACCCTCCCCCCCCCCATTGAATCATTCTTATTTCAGCCTCAAATAGTCCAATTGAAAGTTTAATATGTGTTGACTAAGTTAAAATTTTCTTTCAAAATAATCATATTGATTATTGTTTCTATCTTCAAAAAGGCAGTCCTTACATTCAAATTAATATAAACTTCTACCTCTAACTTATGGCCTTAAATCTTCTCTAGTGTGATGATAACTAGAAGTTCTTTAAAGAGACTTAAGCATTGAAATGGAATTGACTTTTTGTCCATGGAGCAATGGAAGAATACATGAAGATAAACTATCCAGGGGCAGGGAGAAAAGGAAATGCCCAGAATCTCTGCTAAGTCTTTTAAAGAAATATTTAAAAATGGATTTAGTAGATGTCATAAACATCACAGGCAAAAAAAAAAAAAAAAATTGCCAGGATCTGTTAACAATTTTGAATCTAGAAGTAAAAGGTTGGAGATGAGTCAAAGTTACTTTGAAATGCCCTAGAGAAAGTGTCACAGGGCTTTGGGCTACAAACAAACATTTTAGGTAATAGTAAAATTATAGCATCTCCCAAAACAGCTACCTTTAACAGTGCTCTAATTTCAGGTATGGCACAATTTCTACCTGCTGGGAGCTTATATTTCCACATGGGAAAGGTTGTGTGCATGCACTTAAGCACTTTATATCTGATAATTTTCTACATAACAGTTAATCTTGTGTCCTAATGTCCTGGATCACTTAAGATATAAATGCTACCAAGGAAGTCTCATTTAGAAATCCCAAATTGTCTCCACCTTTGAAATTCATACTCCAAACTTTTTTAAAAATGGCATCACGTGAAGATCTCGACTTGAAATATTTGGTAATAGATGTTCATGAGAAACAAACAAAAAAATATGCTACTTTGATTATGAAAGATGGCAGTGCAGATAATTTTACTACTTCTTTCACATTAGCTGTGGGTTTGTACCATTGGCTGAGGGTAAGAAGCCCAAAGCTCAGAAAATTAATTTTCTTTATGATTGTGATCCCTGCACATGGGGTAAATGGTACTGTTACCAGGTAGAATCAATCGATGGTTAGGCTGAGAGTACAGAGGAAATCATAACAGCACAAAATCCACTGACATGCACTTTTTATACAAAAAATGTTCCTTTTCATTAAATTTAGCTATGGTTTTCTGCTACTTAACATTCATTAGCCTCATTAAAACAATGATTAAAGACAAAATGTATTGAAACAGAAAAAGCTACTCTCATGACTTAAAAATTTTCCTCATGTAAGTATTTTTGCTTTTGTAGAGAACTCTGTCTTGTGTTTGTCACCCACTTAACACTGGAAGCCCTGCTCCTCTTCCTAGGATTCAACAGGTGCTTATGTCAGGAACGAACCTGCTTGCATCCTTGGCCTTCTGAACCCCGCTCTAACTTGGGTCATCCTTACGGTGCAGTTCAGAGAGACCTCCACTTACTCCTGGCTCATTATACATCACGGTAATAAGAACATCTGTACAAAACGAAAGCCACTCGTGCTGAGGGTGCCTGCCACACAGTTTGCCCTTTGGTCCAGATGGATGATCGTCCAGAATCTGCATTTAAAAAAATAATTCCTATCTCCACCCTCATCCTATCTTCTTTATTTAAAGAGAACCACCTTTTCTTTCTTTCACATAACAAAATCAAATCAATCAATCAAGCAAAAACTAAGTTTATACAATTTAAAACCCTTTCAGTAGCTTAGCTGGTCTTTTTAAACCAATACTCCATCATTCCAAATGACTTAACTTACAAACCCAATGAAATACACTTTATTGGCTCATGTTTCCTTTATTCCTTTCCAACTCACATATAACCAAATAATTCTGGCAGAAAATGTGACATATAGAGTTAATTTAAAAATTTTAATTCAACTCATTTCCTATTACTTATTTTCTTTAAGAGCCTACCTAAGAGTTTTCAGAATAAATACTCTATGATAACAGTTTTTAATGCCTCAAATTCAAGAAAAATTTAAAATACATATTAAAAATACATTTTATAACATACTAGACAGGCAACTTTTAAAAGCTTTGACAATTCCCTCCACTGAGGCCAAATACATTTGTAGATTTAAGATTTAAATAGTTATATAGAAAAGTACCTGTTATCTTTAGTAATGCTAGAATGTTTCTTGAAATCTAGGATTATATTTTAGGCTTTTTTTTGTATATGATTGGGTTTTATCTGGAGGGCACTCAACTATATTATTAACAGCCTTTAAAAGATAACAGTGGTTATAAATAAGGAATGTAAAGCATTATACTTTTTCCCAGGCTAGAAAAATAATATCTATGACATCTGATCCTGGGCTTTGGGAGTTAAAAACAAGTACCATTCTTTAATAACGACTGCATCCCAACTATCTAAAATTCGAAGCTGATATAGAAACATTTGGGCATAAGTAGCCCAAACCTAGTCTCACCAGTACCTTCTCAGATGATAAAGAATTACTAAAAAATGAGTATTAAAACATAAAAATATTAAATAGAGATGAAAACATATTGAACGCAAAAGTGCACACAACCGTTTTTATGGTGAAGTGAGAAGTAAGAACACAAATTTTAAAATAATGAAATAAAAACAGAAATAAAATTGTCCTCAGAGAGGAAAAAAGTTTTAAAGCCCTAAGTACTTTATTTATATAGACAGATGGAGACACCACATGAAATGTAAAAAATGAGTAAGGAATCAAGACCTTCTCCGTAGTATATATTCCATCTTATAAATCAGATCAAGTTAAGGGAAGGAAACAGAGAAAGAACTAAATGGGAAATATAAATTTAAGAGTATACCGAAATTGTGTAATGAAAAAAACAGGAAGCAGCAGCAGAAAGTAATAACAAAACTGTAGGACCAAGAAAGATATAGTCGCCCTACACATTTTTCGAGAAAAAGTCCTTCCCCACATTTTTAAAAATGGCCTCTTTATTTAAAAATATTTTCCTATCAAAAAAGACCTTTAAAAGTCACTCAATTTCTGATTCATTTAGGACTTTTTCCACTATGGCTACAGAGACACAGTGTTTCTTTGGAGGGGTGGTGTGGGTAGGCTTACTCTTTAAGAAAAGTTTTACAAAATTACAAATAAAAAATCAGACACCAACCCTGGTGGGAAGTTGAAGCTTAAGTTTTATTAGTCTCATTAACAGCTTCTGTACAGCAGTACGTTTCTGAAACAACTGTCTCTAAAGGGAATTTTTATTTGGTCTGCTTTGTAAAGGGTGAGATTAAAAAAAAAAAAAATAGCAGAGCTCAGTGAATGGGATAATGGTGTCACCAAAGGATGCATCTTACCATACAAGTATCTAGATCTTCTAAACGCTCAATCTCTGTGAGCTCTTCCACCGTGATGACGGAGCGCTTAACAGGCTTCTCCTCAGCCAGCTCAATCTCTAAGGACTCTTGTTGAGGAAGGGTCTTGCCACGTTTGCTGAAGTGGTCAGTCTAACAGTAAAGACATACACAAGGAGAAATTAATGCAGAAACAAGGGAAGAGCAGGTTGGCTGGATTCCCAAAGATGGCGCACTGAAGGTATACATGTGGTTAATGACAGTTCTTAATCAATTCGCACCGGAGTAGCTTACCTCTTTCATTATCCTTCTTTAGAGGGTGAAGTGTTCTAAGCATGAAATGACAAAACCTTTTTAGAAAATGTCTTCTGAGACTTTATTTTTTGAAAAACAGGTATTTCATAAAGCTTGCAAATGTTGATGCAAATATGCACAAAGTAGGCATGTATTTTTATTTTCCAAAAGATGTATTTTAAACCTTTTCGGGAAACTAGTGTGATTGATTCCTCTATTTTTATCTTAAATACAATCAGAAAATATGTTTATCAAGAGTCATTTCAACCTTTTGTACATAGAAGCCACTTTATTTATGCAATTTTATTAGGACAAGGATGATTCAGTTCAACTCAATTTGCTCTTTTAAGGTTAAAGAAAATTAACAGTGAAGTATGATGTCATTGCCACCAATATTATAGGTAGAAATATAAGGGAAATTTAAACCAGAAAAATAACTGACACAAGGTAAATGAGATCACTTAGTCTAGAAGTGTTCTTTTTGTTAATTATATTTCATATTTCCTCTGAATTTCTATTTCTAGTGCTTAAAAATGTCAAATGAGGGTAAATAAAATAATTCCAAGCTTCGTTATTTTTAAAGGGCTAAAGGGAGGGAATCGCTAACAAAATTTTCATTATTGCTAGCTTCCACTGTTGCCATGTAATGAATACCATATTTGATATGATTTCTTAATTTCCAGTGTTATGCTTCAGATAAACCTAAAAAATTATGTGGTAAGAGGTGGAATAAACTGGGCTGGAATTAATAAGCTCTAGTGCTGACCTGACTCTTCACTAGGAACTTTTTATTTAATTCTTTCAAAGCGATGAGAACCAGTGGACAATTCCATGGAACCTTTGAGAATATTTCTACACTTAAGTTGTAGAAAATATTAATGTTATCAGAATGTATTTAAAAGTAAAGTTTCATTTTAAAGATACTATTTCTTACCCACAGCAGTGAAGCTCTCCTTATTCAAATCAGCGGTATTAATATTAAAATGAAATTCAAAACAAAAGTGCATTCACGGCATAAGTGAAAAATGAATTTAATAAAAAAGGTTTAAAAGAGGGCAAAAATTTAAACTTTCAGCATACTTCTCACATGTAGTCATGTGGCTATAATATCTAGTATTTGTGTCATCGAGTGAGTGGGCATTTTGAGGCAGTCCCTAGAACTGTGGGTTATCAATACACTTTTTTGTTTTCTATAAAGGATGCTCTATTGATTTTTTTTTCTACTTATTTAAAACATGAGAAGTCTGAATTGGGAGCTCAAATGGTGATGCAGTTCTTTACTGTTCCACAAACTAGAAACTTGTGCTTCTTAAATTCTCTGTGGTGATTACCTAGTTTTTTATATTTCCATTTTGCCAGAAACCAAGATATTGGTAAAATACAATAAAAATAAGAGATAGAAAAACAAGCTGTGTTTGGATATTGTGTCCATGTCAAACTGAAGTTCCTCCACGTTTCCTCCTGTTTCCTGAGTTAATGCTGTCACGGACTACTAACTATCCACTAGGGGGCCAGCTGCAGTCCACAGGCAGTTCTGTGAGCAGCGCCTCTGAAGAGGTAGGTCTATTTTATCTTTTTGATTTTAGAGGAAAGTCTTATATATTTTTCTGAAATAAAAATTTTAAAACATTTGTGTTATCTGCCTTATGGGGAAGAAGAAGCTGTTACTGTTCCTTTCATTTTACTGTTCTCCAGTGTCAACCAACAATTCAATGCCATAAAACTGGGTATCTCCAGCCAACAGAGTTAATCTGACATTTTTCTCTGGAGAAAACATCTTAATTTGCTTGGGAGATTTCTACTGCATCAGATTGCTAATATGTTTGAGATGCAAGATATATCCAGTTCTACAACTTTCATTTGTGCGATTCCCAAAAGTTCAAGAAACATGAAGTTGCTGATACCTTTTTCATATGCGATGGTTGCTGATACCAAATCTTCTGCTCTGGTGTAGAACCAGTATCTAGATTAAGAAAATTAATTTTTTCGCCTTGGTCATGTCTGAGAGGCCTGGTTGGGTGCACAGCAACTATCAATCACTAGAATATGTCCATTTTACTCCTGCACATTCTTTGAACGCCAAATATTTCATTTCCCTCCATGTTTTCAAGAATAGTCCATTCTTAAACTATCATATTAGAAACCAACAAACTGAGCACAGAAAAATTAATCTAACTAATTTTTAATTATAGATTTCAGTCTCAACGTCATCTCCTATCAAAACTTTTGACCTGCATTATAAATGGACAAGATTTCTGGAAACCATCACTTTTGTTTCCCCTGCCATTTTCTCTCTGGAGAAATTCTAAGATGCTCTAGATTGGCTAGAAGCAATATAGAAGAGGAACGAGGAAAACTGGGATCTTAACTTGTAATGCTACAAAGAAGCAAAACTTAGAAAAGAACCCACATTCCCGTGCTAGAGGCTGCCCTGCATCATAGCAGGCCGAAACAGGAGGTCCTGCTCAAGATGGCCATGACACTCACCAGTTTATGATGGCAGTGTGACAGTGCATCCAGAATTTCATCCACGATTCGATCAGACAGGAAGGAGGCCACTGTCAACTTCACTTCACTATGTAAAAAATCAAAAGTACAGAGTAGCGTTTTAATTTTTGCAACAGGAAAAAATCACCCACACTTGATTCTATGTTGATAAGGTCCACTGTGATTGTTTCTGTCTTTGAAAATAGAATAAAGAATGAAGACTTCCAAGAATAAGGCTTAAGCACTGCCATAAACACACAGGTAATAGACTTTCTTGACCAATTTCAACCTGCCATTGCCATCTCAAAACTCAAGGTTTAGTGGTAGAAATGAAAACATCTGGATAAAAACCAACTTAATGGGAACCATATGTACCGTGTGGTCAAGAACAATTCATCCATTGACATAAATGAAAACAAACCTAGGCTGGACCAAATTAAGAAAGTCTAGTCTGATTGTTAAGTCTTGGTTATTACTTTGTTATGTATAACCCCTTCCTTTTAAAAACCTTTTTATGAATCCAATGGTATCACATGGAACTGCTTCTGCTCTGACTCACCATCTTACTTTGAACAGTTACACATTCACTGTTCTGTTGCCTTTTATGAACGAACATTACCAAAATGTTTAGTTTTTAGTGCCTCTTGCTTGACCTTTTGAAAGTGCCCAGAAACACAAAGTGGCTGGCAGTTTTCACTATAAACAACTCAGCCACTAAGTTTTCAGCCAGAGAGCTGGTATTTTAGTGAACACTGTAGCTATTTGGTATTCCCAAGAATTCAAATCCCATGTGTGTCTTCGGTCTGAATAATCAATCCTACATATACGCATACATGCACATAGATGCATAACACATTTATAGGTCCCTGTACTAGAGAGATTTACACCCACATTTAGACACTGTCTCCTAAGTTCCAGTCTGCTTTTGAAGTCAAGAATTAAAAAAATTTTAGCGCAGGGAAAAGAGTTATCAAAATAATATTATTTAATCCTAAAACTAAAGTTGAAAGTACATTTGTCTAACAGGGAAAAACATTTCTAACCTAAAGGCAATAATTTGCACTGAGATTTCCCTGCCCTGGAAGATTTTTCATGACAAGGCAGAAGAATGAAAGCATGAATTCTTTAATACCTACATTAAAAAATTTTCCTGGTCTAAAGATAAAAGGATGTGTCTTTAATTCCTGTCTCTAAAATAAGGTCTCAGTAGCTATTTGGTTTATCTAATACTTTATTATTCCACAAAGGTCTCCACGGATAAGATTCCCCTGGGATCTCTTATTAAGAATAGAGATTACTGGGTTCACCCCAAACCTCCAGAGGGCCTGGAATTCCAATTTTATAATGTACTTCCTCTGATTCTTTTTAGGCATGTTTGGGAATTTTACTTCCTCATAAAACTATAGAGTCAGTTTATTTCTCTTTCTTTCTCTCTTTCTTGTAGGGAAGGTGGTTTATCTATTTCAACTTGTAGCATCAAAAAGTTTCTTAAAAATGCATTTTAAAAATGTCTCAGCATTGTGCTATCATTTTGCTACTGGATGCTCTACTTCCTTGCCAACTGAACTTCCAGTTTGCAAAATTTTTAGAGGAAATGATTCAATTTAACTGGCACATTCACACCTGCATTCTTGTATAGCTCAAGCATGCATGACAGAAGGCCAAGGGGAGAGCTAATAGACATATAACCGACTCCCGATGAGAGGAGCTCTAGTCTGTTGTTCATCTTTCAGAACCGGTCCATTTTCAAGGGAAGTGACCATATTTGATAGAATTTGGAATTCCCATAATGGCATCAGATTATGCATGATTTGTTGGTGGTTCAATCAATTATTATGAAAGACTGATGGTTAATACTTTTTTTCCTTAATATTTAAGGGGCTTCAAGAAGAATTAAAAAACTACAGGTTATAGAAATAAGTAAGCATACTCACTGTGGGCTAGAGTTCAGAGACTCACTAAACTATGGGGTCCTATGAAACCCTCAGAAAGTCTTTTTTTAAATTTCTCAAGTCCTTCTAATTGTCTTATAACTCAGTTGGGTAGGTGCTAGGATCTTTTATTTAAACACACACACACACACACACACACAAACGCATGCACACATGCACGCACGCACATGACAGCTGCATGCCAGACCTGAGATTGTTCAGTTACTACTAACTTTCTAAACTCTCAAAGCTCTATAATCTGACTTTAAGGCTATCAGCCTTTAATATCTAGATTGTGATGATATAATTTTTGGCTTGTTTTGTTTTTAACTCTCAGTTTTCTTGCAGGTTGTCATTTAGCTTCATCATTGTGTCAGCACAATCCCCAACTCTTTGGCTAAGAGCTCGTATTTGTGATACATATAAGGATTATCAAGATTCAGAAATGGCTAAAATGGGAAACACAAAATGTTTCTAAACTTGATTTCTATTCGTCTGATTCTCCAACTAAGAAACAGAATGAGAATTAGCTGAGTTTTCATGTAATGCTGGTAATCATCCCAGAGTCTCAACACAAAAATCCAGAAAAGTTTGTTGCTGATCACACCTTCTAAATATTTGTATTGTGATGTATTTTTCCCACTTTATCAAGCAGAAATGTATATAAACACTCCAGAGTACTATTAGTATATATACAGCATCACAGGTACACCGAAAGAACCCAGAAGTCAAATACAGTGTCACAGTGGGGCTCTTTGCCTTTGTCGGCTGTGCATTTGCTCATAATAGCATGGTGGTAGGAAGCAGACTGATTTTAGTCTTCAAGTTAGTGGCTTATAAAGGCTAAAGGTAGTGATTTTTTAGCAGCAGAAAAAAGGGATCACAAACATGTATTCCCCTATTAAAAATAAAACACTTAAAAAGAGCAGATAGCTGTTGCCCTTTAGTAACCCGGGCATATCTGTGGTCATCTTATTTTGGAAATGTCTACCTCTCCGCATTTATGCACAGTGTATTTATATACAGTCACTTCCCATTAGACATGCCTAAACGCACATATATAGAGAGCCAACAACAGTGCTCTTCACAGCTGTCTCAACTGCATTCACAGAAACTGTAGAACCTAATACACTGCAGATTATTAAAATTATAAACCTACCTAATTTTGTTAAGGATGTCAATTCCAGATTGCTCCAGTAGGACATTTTTAACAAAGGTACGTGGAATGGAAATCTTCTCAGTGCTGGCATGAATCAAGTCTTGTCGGATGTGGGCTTTTTTCATCACATTGGGACAAAGATTCTCAGCAGCATCAACCATGGACTCCAGCAGCGCCTGCAATGCAGCACAGTGAAGGGGATGACACCATGCCAAAGCACTGCCATAAAACCGAAAGGTGGTTATATATGAATGACTCCAAGGCCTCAGAGCACAGAGCACAATAGAGTCCCAGGCACGACCAAGGATTCTGAGCTGCCCGGGTGACTTGTGACAGTTGGATGATCTTAGGTAATCGCTTTAAATCAATTGGCAGATGCCTAAGCTTCGTGCTGGCATCTGAAGGGTTATGGTGATCTCGCTGTGCTTAATACGAAGACATTGGGATAAGGTTCAAAACGCATACATCAGCCTTTATGTACCAAGTTACCACACCACATCGTTCTCTCTGGTACTAGAAAATCAAGTTACAGATACTCCCTGGAAGACCTAGCACATGGGAACTTTTGTGCAGTTCTGCAAATCACAGAAATCCCAAATCAGGGTGACCCATTCAATAGCTCTATCAAGACAGCAGTAATAGAAAACCACGGAGATGACTACCAGTTTTACTCTTTTAAAAGAAAAGCTTTAGTGTTAGGTAAAACTATAATTGTAAAACAACAAACTCTATGAATAGCAGACAAAAACATTCAGAGCACTTTATAAACAACATTAATAATTAAAACGCACTTATCCATGCAGCATTTCAGAGTTTGAAAAATGTTATCTGCACACTGTATCCTTCCAATATCTGTCTAGCTATTCATGTGATCACCATTTTATAGTTTAAGAATGTGAGCTGAGGGATCTTAAACAATTTGCCTGAGATGGACAAAATGGCTGGTAAGTGAAAAGGATATTGGCATCAGTGTTAGACCTAAATTTGAATCCTAAGCTCAGTGACATTGGGCTGAGTTACTGATCTCTCCATTTTACTTTCCTCATCTATAAAATGGCAAAAAAAAAAAAATGTTCTTGCTTCCTAGGATTATTAGACATTAAATAGTTTTACATTTGTAAAGTGTTCAGCATATACAAAAGTTCAGTTTGTCATAGATATTGTCAATTGCCTTTCAAAGAAGCTACTCTTAATGGTAAGATTCCAGTTTTTGAAAGCCAGGAGTGCTCTATTACAACTGAGTATGAACAAGGACTAAGGTAGCATTATTATGGAAAGAGTAGTACAGTGGCCTGTCTGTTCACATATTCACACGCAAAGCACAGTCCCACTAGTCAGAGCCCTCATGGCACTGTAGGCTGGGCAGTTAGAGCAGCAGGATGTTTGTTTATAAAGATCTTCCAGAAAACAGGAGAGGAGAAGTGGGAGGGAGACACTGGAGAAGTTCTCAAAAGCCACTTCTATTTCGACAGTGTTCTGCCCCCGCTATAACTGACTAATCACTGATTAAGAACATTATTTGAAGAAAGTGGCAAACAATGCAAATAAGGCAGTGTAAGACAAATGGCATTCAAATAAACACACTCCGTTCCAGATCGAGCACCCATCCAGCACTGCTGATAATAAGCTGTTTGGATTCTGCCATGTTCATCGACATATCTGTGACTTTTTGGAAGGGCCCCTGCATGACAGTGCTAATTCAGGTGGAATGAACCCTGGACTGAAAGTGGGGAGGCCTGGCCTCCAGTATAGGACCTGACATGAAATTTCTGTGGAGTGTGGAGTAGCGTTACATAAATAACCTTTGCAGATCTCCACACTCTCATCTACAAAATTATTTCTAAGGTCACTTTCTGCCCTACAAATCAACGGCTGTATGACTTTGCTCCTATAAAAAGGAATTTTAGCCTGCTGGAAGCATCCAGTGCAGTTAGCTCCCTACCACCACCTCTGGTCCAACACTAACCAACAATATAATTAATATAAACACTTTAGGAAATAAATATTTCATCCATGATTTTCTTTGATCCACATAACAACTCTTTACGTGATGGTAGATTTTAGTAATTGCATTTTACAGATGAGAAAATTGGTACTTGGAGGAGATAAGTGGCTTGCTTGATTAGAGGTCACTCGGCTGGTTACCAGAAGAAATAAGATAGGGACTCAGGCCCTCTGTTTCCCACTCTTGTTTCCTACTCTGCCCAGGGACCAAAGGAACATCCTTTTCTTTTCCCTCAATTACCTACAATTTTCATTTCCTGTCCCCTTGAGTCATTGGCACCTAAGGCTGCCATGGTGGACTTCCTGGTGACAGGGCTGATAGAAAGGAGAGAACGAATGACAGGATAAATTTACAATGGAACTCCTGACTACTTCTTTGTGCCAAGCCCCCTGCTCAGGTCCTTAAGCAGCAACTCCTAAGTCCCATGGCCCTCTGCACACTTGACCTTATTCTTCATCTGTCCTTCTAGTGGCTTCAAATTACTACATACATTCTGATGGTTCTCGACCAAATGTTTATCTATAGTAACCTACATAATATATACAAAAACATATAATACAGTCTATTAAGCATTTTCGCCTGGATATTCTACCATGAAATGGTCAATTGCAACATTTTTTTGTCCTTCCCTGACTCCTTGCCCTCTAAACAATAAATACAACAGCAAAATTAACCATCCTTACAAAGATTTTATTGGGAGGTACGGAGCCAAACAAGGTCAGAAATTTGCAAGTCTCCCTAGACTTCACCCCGCTCAACTTCTACCATTTCTCTCTAAAACATATTAAATTTACTCTTGGATGTTTCCTCAAAAGTGCAAATATGTCAAAAATATTATTCATTAGCACAAGAGACATCCCTGAAACATTTAGTAACTGCTTAACTTCCCAGCTTCATTTCTTTCATATACCCATATTCCCCAATTTAAAAGATATAGACCGTAATGATAAACTTATCAATTTCTCTTTGTAACATGAAGCCATACGATTAAATGCATACACGTTTGAAATTATGTAAGTCTGGCAAAATTGGACCACTTAATGACCTACTTTATCTGTATTAATGCCTTTTTAATATATCACTTTGGAGTAGGAGTATTCTTTCTGGTGTAGAACTGAACCTTGTACTGCAGGATGTTTAGGATCATTGTCACTTGCCCACGTCACCTACTGTGACAACACAAAATAACCCCAAACACTTCGTAATGCCCCTACAGGCATGTAGTACATCCCATGGTTTAGAGCTTCTGTTTTAGTGGTTACACTAGAAATTTTAACACGCATATACCTTACTTCACGTCTAAGGCA
Source organism: Rousettus aegyptiacus (assembly GCF_014176215.1). Taxonomy (NCBI): domain Eukaryota; kingdom Metazoa; phylum Chordata; class Mammalia; order Chiroptera; family Pteropodidae; genus Rousettus; species Rousettus aegyptiacus. The sequence goes on along the minus strand of NW_023416292.1, from coordinate 44,601,562 downwards.
GCACCATCCCACAGAACTTTCTTAGATAATGGGACTATCAGTTGCTGTCCAATCAGGAAGCCACTAGCAAGTCAAACGTGGTCAGAGCAACTAAGAAACTGAATTTTAATTTAATTTTAATCAATTTAAAATTAAATGATCACATCTACCTAATGGATAACGCACTGGACAACGCAGGTCTAATGTTGATCTTTTTCCGAATAAAGCTACAACATTAAGATCCTTTTACTCACTCCTAACCATCTGATAGGACCCTTTCTAGTATTTCACTTGTATTTTTTTATTTTATAGCACAAATTAGGCAGTTATTGTTTCATATCATCGATGATTTTCTTTACTCAGTTTACCCTGCTCATTATTCTGTCTTGCAGCTCAGACACTCCTTTTTAAATAAATTTTCCTTTGTCCTAGGTATAGCCTTTATTTTATTTATTTTTACTTTTTTGGAAATGAAATAAATATATTTAAAGCAATGAATTTTACACGTACTCTATGTATTAGTATAATTACGTATTCTTATATGTCAAATACATCTCTTAAGATGTGCTTTGTTGGGGAAAGGATTATTTAAAACTGACACAAAATCAGAGAAATAAACGTCTTACACAAATAGAAAACACTGACCTTAAAAACTTACAAGTGATAAAAAGGTAATTATATTCTTCCATAAAAAGTAAAAACAATGATAAATTGATTTATAATTAAAACAAGTTTTCTGAACTGTGAGAAAAATCATTAGAGAATTAGAGTTCTGTTTGAAAAACAAAGTTAAAAAAGGATCTGTAATACATTCAACTTGCATTCTTTGCTATCCACACCAATATACACGAAAGACAAAAACTCAAGCCATGAATGAATTCACAGCTGAAGCTAGTAGTCCACAACTTTCCCTCTGATGGAGCCAACACTGCTCTCACTGCCCGATATCCCCTGTACATACTAATTAGAACAGAACAAAGAAAGCACAATAACCATATTAAACTATTGTTTACAGAAGAGAATACATTCACAACAATATATTTTCTGCCCCTCCTACTCCTATTCACCGAACTCGAAATCATTTGGGGAAATGTGTAAAAAATAGTTTAATAAAAACATTAGATTCTGAAACTAATAACAAATTAAAAATTGTTGTTTACTAAAAAAGTATGCAAAAACTTACAATTCATGTCTTTGTATATAAAATGTTTTTTTTCAAATGTTTAAAAGATAGGAGTTATCCATTTGTGTTAGCAATTAAAATAATGGTGGAACTCCAAATAAAAGTAATAAACATATTTGCCTCCTCAATAGTAATTTCACTAACATTAATTCTGCCAATCATAGCATCCACATATAATATTTACAAAAGTGAGACTTACCCACATAGCTATAATTTCATATGCCTTTATCTCTACAGTAATCCCAAGAATAACATTTACCCACTTTGCACTTGCTGGTTGCTTTACTCAGAATCCATATATGAAGCTACATCTTTTTTACAGCTTAAAATTTTTCTTTTTAGTGCTTTACACTATTTTTGGATATTTGGAGTTAATAAGCTGAAAAGAAAATAAGTTCACATTTTCCTTAGCTTAGAAAAAGCCAATAGTTATATGTCCCCAGGCAAACCCACTATGTAAAAAAAGGAATACATTCAAGATATTCAAAAATATCAAGGGCATGATTTATGTTTTGAGATCATTACAATAACTGTCTTCCTAAACTAGATTAGAAGCCAACACATAATAAATGCAAAGGTCAAGTGTGTTAAAATAAAATAATATCTGATTTTAATTAATGCTCAATTAAGAAGTATAATTGCTATTCTCTGGATAGAGGTGCTAAGGTAACAATGTTAAATCCATCAACGAGAGAACTGTCAGTTGACCACCAGCCTAAACCATACCTGAGCTATGAATTCCCTCACAATTTGAGTTCCTATCCTTCATGTGCACTGGTGTGGGTGGCTGTGAGTTCATCCAAGTTGGGATTTGTTGAGCTTCTTGAATGTCTTTCATCACATTTGGGGGGATCTCTAGCCATGATCTTCAAATATTTTCTCTCCTACCCCTCTGGCCTGGGCAGGGTGTAATCCCCTCCTCTGGGGATGGTGCTGTAAAGAACTCTCACTATGCTCTTGCTTGCTGGCTCTCCTTTAATTTTTCCATCTTTACTGAAATATAATAGACAACTAGTTGCTCATATTTACACTGTACAATTCAATGAATTTTTTACAATTATAGTTGGCATACAATAATGTATCAGTTTCAGTTCTATAGCATAAAGATCAGAGATACATATAACTCACAAAGTGATCACTCCACTAAATCTAGTACTCCTCTTCCCCTTACATATTTATTACATTATTAACCAGCTTCCCCATGCTACACTCTACATCTCCATGTCTATTTTGCAACTATCCATTTGTACCTCTTAATCCCTTTGCCTTTTTTTTTTACCCCCAATTCTCCTCCCATCTAGTATCCCTCAAAATATTATTTGTATCTGTAAATTTATTTCTGCTTTTGTTGTTGTTTTGTTTTTTAGATTCCACATGTACATGAAATAATGCGATATTTGTCTTTTTCTATCCAGCCCATTTCATTCAGCACAATACCCTCTATCTAGGTCCATCAAGGCAATATCTTTTTCTATATCCTTCCTATCAGTTTCTATGTGTCTTTTAATCTAACGTGAGTCTCTTGTAGGCAGCATACATGGGGATCTTGTTTTCTTATCCATTTGGCCATCCTATCTTTTTGGTTGGAGCTTTTAATTCTTTTCCATTTGAGGTACTTGTTGATATACCATTCTTTAATCCTGTTTTTGATACATGTTTTTTCTTCTTAAAGAAGTCCTGCCAACATTTCTTGTAATACTGGTTTAGTTGTGATAAATTCCCTTAGCTTATTTTTGTCTGAGAAGCTTTTTCTGTCCTTTGACTCTAAATGATAGCTTTGTTGGGTAAAGTAGTCTTGGTTGTAGATTCCTGGGTTTTCATCACATTGAATATTTTTTGCAAAGCCCTTATATCCTGCATAGTTTCTTTTGAGAAATCAGTTGCCAGTATTATGGGTGCTCCCTTGTAGATAACTAACCGCTTTTAAGAGTCTCTTTTTTCATTTAATCTTTGGCATTTTAATTATAATGTGTCTTGGTGTGGGTCTCTTTGGGTTCATTGTTTGTGGGACTCTCTGAGCTTCCTGGGTTTGTATGTCTATTTCCTTCATCAGTTTAGGGAAGTTCTCCATCATTATTTCTTCAAATAGCTCTTCAGCATCTTATTTTCCTTCAGGTACCTCTATGACACATATATTTTTACACTGAATTGTGTCCCATAGGCTCCTTAAATTATTATAGTCTTGGCTTCTTCTTTCCTTGCCATTCTGATTGAGTATCCTTGGCTTTCTCTACATCAGTGGTTTGATCCTCTTCTTTATCCTCTGTTTATTTCCTCTAATATCCTCTTGATCTCAGATAATGTGTTCTTCATTTCTGACTGGTTCCCTTTTATAATTTCCATTCCAATTTTTATGTTTTTCATCTGTTAAAGTTCTCACTGAGTTCATCTACACTTCCCCTAAGTTCATTGAGCATCTTTATAACCAGTGTTTTGAACTCAGCATCTGTTAGATTGTTTGACTCCATTATTTCTAGATCTCTGTTCTGTTCTCTCATATGGTTTCTGCTTATTTTCCCATGTTGGCTGCCTTTCCATGTCTGTTTCTATATACTAAGCAAAGCTCTTAAGTCTCTCAGTCTTATTAGTATGGCTTTGTGTTGTAGCTGTCCAGTGGCACAGTCCTGAGAGCAGTTCAGCTGCAGGCCAAGTTTAGCCCCAATCTGTGCTACTCTGGGGCTACCTGTTATGGTTCAGCAAGCAATCCACAGATGCTGTGCTTATAGTTGCCTCAAAAGGCCACACCAGAAGCTGAGGCCAGCCACCACCAGTGTGAGTCTAGGCGCTGCTCAGTAAGGGACACCTAAGTCAGGAAATGCCTGGATGTGGCTTGGGCGGGGCTCCGATTTGGGGGAGGTAGAGTTTCAGGGAATCCCCTGGGCAGAGCACCTTCTGTTATCAAGTTTGATGATGTCTTGGCTATGGTGGTGCTGAGTCCACACACTAGAAGTGAGGAGGGCTCACCAGAGGAACAATGGATACCACCGGCACTTTTGTACAGAGTGACTTGGCTCTCACTCTAACAACTCAAGTGTCCCACTGTAAGTCCCTGGTGCCCCCTGAGCAGTTAAACCAGCACTGGGGCTCAGAGTGAGCAGGTCCATCACTGTGAAAATCTGCTTGCAGATATGGCCCTATTAAGAGGCGTCTGGCACTGCCGCAGCCTCTGTCTCACTTAGTTGCTTAGGACCAGGCAGCCTCACGTCCACACCCAGTCCTACCTCCTTCCATTTCAGGGTGATTTCTTATTTCGATTCCTAGTTGTAGGACTTATTCATCTAGATCCCAGGTGATTTTCCTTGCTGTTTGCTCCTTGTTTCTGTCACAACTTTGATTTGGTTGCCAGAGGGATGAACAGAGCCTCTATCATCTATACCATTTTTTTTCGACTCCTTGTTTTTCTTTTTTTTTTTGAAATTTTTATTTTTTATTATCATTATTATTTTAGGTATATTCTTTAGATGTTTATTTAGTATAGTCTAATCACAGTAAACCATCTCAGTTTGGGGGAGGATGAAGATGTCTTCATTTCGTCCTCATTCTTTTTTTTTTAATTAATTTTTTTATGGTGACATTGGTCAATGAAATCCAACATGTTTCGGCTATACACTTTAACAGCAAGGCGTGCACACACACATTGTGTGTTCATCTCCCATAGTTAGGTTTCTTTCTGTCACCACATAGTTGAACTCTCTTACCTCGTTTACCTTCCCCCTCCCCCCTCCTCCTTCCCCTCACCTCCTGGTAATCACTAGTCTACAGTCCATGTCCCTGAGTCTCTGTTTGTTTGTCCTGTTCATTTGTTGCTTTTAAGTTTATATCCCACACATAAATGATATCATGTGATTTTCAACTTTTTCTGTCTGGCTCATTTAGCTTAGCATGATTATCTCAAGGTCCATCCATTCATGTTGTCGGAAATGACAGTATTTCATCTCCTCTTATGGCTGAGCAATATTCCATTGTATATATGTACCACAGTTTTTTTATCCAATCATCTATTGTAGGACACTTTTGGGTGCTTCCATGTCCTGGCCACTGTGAATAATGCTGCCATCAACATTGGTTGTGCAAATATCTTTTCATCATCCTCATTCTTAAAAATTATTTTTATTGCAGGGGTCATGGACTGGTACCAGTCTGTGGCCTAATAGGAACTAGGCCGCACAGCAGGAGGTAAGCATCTGGCAGGTGAGCGAAGCTTCACTTGTATTTGCGCTAGCATCATTGCCTCAGCTCCACCTCAGATTTCAGGCATTAGATTCTCATTGGAGCACCACTCCCTGGTGCCAAAAAGGTTGGGGGCTGCTGCTTTACTAGATAGGCCACCTCCAAGCCACAGATGCTGGTTTATTGGATATATAATCCTTATTTTTACACTGTAAATTCTCTCAGATGTGTAAGTTCTCTCAGATGTGTGAAGAAATTTTATGGTCTTTTGGCTTCCATGAACTGTTGAGATCTGAGCTGTACTGTTGGCCTTAATATTACTCTTTGTAAAGTGATATGGCTTTTCTTTCCCTCTGGTTCCTTTAAAGATCTCTTTGTCTTCAGTGTTTTTCACTTTTCATTGTGATGATTCAAGTCATGGATCTGCTCTTATCTATCTTACATGAGTATCATCATTCTTCTTGAATTGGAATATTCTAGATGAATAATTCATCCTTGAAATTCTCAGCTACCATTTCTTCAAGTGTTGCCTTCTGCTATTCTCTCTTTTATTTGCTTCTGCAAATCTAAATTAGGCTTATATTAAGATTTCTCACTCTACACATTTCTTAACTTTTCTTACATATTTACCGTTTTGTTAGTTGATGTTATATTGTCTTCAGACAATATGCATTGAGCAGTCCCTATAATGGAAATGTGATAATCAGATTTCATTTTGTAGTATCTTCCCAATGAAAGTTATGAGGGTCTCTGTTTCTTAATTGTAAAAATAACTAACAGTACTTAGAAAGCCTATGTAAAGTTTATAAAATAAATTTAACGAAAATCCTTAGCATGGGAGCTACACTTGCACATTCTTGCAGTGAGCCAGTGACTTGCTGTAATTCATTACGGGCAAATACAACTTCCATACTAAAGTGCTCTGAAATCTTTCTTCCTTTTTTGCTTTGTAAAATATAAAGTGTAGGAAAATAAGAAAACTCAGAGAAATCTTTTGGCTAACCTAGTTTAATAGTTTCCAAAATCCGGCCTACACCGCTCATGCCTCATTTCCTTCATTAATCTGTTATTTACCTGTGAAGTATTTTACCATTTTAAGCCCTAGGTGAAATCAAGAATTTCCATAGCTAAAACGAGCACTTTAAAATGCAAATCCGGAAGAAAAAAATGAAAGTTTATTCTATGTTAAACCATTCAAATCTCACTTATTCATCTACTGTTACTCTAGGAAGAAATGTTAGGACCGAAAAAGGAAAAACAATGGGAGAGTGTCATTTTAAAATACCTAAAACAGGCCAGTCCAGGGAAAATGTCACCTCTTCTAAAAGGAGGAATCTCTCTAAAGTTATTGCTTTCTTTTCCACCAGAGAGTTTTGCTAAAAAGGCTGGATCATCTGGCCATTTCTTTTGTTCTTCTGAAATACTTTTTTGAAAGAAGGCTCAAAGAGATATTTAAATTTATTCTCATTCGATAGTCAAACTATCTACTGCTGACCACGATACAGGACAACTGAATATTAAAGCTGGAAAGAACTCCCTGATTATCTTGACACCAAGACAATCCTGCACAAGGAATCTCGGAAGTTAGAAGACTAGCTTAGCACAAACAGCTAGCAGCAAACCCAGGACGCAAATCCAGGCCTGCAGGTCTCGTGTTTTTTTATTCATTATAATAAAGACTTATTTTTATAAAATAATCCATCCACTTTTGCTAGTATAACAAATTTTAGAGAATCTGAGAAATAGTAAAAGAATGCTTTAACCAGAAAAATTTTATACTAGTAATAAAATAAATATGAATCATAGTAGTTTAATAACAAACTGAATATTTCATGTAGTAAAAACACATTTTTTCCTACACAATTTTTAAGAAAATCAAGGCCTAGAAACTTTATATAGACAAATTAGAATTTTTAAAATAGTAAAGTCATGAGCACTTTTCAGGTAAACTGGAAGGAAACAGGAAATAAACAACCCATAGTCTACTGAAAATAGTCTACTATATCCAGTTGAAAGGGAATTAATAAATAACATTTAATTAAAAGTTGTGTTTGAAGATTTGCTATAGTTCATGCCTGCCAGACAACCCCGAAAGGAAAGGAACTTGAAACTCAAAAGAACTGAGAGTAAAGAAACCAAGTGAGTGGGGAATATCAAAAACAGGTCATTTGGGATCCTAGGACCTCAGAGACCATGAGAATGACAGAAAAGCCATAACGCTGCAAATAAAAAAGCTGTAATGAATGGAGAACACTGGTGACACTGACAAGGGGTCAGAAAGGTCACCGTCAAACAATGTGGGGAATGTCTATTTACAGAAAAATATTTTTGTTGCCAAATATATTTATATTATTTCAGGCTTTTAAAAATTCAAATGGCTTTTATGTTAGACCTTTGCCTTCTACTATCTCCGAAGAAAGGCTAACAAGAGCTAATTCCAACCATTTAGTGCACTGAGAAGGAAATGGAGCAAAGGCACAAGTGAGAACTTGTGGTTTAAAATAGTCGGAACAAGTGACAGCAGGGAAGTTCCTGTTGCAGTGTTTTATGCTGATCTAAATGCCAGCCAATCCTTAGTATGTAAGAAGTTCTTATAAATACTGTAAAAGGAAAAAAACAGGCAATAGATACAAATATGTAATTTACAAAAGAAACACAAATGGATAATAAAATTGCTTGATGCATCATTGGTTATTTAAAAAATCCAAAAGATGAAATAAGATGGTGCTTTTAACCCATTATACTGATAAATATTAAAAGGTTAATATACTTAGTAATATTGGTGAGAGTGTGGCAAAACAAGAAATTGTCCACACTATTGGAGAAGTTTGTAAATTCATACAAAAGTATAAAATGTATATAGCATTTGACCTAGGAATGGGTTAATTATAGGCATTTACCATAACAGAATTAACCAGAAATTAGAAAATAAATTATACTGGCTGTGAGATAAAACATATACTGGTCTGTGCCCCCAGTTCCAAACACTGAGCTCCTGAAACCCTTGTAATTTCCTGGGTGACAGAAGTGTCTTTAGTTCTAATGAGGTGACTCTGGGTGTGTTCCTGGATGAAGGCTGGTCACCAGAAAGATCCAGCCATGATTAGAAGCTTGGAATTTTCAGCCCCATGCCCCATTCTCTTGAGAAGGGGAAAAGGCTGAAAATGTATGTGATGAAGTCTCCACTAAAACCCAAATGTCCGGGGTTAGAAGAGATTCCTGGTTGGCGAGCATGTGGAGGTGGTGGAGAGTGACATACCCAGAGAGGGCATGGAAGTTTCACGCCTCTTCCCATATGTGCTGCCCTAAGCATCCCTTCCATCTGGCTGGTCATCTGTATCCTTTATTATATCCTTGAACAAACTGGTAAATGTAAGTTTTATGAACCACTCTAGGAAATTAATCAAACTTAAGGAGGGGGTCATGAGAACCTCACATTTGTTGCCGAATGGTCTGAAGAACCAGTTACTACCTGGACTTGCAGTTGGCATCGGAAATGGGGGTGGGAGTGGGGGAGGGAGGTAATCTTGTTTGACTGAGCCCTTAACCTGTGGGTTCTGATGTTATCTCTAGGTAGACAGTGTCAGAATTGAGTTAAATTGTAGGACACCCAGTTAATTGCTTGATGGGTGAAAACTCCTACACCTGGTGACCAGAAGTGTTGGAAGTGAAGTGTCCTGGGTGAAAGAAAAGGAGAAACACACAGAGGACTGAGGTTTCCCAATACACTGGTAGCCATTAAAACAATGTTGATTACTCACTGATTGAGAATTGTATTAATATTATACTGAACATAAAAACATACATATAGTACGATCACATATCTGTAACATTATATGTAGACATAGAAAGCTTGGAAATTCAGTAAAATGTTAAGATGATGCTATCTGTGATTTCAAGTGATTTTTACTTTCTTCTTTTGTATACTTGTTAGGACCATTTAAATGTTAAACAAAGAGTAAGTTTCAATTATTACAGTCAGAAATAAGCAACAAAGATGATTGCTTAAATGTGTATACAACTATCTATCTTATATATTTCATCCTTCGTGGAGGATAAAACAAGTGCCATTAGCTAACAAATGATCTGGCAGAACTCTGTACCAACTAATTAGTACTTTTTCTAAGGTCCATCTCTGCTAGAATGGATTCAAAACAACCATGGTTAAATAAAATAAGAACGGTACACAGAATCTCTATTATATGCATAGAAAGACAGGGGATTAAACTCCTAAATAATCCACAATATTTTCTCCCTCATTAATTTAATTTACAGAGTAATCAGACTGTTCCAAAGATATAACTGAGTTGCACATCAAATCCCTATGAGCTGCAGTGATGTGTTGTCAGAAAAGAGCTGATAATTATAGAAATTTAGATAGTTTTTTTTTTTAAGCCATCTTTGAATAAGCAGACTGGAAATGATGAAAAATTTCTGAAAGTGACATTTTTCTGGTGTAACTGGTTTTTGGAGTTACCTTAAGAAAAAGCTGGTTTTAGGTTACTCTATTCACTTAAATTTCAGAGACCTTTTTTCAGCCAGGAGCCTACAGATAAATCTCTCCTGCTGTGCGTGTTTTGTAAGTTCATTCTAAATCCTTTTGCTGTTTGGACCAGCTCCTTATAGCTCTATTCATATGGCACACTGTTCATATAAGCAGCGTCTAGAACTATAAGCACAGTTCTTGCCATATTTCCCATTTTCTAAATCGAATGTAGTAAAAGAAGATATTTTTTCCTAGAGCAGAATTCTCTTTCTGATCTATAATAGAAATCAATCATTCTCTTATTAGTGGCAACCTGTCATGCTAATTACATTGAGAGACTTACCATCAAAAATAAAATTGAATTTCATAGGTTTTATTTGATCTCATTATGTAAGAAGTTACTCCAAAATTTATAAATGAAGCTAGAAAAGACACAGTACTCAATTTTTACTACATGTGCATGTGTGTGTAGGTACGTGTATACACACACACACAAATCTATGAAATGTATGAAATGTTCTCATACATAGTTAAATCATAAAAATGTCATTTTCCAAAATAACTAAACAAACCTTTAGCTGTTCATCCACGACTCTTGTAACTTCTCCAGCCATTGATTCCAGGGTCTCCTGAATTGGACTGGATAGTGAGCTGCCAGCTCCTGCCCAAGACGCACCACCAACATGGTATAAATTTGGTAACAACTGTAAGAAAAATAAAAGGCGCCTCTCCATAATTAAAGAAATATTTAAATAAGCGCCAAAGTCCTTGCAGAGTTAGTAAAAAGGGTAGAGAAATATTATTACAGATGATCTATTCTTGACCAAAGGTCTTTTACACAGATTAGTAAACTAAGGTCCAGCTTTGAAACCACAGGAATGCTGTATTACACCTTTGTGCCTTAGTGTCCTCATCTAGGGAATGAAAGTAACTGACTTTTGCCAAGGTTCTTCCCACTCAAAATATTCATTGAGTGTGTGTTTCTAGTCAGGACCAGATCCCAGTTAGTCCTTTCTCTAGCAAGGCATACTTTGGGGACCAAACTCTAATTTAGAGAAGCTTCCTTTTAGAGATGACAGATGGGAGTGTCATGAGATCAGCTTGCAAACAGAATAACATTAAATGGGTTTTACTCAGTTAAAGAACAACTACCTCTCAGGCATAGGGACCTGACTATGTCCTTTGTAAATCACATCAGCCCTCTGCCTTTTAGTCTACATTTGATTACCGGTAATTAGTACAGGTACAGAGAGAAGGCAAAGATTAATTCAGTTTACTTTGCCATTTGTCAGCAACCTTGGAACTGGGAAGAAAGGTATACAAAGTTGGAACTAATTTCTAAAACTGAATTTAAAGAGCCTTTTTATTACATAAGACATTCACGTAGCCCGAAGTGAAACTCACTGTTTTAGAGTTCTTAGCATCACGCATGAGCCTTTCTGCCAATTTTAAATCTTCCTGGACAGCGTCTCCCCCATAATTTCGCAAGGAGTTGAGATGATCTTGTACTTTCACACATATTCTGTCAATCATCTGCTCCACACCATGAAAATGACAGCAAGTGTCCCGATGAGCACAGCCGATATTTAGATAGAAAGAAACACAGAATGAATGAGGATGATAACTTCTAACTAAAATTGTTGAGAAGGTAGCTTATAGCCCATTATTAATTTATCTACTCATATAAAAAACCTTTGGCAACATCAACTCCAGAAAAGCACTGAAGAGATTTTGGTCCCCTTTCCTGCTTTAGGATATACAGCATGTAGAACAAAAGTGAACTCTTCTTGATGACTCAGAATCCCGTAGCTACTCAGTGACATTTTGCTAAATAGTAACTGTCCTTCACTAATTTTTATTGCCTACCTTCTAAGTGTCAAACAGAACGCTAGGTACTGGAGGAGACAGAGGCATAAAATGTGCCATTCTGAGGCTGTAGAGATGACTACAAAATGATGCCCATAGCCAGTTAGTCTCAGTATCTTGGAAATCAGAAGATCCCTGAAAATTAATGTTTTTTTAAATCAATTCAATTATATCAGGTAGTTTTCAATATATTAAGAGCCACTAAAAAAATAAAAAAGGCAAGTTAAGGTTTTATTATAGTAACATAGGTAATAATAAAGTTAATAACATTTCGTTTCTATTCCGTTAAGCTACCTCTCCCTGGTTAATTACACATGAATCACTTTAAGTTGTTCCATGGATTTAAACATAAAACCCAAAGGGAAGTGGTAGATCACTACTGGAGACAAAAATCAATACAGAAAGGTATTATGCTTTTATAGTGGTATTCACAGAGAGAAGCAGGAAGAAAGCTAAGAAGTCTAAAGAAAAAGAACCACAGTTTAAAAAGTTTCTTCAATATTTCAATAAGAGCTGCAAGTTATCTATTTCATGTTCTTAAGAAATTATTAGTTCTCCAGAGACCTTATATATCAAGAGTCCCATCCCACCTGATCACTTTGGCAGAGATGACAGTCTAATATTTCTTATTTAAATTCACACTTGTCTACTTATTTTGAATTATCTGATATAATAACTATAGGAAGCCAGTCAGCCGTCCTCCCTCCATAAATTCTACAAAAATAGAAACTACTACACTGCTCAAAAGAGTTGCACTTTCACTACAGAGCCCATGTCTGCTTGCTGCTGTATCACCGCCTCTCTTGCCTTTGTCTTTTATGAAATCAGGCTCATAACACCTAATCTATGATCTCCTAGTGTATGAAAAAAACAATCCAGTAAAATAACACCACTCAAAGTGCCTGCTCCTTGACAAAGGGCCAGCAATGCTAATGTTAATGTATATGCAGAGCAGCTCCTATTACTATAAAATGCAATGAGGCTACATAAGTGAACTAGGTGGAGGTCCTCACAGGAAAGAGAAGTTATATGAATAAACCTTCTCATACTGTATTGTCCCTTTCACTGCAATCCAAGCTCCCGGGCAGGGATCATGTCTTACCTTTCTGCATTTACTCAATGCCCTGCCGAGAACTAACTCTATGTTTTTCAAATCTTCTTAATTGATATAAATTCTAACTCATCTAACTATTGTATTGATCTGTGCTTCTCAAAGCAAAAATAGTCATCAATAATTCATATCTTACCAAGAATGACTATCTAATTTCAAGAGAAAAAAAACTAACAACATACTAGGAAAGAAACTGATATATATCTGAGGACATAAAAGACTCATTTGAGAGGTGTGTAGATGTGGCATTATAAATTTATCATCTTTAATAATCATGAGACCGAGAAGCATTCACCAAGAAGAGAGGTCTTAAAAGAACTTTGAGTGACCTTTAAATGAAACTTTCAAAAATCACATCCAAATGAAACATAAAAATTTAGTTCTTCAAGTAAGACAGAAAATACCACAAATCTCAGATTCTTCTGAATATACACTTGCTAAAGCTTAGCACAGCCCAAGAGATCACATTCGGATTTTACAACTAAAGAGCTCAAGGCCCAGAAAAGTTAAACTATTAAAGAATGATTACACAGAGGGCAAGTGAAATTTCTGAAAAAAGGAAATCAAGGGTTTTGGCTCTCTGTTAATAATTCAAGCCCCTAAGGTACCCAAATGTGAAAAATAAGAGAAACTGCAATCTGAAAGACTGCCGTCTCCTGGGTTATCCCATCAGGAGACCTCAGCGTGGATGACTGCTCCCTGCTCTTTAACCTCCCTACGTCACCCTAATCCTTTGGCGCCCCGGTTTTCTAAAGCAACCCAGAAAAGTTGTTAACTGCTGTAGTTTGAGAAGCCCACTTCCCTCCAAGGAAACATGTTCTGTCATTCCTTGACATAGTCTTCTTTATTGAGTCCTAACCTGTCTTCTCACATCCTTCCTGCAGGTCTGTGATTCCCCCTGAGGACTCCCTGAACAATCGCCTGCTCTTGTCCATGTGTTGGTCTTGCACACGTTGGAACATAGCTATCTTTTCTTCTCTAATCTTTTATTCAGGCTTAACATTCCCAGTTCTTTTTACCATTCCTAGATACAGTTCTGTGGTCCCTGCACCTTCCCCCACCTCAGGTTACTTCTCTGAATGCTCTCTTCCATCTACAACCCTCATGAAATATGCTCCCCTGATAAAACAGACTGTAACTCCGGAGAAGTGGACTGGTGAGCTGAACACGGCTATCACATTTCTTACTGCAGAAAGTACACTTCTATTAACAGGTACAAGTCAAATTGGCTTCTTCGGCAACTAAATCACACCTCAACTCATATTACACTTGCTAATGACAACTTGAGACTTTTTTGAATATACTGGGCTGCAGAACCCAAGAGCGTAAATCAGAACTATTAGCAATAAATGCAGTCTTTGGTTTCTCTTGTTACAATGATCTTCAGTTCCAGCAAATAGTTTATTTGTGGAAAACTTTATCTTTCTCCATGTCTATTTCTTTATTCAATTCAAGAGAAATATATTGAACACCTAGTATTGCATGGGATATAGTCCTGAATAAGACACACCCCTTGCCACCAAGCAACTTAAAAACCTAGAAGAGGAAAGAAATAGTCAAAATTAAGAGTAACACTAGATTTAAAGTGCTATATAATCTAATAGCTACAAGAACATGCATATTTTATTTTGTTCATCGCCAAAGTTCCATACCCTACAATAGTGCCTGCCATATGACAGACCATTTTATAAGTGTTTATTCAATGAATAAATGAAAGATAGAAAGTTCTAAAAGATTTCGGCCAAGGAGAGATCACATCTAGTTGAGGCTGAAGGTAGCTTTTGAACTGGGTCCTGAAAGATTTTGGTGGATTGAAAAAATGGATTTTTAAGCAAAAGAATGAACATAAGCAGTGACACATGCAGATACTTGTGACTCCTATTTATTTCCTGATTAGGGACAGAGGAACCTGGTTGTGAGCAATCAGATTGGAATGCTAGGTTAAGGCAAGATGGTGGGAGACTCAGATGCAAACTACAGAGTCTGCGCAGGGTGCAAGGCACAGGGCGTGTGTTCCCAGCTCCTTCCACACCTGTAAGGGCCTAAAAGTCCCCTCCCCCATAACTCTCATTGTGACTCAACTTCTCTGATACAAAAGAGACACATAGTTCTTGTCATACTTGTAAAAGAAGAAGTAGGAAGGAGTTAATAAGCAACCTTAGTAAGAGGGCTGGCAGTAGAAATGGAAAGAAAAGAACAGCTGCAAAAGACACTTCGATGGTAAATGGGGACGACATGGCAACCACTGGATGAGGAAAGCAGATGGCTCGTCCTAGGCAACTCCACAGGTTCTCTCCTCAGTAAATGATGATGTCACTGAGAGAAATGACCAAATCAGGAGTTCCAGGGGATTAGTTTGGTCTTAGTGACCCTGATATCTGAGGGGGCCATCTGGGTATAGATGCTGAAAAAGTAGTTGAAAAGATGGGAGTTTCTGGAAAGAAAAAGGTACCGAGAAGAGACCCAGGAGTCATCCACAGCTGAGAAAGTTAAATTGGTAGATGAGATAGGCAAAGGAAAAAAGCACCGAGTGCAAAACTTAGAAAAATGGCTGCATTTGGAAGATGAAGGAGAAAGAGTTGTGCAGAAAAGAGACAGATGAGACAAAGGGACAGTGAAAAGATATTCAGAATGACACATTGTAAAGTGAACCAAGGATTCTTAAGAAAGATGCGGTGATAATAATGATGATAAATCATGATAATAAAATAATAGCGGCAATGAACATTAATGTTTACTGTTGAAGAGTCAAGTTTGCATGCATTATTTCATTTAACCCTCATAGCACCTCTCAGTCATCTCCATTTTACAGATGAAGAAATCAAGGTTTAAGAGGTCAGTAAATTCACAGGGACAGGGAAGAGCAGGGCTGTACTTAAATCTGGTCATCTGACCCGAGAGCCCAAGTTCCTAACTTCTACACTATATTGCCCCCTTCTTTCCTTGGAAGAGGAACAGGGAGAATGGCTCCTGGACCTGGTGACCATAAGACCAAAGAGAGTCATTTCAGCAGATAGATGGGCAGAGGTCACATTTAGAAAGATTACAAAATTAAGAGGGTAGCAAAGAAGTCATGAAAACAAGTATAAAAATCTGCATGTGAAAGGAAGGAAAGAGAAAATGCTGAGTAAACAGCTCACAGCTCTAGGGAATAAAATTTTCTTTTTCTTTTTTAAGGGTAAGAAGACTTAAAAGCAGAGAGGCTGGCAAAACTACAAGCCACTCTGGGCCCGTTTTTACAAATAAAGTTTTGTTGGAACAGCCACACTCATTCAGATACACACTGTCTACAGCGGGTTCAGCTACAAACTCACAGTTGAGTAGTTGCAACAGAGACCACACGGCTGCAAAGCCTAAAATATTTACTACTTGTTGTTTTTTTGTTTTTGTTTTTTTTTTTTTTTACAGAAAGAGTTTGCTTACTCTTGATTAAAAAGGATTTAAGATGAAAAAAAATAGATCAAAAGCTCAAAAGCAGAGGTGGAGTGTTGAATCTTACAAAGGTCTTTCCTAAACCAAGGAAGAAGACAGACAAATACATGAACAGTTATGAGATTCAATGAGTCACCTGGAATGAGGACTGGCTAGGTGGTTGACAAGGACATTAGTCATGGAGGGTTTGTTTTTTCCGTATTCAGATTTTTGGGAACTTTAATAAGAAGTTTTAATAAAAAGGAGATAAAATTCTCCGAAAGTGACTGAAACTATTAAACTGTAAAAACTGCTAATCATAATATCCTGAGAAATCCCCAAAGTGAAAAGGTGGCACTATATTTACTACATAATGACTTAATTCAGAATGGTGCTACCCATGAAGAATTAAACATACGTCCCCTGTGTATAATTTTCTCCTGATTGAGAAGATGTAACATGCTTTTAAGAAACAGTATTAAAGGTTGCTGCAGTAATTTTGGGAGGATGGGCAAAATTCCCTATGCATGAGGAAAAACGTTGGAAGGAAATAGTACTAAGAAAAGCTTGCATTATGGGAACTCATAAAGGAACCCAAGGCAAAAGTTCAACATAAGATGTGAGCACTCTCACTGCTTTTAATGTTAAACACTAAAACCAGGAAATAACAGGAAACCATAAAGCACTAAGCGAATATTAGTCCCTGCAGGACAAAAAAATTAAAATTTTAAGGCACAGATACGGTCAAACCCATATTTTCTTTCTCAAAACTCCCTGTTACTAGTATTCATAATTATTTTTCACAGCACTTATTGCTTTCTGTTTATATAAATAACACATGTTGACTGTATTGTATTCAAATATTGTGAAGTAAAACTGTACCACCTGCATAGGATATGCATTTTGATGTGCACCCTTTCACAAATCTCTATGCATATCCACACAGTCATCCGTGTAATTTTACCTACTTGGAATATTATATATGATGCTTTTATTATGAACATCTTTAATTCTCTTAAGAAACAACAACAACAAAAAATTAAAATGGCATCTGCCCAAGGTAAGAAAATAGTGCAAAGCACACAAGATGGTCTCCAATTACTTTCTGTACCAGTCATTTCCTTTCAATCTGCTGAAATAAACACTTTTTTTGACCTGTATTTTTAGTTCTTTGGTGGCTTCCATTTTCAATTTAAATAGTAGAGTTATTTTTATATTTTTGATTTATAAATTATAGAAAATAGCAGTTGATTCCATGAAATAAAAACTTAAAATTCAGCATATTTACACTCACTTTTTTTCCTCTTCACTCCTATTTTACTTAGTTCATTACTTTTAAATTAAGATTTCCAACATTTACATTTTTATGTAACAATAATTAGGTTTCCCCTTTTTGTGTAAGTTGATATTAAAATTTTAAACCCATTAAAATGCAGTTGCAGAATTATGATTATGGGAGCCTTAGAGAAAGAAATGAATTCTACGTCTTTTAATCCTGCAGCTCAATACAAATTGTCCCAAAATGACAATTTTTAAAAGCTTTAGTTCAACTTTTATAACTTTTATGACTTTATTTTTTCTAGTTTTTTATTTAAACCTCATATTGTATACTTTCTTCTTTTTCTTTGTTATGCTAGAGAAACTCTTCAAAAAAATTTTTAGTATAGAATATTTGGGGTGAAATTTCTGGGTCTATTTCTGAAAATACCTTTATTCTGCTCTCACATCTACTGATAAAATAGCTAGGTAAAGAATTCTTGGTCCAAAAATAAATCCCCCGCTAATCTTTGATGACATTAATTGGCTCATTTGCTTCTAGTAACTGAGACTGATGTTAAGAATTGGTTCTAGTTCCTTTGTAAGACTGCCAGTTTATTGTCTTTGGAACTCTATGAAGATTTTTTTCTTTAGTCTAGATGTTCTGACCAGGATTTATCTAGGTGGGTCTTTTGCCCATTTTGATCAATTTCACTGGGGTCATATCAACACCAAGACTTGTTTGAAATGGTTTTCTATCATTTTCTTAGGATTAAATTTTTTTATTATCTTTTCAAATTTTGAAGTTCTCAATAGAAAGCTATTGGCCATTTGGAATCTATTCACCATTTTGACTCTTTTTCCATCTTTTTACTATGCGATAAAGATTTCCTCTACTTTTCCTTCCAGAGGAATAGCTTAATTTGTACCCTAGCAGTTTAATTCTATATCACAGTTATATTTTTAATCGCTAAACATTGTTTCTTATGCTGTGACTATTCCTTTTCATAGCAGCCTATTATAATTTTATAGACATAATATTTTCTCAAGTTCCACTAACTCAATAATTACAATTTTTTTTTCTTTTAAAGTCCTCTGTTGTACTCAGAATTATCTGACCTCAGTTCTTTGGTTTATGTTGCTCTTTCTTTTACATATGCTATGAGTTTTCCTCAAATACCTTATGATCCTTGGGTTTGGTTGATATTTTTGGAGGAAATAGTCAACACTTTATAAAAATCATTATAATGCTCTTTTCCTCTAAAGTTGAGTAGAGAGAAGAGAAAAGCACTTGGGTTTCTCTTCAGCACTTAAGTTTTAATTAATAGTCAACAAATTCTTCATTACTCAGAAGAATCTGGGAATTTGTTCCCTACTCATGATATGTGAGGGAGCAGAGAGAAAGGAACAGAATGTCTCCAAGAGAGCAGCGTAATGACTCTCCAATTTTATCATCTGCAATCATGGGTTCTTAATGTTCGTAAGGAAATCTAAAATATACCTTACTGACAATCTTAAGATATAAAATCATCAACAATTAAAAGTGCATATTTAGCATTAGAATTAGCCTTGCTCTACATAGTCCCCCAAACCCTACTTATATTTGTCAATTTCAGAAAAAAAAAAAAAAAACACAAAAACCAGTTCTTATTGTCCCACTAGGAATGAGTCAAATAATAAAGTCCTTCACGCTATGCTCTCAGAAGGGTCAGTTGAGAGTGTGTGGAAACAGATCGTGCCCTCTCACCTGCTGTGTGGTGCTGGTGACGATGCCTTGCTGGAGGCGGTAGGCCTGCTCCTGAAGGTACTTTCTAGTCTCATGATTCCGGAGCAGATAGTTTTCTATCTGGAAATTAAGCACATGTTTCTCTCAAGAACACATTTCAACTCAGCAGAGAGTAAAGTTATCAGTGAAACAGTCAGTTGCTGAACTTAAAACCAAAGCACTAATTCACACATCCTGCAAGTACTTTGATGCCATAAAACATATGAGGTGGGGAAACCGGCAATCACTGAGTAGCATTATTGGTGTTTTTAGTTAGAAAGTTAACTAGCGGGTAACTGGAGTAATTTTTATGTGACTCTAGTGAACAAAGACAAGGAAGTGTTTAATTGACTGTAAGGTTGGAGACCCCACAGCAACTTTTCATCACTCTCCTGCACGCAATCTCAGTTCTTTCTCTCTCATAAATTTTTAACCACTAAACAGCTGAGAAGTTAATGAATGTCCCCAAGGGGTATGGATGATACTCTGAACCTCGCAGCCAGTGGTAGAATCCACCAGCACTTAGAAAACTCCTTAAGGGGGGGTGGGGGAGAAGGAGCAAATAGATACAGCATTTGAAGAAATACAGGCTGGTAAAACACAAAGACATATTAGTTTCATTAATTGACCTGGTTTTCATACTTTCTTGTAAATGGAACTGATTTTAGCAAAATTACAGAAAATAAAAAAAACGGATTTCCACAGAAAATGAGAAATCTTGAAGTTGATTGACAATTTGTACTTTTAAACAATCTCCTATGAAAAATTCAAAAGTACAAATGATAACTAGATTGAAATAAAGCATTTAAGAAGAACCATATGCAAAGGATACATATTGAATAAAGATGCAGGATTAGCTATTGGGAATGATGGATACCTAGAAAGATGTATCATTGTGCCATCCATTTTTTTTCAGTTGTTGTTTTTATTTGTTTCTAATGACACCATTTAATCATTGGGCTTTTAATTTACCACTGTGGTTCCCTAGCCTTTTAAGAGCTTCTAATAATTGGGAAGCTCTTGGTATGATTACATTTTCATTTTCCTTATTCAAAAATGACTACTACTTAATACTGATTAGGAACAATTAAAATATAGATTATAATTACTATCATCCTTGGAAACTGTAAAGCACAACAAAATGTACCTTTTTACTAAACAGAAACGAAGAAATTATGAAAATGAAAAGATCCCTGAAATGAAACATCATGAAAGTGACACATTGATACCATGACATTAGAGTACTTTAGTTTTCTCTTGCTGCTCTCCAAGAAATTACCTCTTTCCAAGGTGACATTACCATCAACGTAAAATTTTTTTTGCTAAAAAGATTCTTGCCCGAAATGTGGTAGATGTACATCACCACCAGCCTTGGTGCTTCTGTTTTGTTATTTGTTCTTTTATATTTGGCCTTGGGAAGCACTGTCTGTGGGCCAGTTCCGGGAGCAGACTGTTTACCTAGGAGGTTCAGCTCACACCCTGGTGATGCCCAAGGCTGGCCCATGCATTTCTAGACATTCCCCAAGTGTACTAATGGTACTGCACAGACCAAGCCTGAAGGGAACTTTTTAGAAGACAAAATTCTAAGTTCCTTTCTAAAAGCCAGTACAAGGGAAAAGAATAGCAATGTTTGATGGTCTTTAATATCATGTACACATCACTGCTAGAAGTGATTGCATCTTGGATCAACAGGGTAAACTCTCCTTCCATGCATTATTCCAGACCAAGGACAGAGACCTTACCTCCCAGGGACTAAGGACAGAGGGCCTGACTCAGGTCAGATGGTAAGGGAAGGGCCAAGGCTGTCATGATCATGTTTGTGGGACCCAGGGCCACACAGGGCTACCTGAGGGACAGTCTAGAGCCAGTCAGACATCTCCAGTCTCACTGTTGAAAACAACAGCAGCACAAGAGGCAAAATTCCTGTTTTAATAAAGAAATCTTATATTTAAAAAAAATTTATAAAGGTTGAATATAGAATTACAACATTGTTCTTCAGTAGAGTAAAATTAAAGAGCCATATTTCTTCTAGAGGATAGAGTTCCATTAAAATGAAGATGTGTATATAAAAGCAGAGTAAATATTACGGGATAAAAAAACAATAAAGATGAGTTTTAACTTCACCATTTTTTTCATTAAAAAACCATAAATTTTAAAATTAACATATTGGGATCCTCCTTTGCCTCTAGTCCCATTTTATGAATCTACTTTTAGTTTCCTGACCTGAAAAACATGCCTTGCTAGAGTTAGATTAATATCTACCACATTTTTAACTATTTTCTATTTGTTGCATTTACTCTTTTCTTCTTTGTCTCTTTATCTGCCTTCTCTGATTTTAACTATAGTATGATTGCATTTTTCACTCCTATTAGTACATATCAATTATACTTATTTTTAAGTTTTTTAAGTAGTTTTAAGTTTAGCCCTAGTGTTTGCAATGTACATTTATAACTAATCCATGCCCACTTTCAAATAACACTGTACTATTTCACAAGCAGTACGGGTCCCTTATAACAGAGTACCGACAACTTCTCCCTCCTATTCCTTGTAACACTGCTGTCTTAGAAAGTCTTCATTTCTTTACTTTTGAAGGAAATTTTTACTAGATACAGAATTCTAGGCTGCTAGGTTTTTTTTTTTTTCTTTCAACACTAAATACTTTAGTCCACTCTCTTTTTGCTTATATGATTTCTGATTAAATGTCTGGTGTGATTTTTTTCTGTATTTCTCAATCGGTAAGGTGCTTTTTTTCTTCTGGCTTCTTTCAAGATTTTCTCCTTGTCTTTGTTTTTCTGCAGTTTGAGTGTGACTACGTGCAGACTGTTCTCTGAAATTCCTGGATCTGTACTTTGGTGTCTGGCTTTAATTTTGGAAAATTCTCTGCCACTATTATGTCAGATACTTCTGTTCCTTTCCCTTTCTTCTCCTTCTGGTATTCCCATTGCTTGGCTGGTATCCCCATTGTAATTGTCCCACAGTTCTAGGATGTTCTGTTGTTTTTTCTGCTATTTTTTTTCCTCTTTGCATTTTGATTTGGGAAGTAGCTAATTATATATCTTTAGTTCAATGGTTCTTTCTTTGGCTGTGCCCAGTTTACTGATGAACTCATAAAAGGCATTTTTCATTTCCGTTAAGTGTTTTTGATCTCTAGACATTTCCTTTTAATTTTTTCTTAGAGTTTCTATCTCTCTGCTTGTATTATCTATCTATTCTTGATTTAATTTTACTTGTTCATTAGAGAACATATTAATCATAGTCATTTTAAATTCTGTATCATAATTCCAAAATCTGTGTCACATCTGAATCTGGTTCTGATGTTTGCTTTTTTCTCTTCTCAGTGAGCTTTTTCTTGCCTTTTAGCATGCCTTGTAATTTTTTGTTGAAAGCCAGATATGATGTACCTGGTAACAGGAAACTGAGATAATCAAGCTTTTAGTGTGAGGTTTTATGCTAATTTAGCTAGGAGCCAGGTTGCTGAATGTTTGCTGCAGCTGTAGGTGCTAGAAACTTTAATTTTTTTCAATAAGCTTGTGTTTGTCTCCCCTGTTGTTCTATGGTTTCCCTAGAAACTCCTTAAATAGAGTGCCTTGCAGGTTGCTCAGTTGTAATCCATATTATCATACTGGTCAGGTTTTAGGGAGGGGAATCATTCTATAATCTTTTGATTAAATTTAGTTTTTATTAGTGGGGCTAAGTCCCTGAGCTTTGACCTTCAGAAGTGTTTCTTGGCCTTTCTCTCCCTTTCTCTTACGTAAAACAGGAAGGTTAGTGGAGGCTGAAGTTGTCCAGCTGTCTTTCCCCAGGGCAGACAAGGCTCTAGCTAACCTTTAGGGTAGGCTTCTGTTATAAGGGACGGAAAGCTCCGTGTGTATTTTGAACTGGTTATTTCTTCCCTTCCTTCTTGTCAGAAATGTGAAGGGCTTTTTCTACAGTCTTTAATGTGATAACATGATGGAGGTAAAACACATGAGAGGGTCAGGGCCTCCTTAAGACAGGGCCTCTATCAGTTTTCAGCTTTTAACCTATGTTGTTCACATTAAGTCTCTTGTAGCTCATTCTGCCTCTGATCTTGGCTTTGACTCACTGTGATTCTCTGTATTCCTGTCCAGGTTGAGTTTGCTTTGTAACCTCAATTCTCTGAAGGATATAAAAATAATCACTGATTTTCTGGTTACTCGGCTTTTTTTCTTATGAAGATGAGAATGATGACTTTCACACTCTTTACATGTCGAATCTGAAACCAGAATTCTGGTTTGTCAAGAATACATGTTCTGGTCCTGGTCAAGCTGGCAGAGTAGGTAAACACTATGCTTGCCTCTTCTCATAACATCAAAATTACAACTACAAAATAACCATCACTGAGAATCACCTGAAGTCTAGCTGAACTAAAGTCCTACAACTAAGGACAGAAGAAGCTACCTTGAGACTGGTAGGAAGGAGGAGATGTGGAATGGCCTGGTCTCATAGCCATGTGTGGTGGTTAAAGATTGGGAGCAATATCTCAGCTGTGGAGGTGCGAAGGGTCCCAACCCCATACCAGGCTCTCTGGCCCAGGGTTCAAGTGCGAGAAGAGCTTCCATGACTCCTCACTGTGAAAACCAGAGAAGACTGTGGCTGAGACAGAAGGCAACTAGAGAGACAGACATTTCTCTTAATGGGCTTGCACACAGACTTACTTGCTGAGGGACTCACTTACTTTGAGCTCCAGCACTGGGGCAACAGCTTGAAAGGTGCTAGGGACATACTGGGAGGAACTGAATGACCTGGCTTCAGGGTGAAGGCTGGAGGGGCAGCTTTCTCCCACACAGAAGTCCTGGTAGAAGTCATTGTTCCTTTGTTGAGCTGTCCATATCTCTAGGCATGCAGATGCAGGCTGACTCCATATGAATCTCCAGGAACCTGGCTAACACCAGTTGCCCAACCCTGGAGATTCCCTGAGACCTTGCCCCACCCAACTTGCAGTCCCACTTTTTGAGGTTTTTCTGTACAAACGACCTGTCTTGGCTTGTGCTGTGGACTTTCCTAAAATCTCTCAAAGGCTCACAAAACCTAAACAAGCAGCATCTGGCCTCGGTATGCCCCTTACCTCTTTCTGAGCAGCCTGACACAAATGGCAGCCGACCTCAGGTCATGGCTTGGCCTCTCTAGGCACCTCTAAGCCTAGTGTGGGTAGTGGCCACCTATGAATTGTTTGGTGGCTCATGCTAGGTGATCCTGGGAAGGGCACAGGCTTCAGCTGAACTTAGCCTGTGGTGGGGCCCTCTTAGGAGGTCCCGCAGCCAGCACGCCCAGTGGCCAGCTTTGGACTAGACTTGAGCACCACCTGGGGCTGCATCTGAGGATAGTACACCCAAAGGGCATACTGGGCAGGCATCAGAGTCCTTCTAAAGAGAATTCAGCTCCATAGAGCCAGCCCCTCACCAGTCAGTCCTCACAACCAATCAGCCTGAGAGTCAATCACTCCAGCTGACATGCAAACGACCAAGATATGGAAGCAACCTAGTGTCTACCAATGAATGAATGGACAAAGAAGACGTAGTACACGTAAACGAGGAATATTACTCAGCCATAAAAAGAATGAAATCTTGTCATCTGCAACAACAGAGATGAACTTAGAGGGTATCATGCTGAGTGGAGTAAGTCAGACAGAGGAAAACAAATGCCATAAGATTTCAGTTACATGTGGAATCTAAAACACAACATAAGCGATCGAACAAAACAGAAACAAACATAGATACACAGACCATTTTGATGGCTGCCAGATGGGAAAAGGGTTGGGGGCATGAAAAAGGGGAAGAGGTTAAGAAGTACAAATTGGTAGTCATAAAATAGTCACAGGGATGTAAACTATAGCATAAGGAATATAACCAATAATATTGTAATAATTATGTATGGTGTCAGATGGGTATTAGATTTTGGGTTCATCACTTTGTAAGTTATATAAATATCTCACCACCATGGTGTAAAACTAATATAATATTGTATGCCAACTGTATTTGAAAAATAAAAAAAGTATTAAAAAAATAACACACCAAATTTATAACTTAGTATAAAAAGCAAAATAGCTCATTAATTTTTATACTGATTACATCTTGAAATAATAATATTCTGGATATATTAAGGAAAACATATTATCAAATTTAAAAAAGTACATCTTTAATTATAAGTTAATATCCTTTATGAACCAGCATTTGTACGTTGCTTTATGGTCTATAAATTGCTTTTCACATATACTACTTTGTGGCTACCTTAGGCAAATTACTGTCTCCCTGCCCTTCAGTGTTCTTATCTGTAAAATGGGGATATAATATAACCTATCTCATGGGTTTATTTTAAATAGTACATGTATTAATTTATGTTAAGCATTTAAGGTAGTGTCGGGCACCAAGCAAAAATTAGATGTTAAGTGTCTGCTGAACATAATTATTGTATAGCTTTATTTTCCTTATTTATATAGATGAAGACATTAAAATACAGAAAAATTAACTAACTTATTAAAATGACAAAGCTGGACCAAGTCCGATACAGTCAAATCTTCTGATCCGAATCTTGGATAATTTATTTTGCCATACTTCGGCTTTCTCTCCTCTCCACTCTCAATTTATTCTTTTTTTCAACAAATGTTTAAGGAGCATCCAGGCATGCATGCCAGGCCACTATGCCAGCTACCAAGAATAAAAAAAATGTGAAAAATACACAGGCCCTGCCTTTGAGGAGTTCAGTCACTGGGAGAAAAACATATGGAGGCAGGTAACTTACAACAATGTCACAAGGCCAGTGACAGAGGAAATTATGAGAAGATCACCTACCTAGCGGGGAAAGGGGACTCTGAGACATCTTCCTGGATGAGCTGACACTTAATTTCAATCTCACGGACATGCAAAATAGTGGGGAAAGCATGAGTACCATCTAAATTAGAGTAGTGATTCTCAAACTTCATAATCACCAGGAGAGTTTGTGAAAACACATATTGCTGAGTCCCAGTACAGTTTCTGAGGCCCAAGAATTTGTATTTCTAACATGTTCCCGGAGGTTGAACATAATAACAAAGCACAATGGCCGGTAGAACATGAAGCTGGAGGGGAATAGGAGGCCGATTCTGGGCAAAATTTCACGCCATGTTAAGGAGGTCAGGCTTTCTACCAAAAAAACAATTGGAATGAGTGGATTAAAGGTTTTGGTCCATTCAAATTCATTATGAAATTAGATGGCAATTTTTGACTGCAACATGGAAAACAGAAAAGAGGAGGCAAACGCGACGATAATCCTAGTGAGAGTGCTGAGGTATGAACAAAAGAATCTTTGATAGAAATAGAGGGAAGAGAACAAATGAAGAGATTTATGCTCTAGAACCTGTAACTGTGGTGACTGGCTGACTGAGGAAGGCATGAGGAAGGAAAGCCAAGCTTGGGAGAGAGCACGGAGGGTTGTATCACCAAGGAGAGAGCACAAAGGGGGAAAAACATTTTCCCAAATGACAAATAGTCAAGGTGGAGTAGGCTCCTACAAATAGAAAATATTTGAACATATCTAAAAATGAAGAGAAAGGTAACTATAACCATAGAAAGAGAAGGATAAAGACATGGGAGAGCAAGGGAATGACTCACGGGGCAAGCTTCCGGCCCAGGGCAGAGGATGGTGGGGTCAAGGCACCATGGTGGCTGGACTCTGAAGGGGGATGCACCCTTCATCCTCTGGGTTTGCCAGAAAGGATGTGGGAAGGGGTATGGATTTAGACATATCCATGGACAAACGTGAAGGAAGATCACTCTAAATTTTTTGATGAGGAAGGAAGGGAAGGTTCTGTCTGTTGAGGATAAAGGAGGGAAGTTAAACAAGGTGACATTCAGGTCTACGGTTCTCAAAAGGGTAACAGGAAGTCGTCTATGCTTAAGCTCTGGCATGCTGATGTCACAAGGATGTTACTCTAGTACACTTAAATTCCATGACAAGGTTCAGTTTAATGTTATTCCTTCCCCATTTATGCATTATGCCAGTCAAAATCCTAAGAGTATGAGGTAATGTGAAAAAGCTTTGTAAAATACAAAGTACTGTTTGTATGTTCAGAAGTATCACGAACGTAATTCAATTCAAATGTGAATTTATTATAATTAAGCTATGGATTCTTCAGTACCTTCTGCAGAGCCTCTTCTGTTTTTTCAGGGTTTGTCTTGAGGGCTTGAGAAGCATCATACATAGGAATTGGCATAAATCTCAATGTGTAGTTCCTAGAAAAAGGAGAAAATAATGTTTATTTAAAAAATACCCTATTACCTTAACTCATCGCTTTTTTAAAATCTCAAAAGATGGTTGTCAGATTGTCTCAGAAAATTTTGAATGATCAGTACATCTTAGGTCCCCAGACTGCAGAACAGTGTCTACGAGGCAGCACCACAAGGACCTCATCAACTCAGGCCATCAGACAAAACTGACACAACTTTCAGGAATGTGGTTTTGTTTTGTTTTCAGTTTTCAATTACATCAAGGATGGAATGTTCAAATTGGGGCTGGAACGAAGGACTGAGAGGAAGCCCAAAGGAAAGCCCAGCATCAGCCTGCTGCCGGGGCTTTAGTCGCTGGGGGATCTGAATGTACCAGATCAGCACAGTGGCTATGGTGACAGCCAGACCCAAACTGTTAAAGGAAAAATGAAAAATCGAAATAAAACTTGTGCTTACAAAGCAAGGACATTACATTAGTATCCACAAAAATAGTCTATTCAGGCTCTGGACTCCTTTAAATGAGCAAGTCCAAGACATAGGATTGTCTTCAGCAAAGTTGCTGGCAGCAGTTTCCTGCCTGGCTCAATACCCTGATCGCTGCAGGTCTCTGCAGTTTGCAAACATGATCTGGACATCAAATGAAGCCCCCACGAGTCCTGTATTCACATTATCTCACCATGGCTGACCAGCTGATTAGACACAAGAGTGCAAGAGAGAGTCACTTGGTATGAGGAAAACACAGAGACTGAGTCTGCACTCTAGCCTTTGATCCCGGCCCTGCTACAAACAGCACTCACAATGCGATTCTTATGAAAATTTAGATGATTTCCACTGAAAAAGTACATTAACAAGTACTTCATAAAATAAGGCTCTAATGATGAAGAAATGATAAAGATAAACAATCATCTGAATAGCTGCAGTAATCTAGATAGGTACTATCAAATGGGAAAAAATGTACTCCATCCAGTCCAACTTATAAAGTGGCTTAATGTAAAATAACCCAAAGAAAAGGCTGTTCTATCTATAATTTTAATTTTTCCCTAGCTTTACTTTAGCAGAATTAAAGTTTTTGTTTAGTTTAAGAGCCAGTGAACTGAAACTAAGAGATAATAAGTCTTTTTTACAGCCTTGAAGATTTCCTTTCCCTTATCCAAATCTGATCATGCTACAGACCAGTAGAGTTTATTGAAACCAATGTGGTTTTGAACCACTGGCATCTTGGAATACATCGTGCATAGCAAATTGTGATCCAGGGAGCCCAACCATCAATCTGGAAATGGTGAACACTGGGTGTGTGTGTGTGTGCTCTTGGCTTCTCACAAAGACTATTCAGGGCTGGTAGTCTATAACATTATCAGGGTGGCAACTGTGCCATTAGCACTCAAATGAAAAAAAAAAAAAAAAGCTTCCATTTGGAGGTTTTGTGGTGAAGAGGAGTAATTATAGGTGGTTCCATAGTCATAGAAGGCTCTATGGAGAGGGAATTATGGTGGCTGGATGGTACAAGCTACCTTACCCATGTTTAGTGATGGCGTCTGGCAGCAGCAAATTGAACTTCCTGCTAGAGCAGAGTCATGGGATTAAGAATTGAAAGACACTTAGGGATAATCTACTTAAAATGCTTTGTTCAGGATCATAGGCTTATTTGTGACAAAGCTGAGCACTGAATGGAGGGCTTCTAACTCCAGGTCTACGGTTGTATCCACAGCACTAAACTGGGCAAAAGAGCTCCAGGTTCATGCATGAAGGGACTTCTGGGAAAACACAAAAGAATGAACACCCTTTCCTCTTCTCCAGGGACTGACTTCCATGCTACTGGCCCCTTATTTCTCATTCACATTTTGTAACCTCTCATCTGTAATGCTTTGATCGTTTCTACCTCAGAAAAAAAACAGATTTCTAGCATTTTTTCCAGCCATGTTTGTATTATGACTTCTTCATTTAGTTTACTTAGAAAGTAAATTTGACAATAAATAAAAATTGCAGACTCTAGTTACTAAGGTCATAAAGAAAGCCTGTTAGAGTGATGAGACAAGTTAGCTCCAGGCTTGCCATCTGTCAATTTGACTTTTTAATTTTCTGGACCTCAGCTTTCTTCTCACCACTGGATTCAAAGTTATCATAATGGACAAAAAGGCAAGACCCAGTGGAAATAGACTGTGAAACCACAGGAGGAGGAAGCCAGACTTCCATCCTCTCCCAGTGCTGTCTAATCCTCACAACCATGCAGGGTGAGGTCTCCAGCAGAACATGCAACTGCCCTCACGTTACAGGTGCAGAAACTCACACCAGAAGAAAGTCCACGTCTTCCCGAGTCCCATGGCTTGTGAGCAGAGACTAACTTGGACCCTGGTCTTTCCTTTGTGTCAATAGCTACTCCTTTTACCCCACCAATCACACAGACAACATTGCATCTTGGTATTTTTTCAGAAAAAAAGTCCTAATGAAAACTTACTTTTCCATAGCAACAGCTATATCTTGAAAGCCTTGTGCAGTAATGTTGTTCTTGTCCCATATAACAGTCCTGTTCAAAAACCAAATCGCAGAAATGATCAGGCACTTAGGAATGGAGAAAATAAATCTCTCATTGAAGACAAATCTTACAGGCAACACTGTCAAGATACTTTAGTACAATGGCTTTAAGTGAGCAAAAAATGATGTGAAGTGATCATTTCCCCACATATTTACTATAGTATGAAAAAATTTTTTAAAAAGGAACAGTACACGCATTCACTTACCATTAATGCTTCACTAGGCCAAAAAAGTCTAAAACCTGACTTCTTTTTCTCCCAATGGTAGTCTAGTTCATGCCTGAGACTAAAACTATATACAAAGATTCTAAGCAGTCTTGTGTCCAACAAAAAGAATTCCAGGTAATAAGACTTTTCCATTCTGTACAACTAGAGGTGATCTCAACATATTTTCTAATGTTGCCCTGACATGGTGTGATGAGCTATGTCAAGAAGCCCCCTCATTCTGCTGGCAAAACCTCAGTTACTATAAATACAAGGTTGTTTCTTTTTAAACACAAAACCCATTTTGGAAGAAAAGTATTATTTTACCTTCAGAATGTGAATACTTTACAGATACTTTAGGATTTGTCAATACACCTGACACAGGGAATGGCTTCCATTTGTCTGGATGATCCCAGACTCACGATCTCTAACTGCTTCTGCTCCTAATCTCAATGACCTTCTCTACATACTACTGACCTTCAAAGAAATTGTAAACTTATGGCAGGTTTGGGGTTTTGGCTTCAGTTTAGACAGAAGGTTCAAGCTCTGTCTTATGCTGGAGAGTCAGGAGAATAGGACAGAGCCTTTGGGAAGTAATGTGAATTAACTCTTCATTCACAAGACGTTTGGACTATGGGCAACCCAGGTCTGAATGACAGAAGCTGCATGGTTACCACAGAGCTAGTCCTAAAGGAAAGTGGTTACCACATGGCTAGTTCTTCAGGAAAGCCAATCTTGGGAGCATAAGGATGGAAATCACTGAAGAGTGTAGTCAGCACCCAGTGTGAACTTCCTTCAAATCAGTGGACCTTGTGTACCCCTTGGGTTTTCTGTCTCTACACAGGCAGAAGTGGGAAGGGGAGGACAAGATGCTGGCCTCATACCAAGTACAGGAAAGCCCTCAGGTTGCTCCTGCCGTCTTCTCAGCTCTGCTCACCTGACGCTGACACAGACCCTTCTCTGCTGCCCCTTGCCTTTCCCCACCACTGGCTATCGTTAACACGAACATTAAAAGGTAATTGCAATGGCTCTCAGTCAGATTTCACCTCCCAGTGAAAATCTCTAAGGCAAAAACTTAAAGGAGTAACTACATCTAAATTTGGAAACATCCTCCCCACTATTTTGACAAAAGACTTGAAACTGTCATCTCTTCTTCCCAGCTGGCCTGTTGGGAAGCTCAGCTACCTTGGCACAGCCAGCTCTCTGACGCTCATTGGACGGCATCGTTTGCAGGCCTTCCTTAGAACGAGCATGCACCTCAGGACCAAGGGCCTGGCCCAAGTACCTGAGCTTGGTGTTGATCTGCAGAGCTTTGGCCAGCATCTTGGCTCCCATGTCCCCCATGGCATTCCCGCTGATGTCCACTTTGGTCAGGGAGGTATTGCTTCCCAGGGCGTTAATGATGATGGTGACCTCGGTCTTGAGTTTTGAGTCAGCCAGGGACAAGGACTGCAGAGGCTGTGGAGGAAATAGCAGGCAGCATGCATACAGGCTTATCAGAGCAGCCATAATCCTTGATGACCCATGTCATGAAGAATCATCAAGGGGAGGTACCCACTGCTCAAATTGCCTCATTTGTAAACTTATGGCTAAAAGATACTGATAAATGGGACCCGAGATTCTGGCAAATGGACCTCTGGAGTCAAAAATGAGGGCTTGTGTTTTCATGCTAGATAGTAGCCGCCTCTCCTCTAAGAAAATCTGTGAAAAGACACATCGAGTGGCAGATGTCAGGTTTTGAAGTGGAAAATAGGATGAAATAAAAATGCTACATAAAAATTTCTTAGCTTCAGTATGGCTACCTTATCCCTTTTTACCCATTTTATTTTCATTCAAGGTGAAATGACATCTTAAATTATTAATGGACAAATGTAAAATAAAAACCAGCTAAGATTAGTAGCAGCTGACATTTATTGAACACGTACTATGTTGAACCATTGTTTAAAGTTTTTACATATATTTATTCATTTAATTCTCCTAGGATCCCAATACTTAGGTATCTTTATGTCAGATATTGTTATCCCCATTTCCCAAAATGGAAACAAAAAGGTTAAGTAACTCAACCAAGGTCATATAGTTAAAAAGTAGCTGAGCTGGAAGCAGATGGCCTGGTTCCAGATTCTATGCACTTAACCCTACACAACAGTGCCCCTGTTAGCTTATCCTACATTCTTTGATCATCATTCTTAGCTTTATTTTTTAAGTACCAATCAGAAAATATACCTACAATTAAAAATAAAAGGTCTAAAATGGGTAACCTTATTTTTACCATAAGCTATATAGTGTATCTAAGCCAAGTTGTTCACTGTCCATTTAAGCCAGAGACATAGCCACTCAGCCTGGAGGCAGCTCTGTTTGGTCTCTATATCCTATCAAAAATTGACTAGGGCCCCCACTTACATCCTGTCACTTTACTTATGTTGCCTTCTTAGCCCTGTGGACATTAGAATTTACAATCCTTGATTACACCATAACTGATTTAATGACATGAGAATTCCAGGACTTGAACCAATGTGGCTTTAAAAGTCAGAATTCAGACATCCATGGAGGATACGAATGTCTCTCAATTACCCGAGGTGGTCTACACTGACCTAGCCACACTGAACAGTTATATCTGCTTTTTCATAAGTAGTTCTGACCCTACCGAGAGTTAGAGGCTGGAAACAGCTTCTAGAGTCATCTATGACAAGGTTCCATGGTAGCTTGTGGGACTGGAGCTATCAAGATGAGCCTGGTGGTCTGTATGATCCCCCACAAAAAGCCTGGGGTGTATCTGTGTCCTCTCAACTACTAAACATTGACTTCCAAGGGCACATCTATTTGAAGGACATCTGCCAAATGGCAGCAGGACAAGGATGCTAATGATTTTAAGATTCATATATCCACAAAACAGCATTCTGAGTTTAGTTATAGTTTTATCAAGGGACTATACTTATTGTCCTAACTGCCCCAATTTGATGTTATCTAAACTGAGTACATCCATGGTAAAATCAAAAGGTAATATATAACTTAGAATTAAACTTTTAAAAGTTAAATAGCATGGTAAGTGCTAAAGCAATTAAAACCTCAGCCAAAGGCCTACATGTGCTTAGACTCTAGCAGGTTTAGTGAGGTTGCTTCAATTTTCTTAAGATCCTACACTGAAGTAAATGGAAAAAACTTAACTAAAAATGCTTCAGACTCAAGAAAATGTTTTAAGTGAATACAAATGTACCGTCGCTTTAATAAAAAGCTGTAATCAAATCTCTCATCATTTCAATAATCATTATTCAACTGCTATGAAAATGATACATTACAGCTTCTTCCTAATACTGGAAAACTACCAAGTCTCCAAGCCAGAAAGCACCAATTTCAGGACTATGTTCAAACTTAAGTACACCCCAGTTAGTACTTAAAAATAACAGGCAGACTCATTAATGCAAATGGCATAACTTGAATTACATGCATATTTATAAGGTCATCCTTTCTTGATTTATTGTACTACCTAGTAACATTACTATTTGAAATCTTACTATTTCTTTTCATAGCTGAACATGCTTACCTGAGACTCGTTCTCCTTGCTGCAGGCACTCCCAAGAGAAACACATTCTGTTCTACTGGTTATAACATGGGTTTGTATGTAACACTTCAAAATAAGATTCCCTGTCATCCTGGCCCCTCCATGTTACTGTCCTAGGACTGAGAACTACAACCACTGTCTGCAGTTGAAGGTGACTGAAGCCCGTACTTGCCTGTTTTCCAACTGTACCTAATGTGTAATAATGGGCAAATACAGTATTCCCTGGGCTGTCAAGGATATAAAAAAGATATATAGGGTCAGAATAATAATAATAATAAAACTATCTATGTAAAAACCTTTTAAAAATAAAACAAAAAATGAGCTCTACTGTGCCAGTTATTGGTGGAATTTTTATAGTCACCAGACTCAACATCTGATCATTTTAAATTATTTTACACATTACTGATTCAGAATAAAAAAATAGATGGCAACTGTTTTTTGAAAAAAGCTACTTACTTTTAAGATGACATAAACATAAAAAGTTTTTCAGTGCACATTATTAGCAGCACATTAACTCAAACTTATAACTTGACACAACTCACATTTACAAAGCAAGTTTTGCCATCTGCAAATATCTTCTTAGATGTGTTTTAAGTGTCAAGATTATCTTTACAAGATTCAAAATTACAGAAAAGGAGTTTGAAGACCCTTGTGTAATAAGCAAAACATGAAACAAATATATTTTTAATAAAATATAAATTTTCCTAAAATATATGCTAAGAAACAAATATTTTGGGATAAATATTAAATATAATTCTGCAACATTCACTTACCCAATCTTTTAAAACTGGGCCAATACTGGGAAATCAGAATCATGAATAAAGCACGGTAGTGTGAAATGAAATTAAATACGTAAAACAAATAGCCTATATTCTGAAAAGTGTAAACTATATCCTAATTATGCGCCTAATTTTAATGACTTAGTACAAGAATAACAAAATATAGGATTTATTAGTAAATGAGGACAAAGAGAAGTGCTTGAATTCATTAGATAATGAGTTTCATCTAGCCCACAAGTTAGAAAATATATCCACACAATGAAGAGGCAGGAGAACAGAATGTTCTCTCCACAGAGCAGTGTAAAGCAGGGCAAGCAAGGAAAAGTTCCAGTTCCCATCTCCCCTGGCCCTTCAGCTATCTCAGGAAAAGTTGGTTTATAGAATTTCCTACTATCCCATATGAATTCAAAAGGAACATTATACTTTTTAAATATGTGACATATCTCAGGTGATTAATATAGGAAATCACTCTTATGACCCACAAAAGTAGCTATCACAAACATGAGCAATGGAAATCTTCATAGTAGAAATACAAATTGATCTGGATTTTAGGAATCATAAAAGCTGAGTCTGACAGCCAAAGAGGACTAAGACAGGAAAGGGATAAAATCTTAAAGAGCATCAGTAAATGCAAGGTGTGACACACCAGGTTTAAATGAATCAACAGTAGTGCTTCTTACTTTGTCCACAATATATCTTTTTCTTTTTTCTAGTACATTTTTAAAAGGTAGCAAAATAGTATATTTGAAATTAAATTTCTTTACCCCAAACCAATTCTTGGCCAGAAGCAACTAAAGGGGAAAAATATAAGGAGGATTACTAGAGCTCAAGACGCAATTTTAGATGAGAGTCAACTTTCTTAGTCTCTTGTATCTCTGTGTAATTACTAGATGAAATTAAGTATAGTAATATATTGTTTCTCAGCATGAAATAAGGCCATAAAGTCAATATATTATAATAATTCATGCTTGCAGATTTGCCTTAGAAAATATAAGGCTTATTAAAAGATGGGCTTAGGAGTCAATTTATATTTCTTTTAATCTATTACTTACAAGCTACCTTTAATTAGTGATGAGTTGAATCAAGTGAAGAGCAGGTAAATTTTATGTACCTTCTATAGCTGTACTAAAGCATAAACATTTATTCCACTTAAAAAATAACAATAGAAAATGTATATGCAGATAAAATTATTTGAAAGCATATCAGCAATAACCCAGTAGAAATAACTAGTAAGAATGGTAACAAAGACTTTAGGCAAAAGTTTTTAAAAATAATACTCACTGATTCTTCATCTTGAATCATCTGTACTAAGCTGTCCAACACAGGTGCCAGATTTCTAAAGAGATTTTAAAGATGTAGACAGTAGAATCAAACCACAAGTTTTCAAGAGGCTGGTTATTTTCATCATTGTCATATAAAAAAACTCAAAACTCTTACTTGGATTTCATATTATTAAAATTTCTGCCTAATGCCAGGTGTTGTATTGATCTGTTTTTACTGAGCCACACTATTAAGGTGGATAGGTCAGACTCTAAACCTGGAAAGGATGAGAGGAGGTGGAGAATCAGAACACATGTGTACAGATGAACTCAGCTGGAACACAATTAAGCAAAGGCGACATGCAGTTGGATGACTTTCCTGAGATTTCACAGAGATAAACTCATTCTCTACAAACTCATTCTCTACATTCTCTTACATAATCAGTGGCTAAATAAAGCCAGTGGAAATTGTAAGTGGAGAATATCAGAATGTTTCAACTCTCCCATCACTTGGTAAGAGAAGATTGTAATACGTTGTTCACTGGTACGTATCTGCAGTTTTCTGTGCAAATGTAACAGGGTCATACTCCTGCTACTACAATCAGCAGAAATGATGCTAATGAAACAAGTGTCTGAAAAATAAATAAGGGCTCAACTTTATTATCAGCAAGAAGCAAAAGGTCAGTTTCAGATCTTTATCAACGTACTTATATTTTTAAATGGCTTTTTAAAATTTATTCTACAGACCTTGCATTTTGGGCCATGGAATCGACTTAGTAAGACTTTGGCACAGATTTATTCCATAAATAAACTCCATTGTTAAATTTAAAAGTCCTATTAGATAAGCAGTAAAATAACATTTTTATAAAAGTGTTGTCTAGATTGGGCTACAAGATGAGTTTCCCTTTATTAACTTGCTTCAAATAATATTCTGTTTCTTCTCTTTACTGATTTCTGACTTACCATTGTCAGAGATGTCTAAGCTGGTGATGTTGTGAATTTCAGCAATGCAGCCTTCCAATACTTGTGCGCCTCCTGATCTCAGCTAGAGAAACACAAAGCAAACACAAGGTACAGCTGTTACCTTGTGTAGCTAAAACATTAAAAACAAGTGATAGATATAGTCTTAAGCTAGGTACCAAAGGAAAAGTGAAAATTTAACAACTCCAAAAAAGCTATTATCAATTACAAAGAGCCAATCACTAGTCATTGCTGCTGTTTGCCATACCACATCAACCTAAAAATCATTAGAAAAAGAAACAGAATGATGATGGAGATGACCCAGGGTCACCACTGGCAAGACTGTCTATCAGGGCGCAAGAACGTTCTTCATTGGAACATCTAACGAATCCTTTTTATACATGAGAAAATGTTACTGCTTTATTTGATTATTACAGATTTCAAGAAAAAACTCTCCACCAGGTATCAGCAAAACAACCAAAGGAGACAGGAAAGACTAACTCTGAATGTCAATCAATCCAGGAAGAACCCATCCCTAAGTGTTCTACGGAAATGGTGTGAGGGCTGATTATAAAGCAGGGAGTAAACAGTTGAAGGTAGTTACAAAATGATTTGCACAAATACACTGAGCTGCAGAAGAAAAAGATGTTAGATTAATCTGAAATATTAGTATTATGGTTGGCTTATAGCAATATTAAGAGCTGTTCATCTCATTACCTAATTTATACCAAAAGAAAGACAAACTATATAAATCCATTACTTTTCATCTTTTTCGATGAAACTAAAATCATATTTTACAGAGATCAGAATATCTTTTTATTTTCCATTTAGTAACTATTTGAGTTCCTACTATGTGCATAGCATTGTGCGGGATGCAAAGTTTCCTGATCTATGGCCCCTTTGCTCAGCAAAATTACTATCTAATAGGAGAAAAGAAATTATCATTTATTGGGAATCTATTTTATACTAAGGAACATGGTAGCTTTTCTCTATTCACTTAAGAAAATTAAAATTTATATAAACTTCTGTACGAAATTGATACTACATGGCACTACTTTCCACGTGTTCAAGTTTTGATGTAATCATTTGAAGAATCTTTAATTCACTATTTCAGATGCAATGTTTGTATGGTACTCCCAACCAAAAACTACCAGTTCTCTGGTTGTTGTTATACACAGATCTTTGGGATCACCCTTTATTTAGGAGTATGTCAGTTGATGTGTTAAATTCAACCTATCCTACTTTTTAAGGCAACAGATTACTCTAAAGGGCTTGAAGTGAACTCAGAGGCAGCCCCCTCCCCCAACCCCCCACCCCTGGAAGCTGGTCTACACATGTCAGGAGAATCAAAACTCCTCCCACTCCACAGCTGAAGGGCCCTAACTATCCCTGAGAGTGAGCAGGCCTATCGTACTACACTTAGCTGTTTTCCAGGAGCGCTCAGGCTTACCCAAATGCCCCCTCGACCCCATCTTATCACACCACTGCACACTGTCCCCAGCACCCTGCAACTCAAAGTGTGGTCCTTGGACTAGTGGCAGTCTACAGTTTGTTACTGGTCTCAGATAAACTAAGTACAGAAAGTGACTATAAATATTTTAGGAACCTTAGTAATAACAATTTTTAGGTCTATTACACCTAATAAAAATTAAGGGCTTGTATTTTCTATGTCTTCTTAAATCTTTCTAATAATTAATTTTTATTACATTTTTGCAAAATTAAAAAACTTAAAAAAAAAAACAGGTTCTTCACCATGAGTTTTGAGAAGCACTGTTCCAGGTCACAGCTTGTTAATACTTAAAGAAATGAACGTATATAAAGACTATGTCAAAGGTAAAGCAAGAAATAATTTAGGCGAACACTTCAAAGAAACATAATTTGAATTTCTGGGCATGAAAAACAAACTGTACTTTTGAGAAGATAAACATAAGCATAAAGTCTTTATGATTTCATTACTTGCTGTTGGTAATTTCTCTGTGAGAAGTAAAATTTCTACAAGAAAATCCCTCTATTATTATAAAATACAGTAATATGTCCCATTTATAGATAACGGAAAATATGATTATTACAGATTTCGAGGTGACATTTAAGTGCTCAATTCTGTTTTTTATACAAACTCTTGACAGACAGTACAATATTTGTAGCATATACCCATAAAACTAACATTTCTCAATTGTTAAAAAATAAAGTATATTAATATGTGCTAATTTTATCAATTCATATAGTACTTACACAATGGCCAAGCTAAGGAAAGCCCAAGGAGAAAAAACAAAAAATGTTATGGGCAGTAAGTAGAATAAGAATAGAAAAGCTAAAGTCTCTATCAATACACATTATAAAACAACAAAGAATCAGAGAAAACACTTCCAACTAAATTTGCCCCCCGACAAAAAAATCAAAAATTTAAATAAGATACTACTCTTCAGTTTCCAAGAACATTTCATTGAATCAAAGGTTATATGATACCTAAAATTCCCCCAAAGCCAAAGCTTTACCCAAGTAGTAAAAGCTTTTCCATTACTGTAAAATAAAAAATTCTTTTAAATGAATTTGTATAATTAAAGGCTGTGTCTGCATGTGTTCATGTAAAACTGGTTTTTAAATTACCATCATTTGGATCCCGCACACTAGCATTGTTTAAAGGAAAGCAAGCTCAGAGAGAAGTAAATGTGACTGAACCACTAAACACATTTTGAAATGTTAAAAATAAAATCACATTTCTTTCAAGAGAAAAGTGTCCTCTCACTCAAGGAAGGTGGAATATTCCAGATGTTACTTATAGTTCTAGTGAATGGTTATATTTAATATGCATAATGTGGAAAGGAAAGCAAATACATTAAAATCTAGAGAGAACTTTTAAAAATTCATTTTCCTTCCTTAAGAACACTTGTCATTTAAAAATATGTGGCAAATATCACAAATTTAAATATAAACATCACTTTTCTTCTATAGGAGTTCCAATTTTAATTAAAAAATAATAATTTTTATCATGGGAAATTTTCTCACATAGGTTTCTCCAAGGACAAAATATGGTTTGACAAGATCCAGTTAAAAATGTCTTCTTAACACAGGGTTCGATGCCAAAAGGCAATTTAGAACCTAAGAAAGGTATATATACATACAGTCATTCCCGAGGTGAGAACAGTTGC
The DNA here is from genome assembly GCF_014176215.1 of Rousettus aegyptiacus. Lineage (NCBI taxonomy): Eukaryota > Metazoa > Chordata > Mammalia > Chiroptera > Pteropodidae > Rousettus > Rousettus aegyptiacus. Next base: position 44,561,671 of record NW_023416292.1, on the reverse strand, counting down.
ATGTATCACACTGATTCACATATGCCTCCTGTGGTGAAGCATTTTCTGTTTTTCATTCTTTTTCTATCCTAATAGGAAAGTGATACATAAAGGTAACAGCACTAATGCCAAACCTGCCTTCACACCTCAAGGCCTGGTTGAATGACTATCAAATCAAATGGAATTGCCTCAAAAATTTCTGTTCACTTGCTGCAATGTCCTACTCATTACAGATTTTAGTATCTGGTGCTCTTTCTTCTACTTATCAGTAAAGCACCTTGCAATAAATCATGGATAATGTGCAGGCAAGTTTCCCCTTAAGAAAATAAGCTTCCACATCAGACCTGCAGCCAATCTTTAGCTATAATTAGCCTTTCCATCCTCTCTGAAGCACCAGAGATTTTCCTGACACTTCTCTATTATTCTCTTGAAGTAAGACTAGTAAGATTTTTAAAAATGGGCCAGAACGCATAGACCCATTGCCTCCTTTCAGGTAGACCAGTCCATGGAGAGAATATCTATTAAAAAAAACAAAATCAGTACTAACATGTAAAACAGCTTTGAAACTCTTCTTTCAAAATAACCTTGAGGGCAACAGAATACACACATTTCTTTGAACATCTGCACAGATGCTAATTCCTTACTCTTTGAAAGTGAATTAGGACAAGCTAGAAGCCACTCAGAGGCAGGTCTGGCTAAAGAGGGTAATGCTGTTTTGTGTCAAAAGTCAGGTGTGACTATAGATTGAAGAGCAAATTCTTCTTGAAAGTTTTAAAATTAGCTTTGAAGACAATCCTCAAAAAATGTTTTAGTAAAGACATAATATTTTAAAACTTCTAAATAAATTTTTAAGAAAGCAATACTGACCTATGCTGTAATTTCTTACATTCAAAATAAGGCTCCTGTAGTCATCTTTCTCCTCCCTCTATAATGGCTCACATATGCCAGGCTCAGTGTTATGCCCATTACCATCCCCACAAACTAGTCTCACCCTCACTCCACAGGTGAGAAACAAAAAATGAAAAAGGGTAAGTCACTTGGCAAGCTAAGTGCCTGGGCCAGGTGTCAAAAGGGGTCTTTCCGATTCCAAAGTGTCCATCCTTTGCTATGATACTCTTTTGTCTCCCAGGAATACTCTGAGTTATCTTCTTATAGAAAAGAAATTACTTGAAAGTCCTAGCTACAGCAATTAGACAAGAAAAGTTATTTAAGTTGGAAAGGAAGAGGTAAAACTGTCATTATTTCCAGATGACATAATACTATGCACCGTGAACCCTAAATATTGCACCAAAAACTATTAGAACTGATAAATTCAGTAAAGTAGCAGAATATAAAATTAACATTTAGAAATAGATTGCATTTCTATAGATCAATAACAAAATATCAGAAAGAGAAATTAAGAAAACAACCCCACTTACAATTGCATTAAAAAAAAAAAAAAAAAAAACTAGGAATAAATTTAACCAAGGAGGCAAAAGAACTGTACTCAGAAAATTATAAGACATTGAAAAAAGAAACTGAAGAAGATACAAATAATTGAAAGCATATATTTTGCTCATGGATAGAAAGAACTAACATCGTTAAAATGTTCATGCTATCCAAAGCAATCTATAAATTCAATGCAATTCCTATCAAAGTATCAATGGCATTTTTTCATAGAACTAGAACAAATCTCTTAAAATTTATATGGAACTACAAAAGACCCCAAATAGCTACAGCAATCTTGAGAAAGAAGGACAGAGTTAGAGGTATCACACCTGATATCATACTATACTACAAAGCTACAGTAATGAAAACAGCATGGTACCGGCATAAAAATAGAAACATAGATCAATGGAACAGAATAGAGCCCAGAAATAAATCTATGCTTACATGGTCCATCAATCTATGACAAAGCCAAGAATATACAATGGGGTAAAGACAGTCTTTTTAATAAATGGTGATTGGAAAACTGGGCAGGTCCATGCAAAAAATGAAACTGGTCCACCTTCTTACACCACATACGAGAATAAATTCAAAATGGATTAAAGACTTAAATGTAAGACCTGAAACCATAAAGTCCCTAGAAGAAAATATACGCAGTAAACTCTCTGACATTGCTCTTGGTAACATTTTTTTACTGATATAACTCCTAGGGCAAGGAAAATGAAAGACAAAAATAAACAATGAGATTACATTAAACTAAAAAGGTTCTGCACAGCAAAAGAAACCATTAAGAAAACAAAAAAGCAAACTATTGAATGGAAAATATTCACCAATGATACCAATAAGGGATTTTTATAAAGAACTTATACAATTAAATACCAAAAATACAATCCAAGTAAAAAATGGGTAGAAGATCTGAATAGACAGATATTTCTCCAAAGAGAACATACAGATGGCCAATAAACACATAAAAGATGTTCAATGTCAATAATCATCAGAGAAATTAAAACCACAATGAAATATCACCTCACACTTGTCAGAATGGCTATCATCAGTAAATCAACAAACAGTGCTGGCGAGGATGTAGAGGAAAGGGAACCCAGGTATACACTTGGTGGGACTGCAAAGTGGTGCAGCCACTGTGGAAAACAGTATGGAGGTTCCTCAAAAAATTAAAAATAGAGCTGTCTTATGACTCAGCAATTCCACTTCTGGATATTTATCTGAAGAAATCCAAATCATTAATTCGAAAATATATATATGCCTCCTTACGTTCACTGTAGCATTATTTACAATAGCCAAGATACAGAAGCAACCTAAGTACCCATCAATAGATGACTGGATAAAGAAGTGGTACATATATATAATGGAATATAACTTGGTCACTAAAAAGAATGAAATCTTACCAAGTGCAATAACATAGATGGACATAGAGGATATTATGCTAAGTGAAATAAGTCAGACAGAAAAAGATATATATAATATGATTTCACTTATATGTGGAATCTAAAGAACAAAATAAGCAAATAAACAAAACAGAAATAGTCTCATAGATATAGAGAACAAATTGATGATTGCCAGATTGGAGGGGGGGTGGGGTTGAGGGGCTGGGTAAAAAAGGTAAAGGTATTAAAAAGAACAAGCTGGCAGTTACAAAACAGTCAAGTGAATGTTAAGTGCAGCATAAGGAATATAGTCAGTAATATTGTAATAACTATGCATCATGTCAAGGGTATAGTAGACTTATCAGGGGAATAACTTTGTAAATTATGTAAATATCTAACCATTATGCTGTACTCCTGAAACTAATATTGAATGTCAACTGTAAGAAAAAAAAATTAAATATTGGCACTGAAAGACCAAGGAAAAAGGTAAGTGAAAACATAATTAATATGAAACCTCTTAGGGAACGAAGAAGTTTTTTCTCTAAATATAGAAGTTATCTGTAAATAAAAGGTTAATATCAGTGCTTGTTAGATTAGCCCTCGAAGATCCAAAAGAATACAGCCCAAAATTGGGGATTTAAGTTTCCAAATAGCAATAATGTTTGTGCTGTAGGAAAGCAACTCTGTAATTTCTAAGTATCTGCATGATACTTTTTAAAAATAGCATAAAGTATAAATCTCTCTTATTCAAATTAATAAATGTAAAACATCCCTTTCAGGAGAATACAGAAATACTCCAAAATACTACAAGGACAACTGATGAGGAAAGGTGAGAATGAAGAGCAATGGAACCAGCATATGCTAAAATCAAAAATAATTTGCTTAAGCAAAGTTATTCTAAGCTTCCTATCTATACACTTTTAATTTCTATTTCAAGGTTACTTTCTTCTCTCTTTCCCAATAAACTCACCCACCATCTCAGATGATGGTCATTTACTTTCTATGACACCCATACAACCTCACTTTAAAATTAATCAACAGACAATAGCTTCTTTAAAATAAACTAATTATCTCTTTATAAATATAAAAAGACTTTAAGGTATTTCATATTTGTTCTTTGCACCATGGCTTGGGTAGACTGTTGTACTAGAGGCACCTGTAGGAGGCATCGAACTTGCACGGCACCCACCGCAAATGCCATCAAGATTATGCCTCAGACATTAAACTCTTTTCAGGTATGTTAGCCCCTCATCTGTAGTAAGTCAACCCTGTGGAGATGACTTCCCAAGATGACTAGGTTGTCAGGGAGAAGTTTCATTCACTGCCACCACAGATGAAGAATTTATCTGATCATCAGAGAAAGTTAAGCGCTGAATTCCCCCATGATTTTGACTGGCATGCTAAGAGTAGAGAGGACTGGGTATTCTGTGACTAAATAGAGAATGAATGGGAAAACAAGACACATACGTGAAATTTGAAACTTCCAAACTAGTGAAAGCTTTTTTCTTGAGAGCATTATCTAAACTCTGAAGTACCAAATGATTAAACAGTAGCAGTTAATACTTAAAATGCCAAGCACTCTACATGGATAATATCGGAACCCCAAACACCTGTCAGGAAAAAGGTCTATTATATCACAGAGATGAGTAAAGTGAAACCTTGTTAAATTTGGACATCTATCCCCTAAGGAAAAAAAGGTGATGAGACATGTTAGTTTGGAAAAATAATTTTGTGTTTCATGGATTTTCATGAGCAGCAATATAACGTATAACTTTATAAAAGTGGTCACCAGTATTGTGAGTCAAGCTCTAAGATAGAAGAAGAATATGGTACTAAGATAGTTTTAAAAGTTCTCCATCGGCAGTATCACTTTGTCCTATGATCTACAAATGAATGGCCAATATGAAGTTGGAATTATGAGCATAGTAACAGTCAGTCCTATCATCACAGAGCAATCGTTTGATCTGGATTCCTCTCTTTAAAAGAAAAATTTATAAAGGAAAAAGTGTACTAGCTACTCGCATATGGAATTGCCAATAGTCTGCCATTTTTGACCTATAAAAATGTGGATTTTATACAGCTTACTTAATATAACATTGTCTTTGAAAGTATTCCCAACAGGATGCCAAAGGACTTTAAAGAACAAGCTATATAGTACTAAACACAGTGTTCTTTGGGCATATGGCCTTTATCAACTTATTTGAGAAGAGACTATCTAATCAGACTTAATATTCTAAAAATTATCAGTATTATTATTAACAACAATCAGGAGGGTGTACTTCCATTATGCCTTTGCCTCTAGGGAACATGATTATTTCAGCTTCTTTAGAACTCAATTTCCCATCCTTATGCATGGGAACCAGATGAATGAGCACCACTATCTACTTTAGTTTTGATCGCAGAACTAAATTAAAGATGTTATACTAGTAGTAGTCCTGATATGTGATCAGGATAGTAAAACCACATATAGGTCATTATTAATTTAGTAGTTTGATCTGATAAAGCAATCAAGTTTATACCAATTTGGTTTTTTTTTTTTTTGACAGAATATCTCCGTTCTTAACCCTCTCCCCATAAAAAACCTTTTGTTATTGGCATTACCCTTAATAAACTGCTGGTAAACTAATAACTCATATTACTAGAGTTGGTTTCTGTTTGATGGTCTTTTTTTTATGAATAAAAAAAGCATTGACTTTCGCATAAAAATTTTATGATGCAGGAGTTTTTCCCCTAATAAAATGACTAGTCAATCACACACAGGTGGTGTTCACCCTAGCTCAAAATTTCTAAAAAAATATTCTCCACTAACACTTTGTATGGTATGATTTCAGACTTGTCAGTTACCAGTATTTTCAGAGAGGTAAAGCGTTAATCTTCAATACTGAGTGTTGGCCTGGTGCTTAGCATTTTGTTAGGAGCTAAGAGAAACACAAAATGTAAGACACAAATACTGTCCTCCAGAAAGCTATGACCTAGCTGGGAAAGCCTACAGGAGCCAATTTAATAACTGTGCAAGGCATTTAGTTGTCAGCGTCCAAATGCATGTCACCATCATTAAGGATTAAGCAACCAGAAAAGAACGAGGTCACAAAGGGCTGATGCAGTCAGGGAAGAAATCTGAGCAACAGACATGTAAACAAGAGCAAACAATCTTATTTGTCCCAGATACTCTATGAAGCACTTTTCAAAGACCAATTACTTTAAACCTCCTAACTCACAGGGAGAGGTACTATTGTCTCTATTTTGCAGATACAGAAATTAAGTGATATCAACTAATTCATCCAGGACTGCACAGCTAGTAATGGCCAAACCTGGATCAAACCCTAGAGTCTGATGCAGTTGTGGAGGAAACTGGACTTGAGTTAGATCCTTGAAGGAAGGGAGGCCTTGAGAAGTGGAGGGGTGTGCTAAGAGGGCCTGGGAAGGGAGAATGACGGGCATAAAGGCCCAGGAACAGGAATGAAAGACTTCCATTGCTAGCCCTGAAAAGACAAGTGCGACATGCTGGGTAGAGTCGGGCTCTGAAGAGGCCAGTGAATGTACCCAGGAAATTTCTCACTAATCGCCACACAAACTAAAAGTGTTAAGATAGTAAAACTCAGGTCTCTCTAAAATGTAGAGGCTTTTAGTCTCAATTCTTCTGTGATTTCTTTGACAGGAAGTGCTTAGAATTGCTACAATTTTAAGAAGCATTTTAATTTTCCTGTTTTAAATCAAGATATTAAAAAATAAAATTATTGACATGATCGTTATTCTCTTTCAAACTCTTAAGTTAGGTTATACATATTTGCCCCCTGCAAGGAATGCTGTATGTTACACTTTTCATGATAATGGCTTCATGATGAAATACTTAAGAAACTGGCACCAAGAATGGGGATTTTAAAACAAAAGTCATTAAAAACACATTTGAATGCTTTCTGAATGGGGATCCTGTAGCTGTTTATAAATAAAACCTGCAAAATACAGAACATTAGAAACTTCTATAATGTGTTTTCCTTCTTAATTTACATCCTCTGAAATCACAGTATCACATTTTTTTCCAGGAAAAAGACAAAGCGATGCTGAGGCTGTTATCTCTTCTAGTGTACAGTGTAAAGGTATTCTTACCTCACAGTTGCTGAGATCAAGAGAAACCCCCTTCAAGTTATGGTTACTGGCCAGGCCCAGTAGCAGCGCCCTGAGGAAAGAAACATACACATGAGATACAGATCCCACACATCCCACTAAAATAAAGCCCACAGAATAAGAACACCTTTTCTGAATCATGGGTGAGGCACCAAGTACCTCTTCACTTTTAAAAATGCCAACTGCATTTCTGTCTTCTGACAGCAGTGTAAAAATGATGCTGCAACATTCTTTCACTTGACACAGGGCAGGTCCATCATAAATGCAAAACCTGACAGGACTGATATTCCTATGCAGATAAACCGCAGTACCCCTAACTGAACATTGAAGTTAAATTGTGTTCATCACAGGTAAATTACCACTTGTGTCTACTTGAGGACAGTTCTAATAATGTTTAGTGTATTTTTAGGCGATTGTTATTAGAGTAGCCAAGTGAAGCTGGTTTTCTCTAAGGAGTGTACTAGCGAGGAAGTCAGGCTCCAGAGCTCTAGACCTCTGTAGGTCTAGATGGGTTTATTAAGAGACCTACAGAGGTGGTATGGCTAGGGGTGGAACAGCGCTGGGGAGAAGGCACATGTCTCTAGTTCAAGCCTAGGGACAGGATCCTGCGGGCCTGTCTGGCAGCTGGTCACAGGCAACCACATCTCCACTCTGAAAAGGACTTCTAACATTTGCATGTTGAAGAGACTGGACTAACCATGTGGGTCTCATCTCTCTCTGAGAATGAATGGATTCCACTTACACACGTCAGTCCTACAGAACCCAACACCGTTGAGAAGGCTTGAAACAAAAATTCCACACCTGCACACACATCCATTAAATACCACTGCAGGAAAAAGAGGATCTCAGCTGGGCCCTGTGAGAAATATAGATGAGCAAGAGAGGTCTCCACCCTCAAAGCAAGGGGAACAAATGTGTGCAAGTAACTGTGACAGGGGACAGGTGGTAGGTAGTAAGCCCCAGAGAGTGGAACCAAGGCATTTCCTACCTTGGAGTGACCACCTGTTATCAACATTTTGTGGGAAAGACCTCCAGCTGGCATGCTCCCCAGGGCGAGGCTGAGGGAGAGGTGGAGGTAGGGTATCTGATGCCAGTTTCGAGGTTTCCCCCTTCCACTAATTCCCTGGCTCCTTCCACTGAAAGGAACTCTGCAGTGGGCATGGAGCACAAGAGCCTGGCTGCTTCCCACTACCAAAACCCCAGCTGGTCAGGAGGCTGGAGGAAGTGCTTGTCTGTTCCCTGAACGCAGTTCGCTAGGCCCCTCATCTAACACTGTCCTATGAGAGAGGCTGGGCGCATCTCATTCATGTGCATGCTTCTGCTCGATTTCTTAGGAAAGTGTTCCTCTTTTCCCAAAAAGCGGTTTTTCCCCCTTTCTTTTTTGGGGGCCATACTGACCTCGATCTCAAAGTTCACATCCCAGAAACCCAACATGCTGCTACAGAGAGTCTGGACAAATTACTCGGCTTTTTGAGCCTCAATTACCTCAACTGTAAATAGGAATAATGATGCTCTCCCTCAACTGTTGTCAACACTTATGGTGACAGTCCACACGTAAGCTCCTAGTCAGTGTCCAGCTTAGGGTCATGCTTTGAAGTTCACTTCAATCCCACCCTTCACAGGTGAACCTAAGCACCTCAGTTTGTTATATCTTTTCAAATTATAACATGACATTAAATCTACGTAACTGAAGGTTGTTTACAGAATCTTCAACAAGGAAGCCTTTTTTCTCACATTAAAATTTTTACTGAGTAAAATGTAGGTCTGAAGAGGCTATTGATTTAACATAATTAAACATGCCTATTAATGACCACAGGTCATAAGATTTAACAATTACAGAACAACTTTGAAGTGTAATATTTATAAATCTATATCTATAATAGTTAATCCGTTGTTGTTGTGGTGTGGAATACACTTACAATCAACTATGCTAATCAGGGAAGAACTACTCTATATTTTAAGAGAATCGACAACACTGAAAGGATCAGAACACACATACCTTAACACTAAAACCACTGTGAAGATGTCAACCTCCCTCTAATACACTATACGGGTTTTCTATTTAGTGCCCTTCTGGTATCAAGCACATTGTAAATGCTCAATAAATATTAGTTGAATGAATGAATAAGTAAATGAGTGTGATTGATTAAATTATAATGGGTCCCCCCTCTTCAGAATATTGCTTATGATAGCTTTATTAATATCCATGCAAACAGTCTAATTGTGAGGCTTTTACTATTTGCAGCTGTTACATTGGGAAACCACTAATATATTAATTCGTTGTTTAAAAAGAAAAGGCCAGCTATAACGTCAGGTTGTTTTTTAGCACCTGACTCGATCTACTGTTCTTAAAAACATCCATTGTTTTAGTCACATGGAATACTATAATCAAGATCTTATAGATCTTGAAAAGAAAAAAGTCAATTTACAAATCAGATGAAGATTAATGTTCTAGTAATATGACTAGCAGACATTGATGTTAACATTTCATACAGATTACAAGAGAAAAATTAAGTGCTGATTTACATGGCAGCTGAGGAACACCTGAACATATCTGACAATGTACATATTCACACATACTTGAAATATGTTCTTTATTCTCAGAGAATTTCATCCTATAGTTCTTTTGATTATGTCCGGGAATGATGAACAGAAATTTTGAGGATGATAAATTACGTCCAAACCTTAACTTAGTTAAAAAGTTTAACTTCACCACTACACCTACACTAGAGATATTAACCCATAATAAGAGTTGGTTGCCAAGTAAAAAACACCAAAAGATAGCTTATATTGACCTACATAACTCAGAAGCCAAAGCACCTAAAAATTGATTCTGTTGTACACATGTTTGTGTAGAGTTTTAATTATTACTGTTAGTAGAACAGAATAAATATTGATTAAAAAAGAGACTCACAAGACTATCTATACCTAAAATGGACTAAACAGAGGTTAATATAAAAGCAGTAGTACTTGGGCGCACAACTTTTATACAAGATCAGTGACTAATGCCAAGGTCACAAACCAAAGGAAGATTTCTTTTTTCGTATAAGATGCAATAATATCAATAGTGTACAATGTAATCACAAGGAATTTGATTTCCTTTTGTGCCCCAAAGTTAAAAGACATTTTCATCTGCCTTGTCTGTGTTAGGATTATACGTCTTTTCCTTCCCTTGAGCACATTCATAACAAGCTGAACTTTAAGAGCTGTGAAGAAAATGAATTAACCACTCACTTCAAGGGTTCAGGAGACAGTTTTGTGCCTGAAAGGTTGATCTGCATCAGAGCCAGAGAACTACTAAAAAACTGCTTGAAACTCAGGGGTACTTCTTTTCCTTTCCTGAAAAACAAAACACAAGTGTCAGCCTGACAGCTACACTTCCATCTCAGCAACTGACTTCCAAACTGGCACTGTGAAATAATCCCTCAATCAGTTATGTCTTCAGTAGAAAGTTAAAGGTAAAAAGAAACAAAATGTCTGAAAGCTAAATAAACTAATCCAATACAATTAAAGGAATAGTGTAAGAAAAGTTAAGACATCACATTAAGTCCTTAAAACAATTTATTCCTTTTCTTTGTGGCCAATGAACTCATTGTACTGTGTTTGACCCACAGAACTTCACAAAACTCCATGTTTGGGTTTTTAAGGAATAGAATGTCAGTGAAAATGTTTCTCAACAATCTAATGAGTTTTCCCACTGGGTGACATTTGAATGTTAAAAATCACCACCTACATTTGGCAGTATTTTTAGATGCAACAAGACTGTGACCTGATGTTAAGCTGAAGAATGACACTGAAAGTCTGAGTGGCATGAAGCCTGCATGGCAGATTCCCTGCTCAGCTCTTATATCTCTATCACAAATCTAGTAATTTCAGAACAAATATTATAATAGTTAAAGAAAAAACTCTAAAAAGCAATGGCTATAACCTCCAAATAATGTCCCTTCTATTATAGTGGGAAGTAAGTGGACCAAATCACACAGCTCGGCTAGAAGGCAGAGTCAACACCACTGTGAAAATTTAAGAAAAATGAGATCCCAGAATCGAAGCTGGAAGGTGAGCACTTTGCTTGTTTTGTTCTGATAGAATTGGTGAAAAAATTGAATAAGTCCCTGTGTAAGACACTTAGCCTGATACACAGTAGATATCAATTTAATGATGGTTACTCATCTTCTACGGAAGGATTCGCAGAATCTCAGGGCAGAGGCCATCCTAGTGGTCTAGCTCAACCAAATAAGATTTAACAATATTTAACACACAAAGGTCCCAGAAAACCTGTCAATATTTGAAATTTCATGCTATTTGAGAAGAAATACCTAAGCAACCAGCATGTCTCTCTAAGAAGATCAAAAATAAACATAAGGGGAAATAATTCTGGTAGACATTTCCAACAACTCTGGTTCCGGATCTTGGAACAAAATGTTTGTAAACCCCCATTCACTTTTTGATGAGCAAATGTGGTTAAATTTTTTTTTAATGCAGCTCTCCTCTGACTACTCAGTGTTTGGTGTCAACTGTTCAAAGTTTCCAAATATTCACTGTCCCTTTCTCAGAGACGATAATGCTCGTCACCCTGCTGACAGCAGGCACGTGCACCTGAGTCCGAGGCCAACGGGACATCAGATACAGCGGAAATGATGTGTGTAACTTCCAGAGAGAGGCTTTACCAGCCAGTATGTGCAAGTCCACGATTCTTCTTCCTCTGCTACACAACTGTCAGTGTTCTAGATAGAGGCTTCTCTGCCTCTCAGAGTGAAGGTCATGTGGACAGCCCACGAGGGACATGTCACAAAACTACCATTGCTGAAAGCCATGGAAATGGGGCTCGGCTGAGCTGGGAGGCTGATTTGTTACTGTAGAACAACCTCATCTATCCTGAGTGATGCACTTATGAAATTATCTGTGAACAAAGGTATGAATAGCCCAGCTGACAGTTCGTAATTCACTGTAAATGCAGCAATTTCAAGATAATTACTAAGGGATTTCTACAATTATGTCTAGGTAAGGTACTGGGTACTAAACAGTTTAATCACAACCTTTCATTTGGAAGACAAGGCAATTTGTTAGGACAATTCTGCTCTACAAGTTTAATAGCTCTACTGAAGATTAGTCATTATAGAATTCACAGTAGTGAGAACTTAAAAGAACTGATTTTATGGAAAATCTTTATAGTCTACGATATCTCCTTCTAATTCGGTTCTTCAGTCAATCACAACTCCTCCTGGGTGTGACTTTGTAAGCTGCCTTCAAATGTATGAGTTAACTGGTTGATCTCAAACCCTCGAAACATAGTATAAGAAAATTCTCAACTCTGATATTATTTTATTGAGGTATATGTGACACATTCTTGCTATTGTAAACATTTACATCACTGTCAAAGTAATGGTCCAGCAGTACTTTAAAACACAGAATACTTAACTGTGAGGCACAACTGTAGAAGAAAGCATGCTGGATAACTAAGTTTTCCACATACATGAGTGTTATTTCTTTGAAAATAAAAACTTTTAAAAAGTTAACTAGTAAAAATGGAGGTATTTCTAATATTAAGCAACTCTCCAAGTTTATGACATGTGGTCATAATGATGAGTGTTAACTATTGAACTGGCCCAGGATCCGATATTATATAACCCATGTACTTTTCATAGTTCTTTATCCTCTCTCCAGTCTAAGTTGCTGCTGTTTGTGAATATTTGCTGTTTCTAATTTTATGCCCTATTTTGCAAACAATTCTAAGTCAAGATGATAGGAGAGAGGTATTCAACTCTATAGGTTAAAATGCATGAGTTTTGGGATGAGTTTTCTTTGTTCCTCAGAGGTAGTTTATATTTACTTCCAAGTTCATCATTAAGAAATATCTGTAGAAGTTTCTAAAAAAAGTCTTTACAATATTGAGAGAGTATTTGTCCACATATGAAAAATAGTCCTTTTTATAGAGTTCACATAAACCGGATGGAGTTATTGATAAGAACATCAAACTGTGCTGAAAAAAGATACGACAAAAACTTGAACTTTCCAGGCCTAGTATTCACAGATAACAGTTTAAAGCCATCTTCTTCCAGGTACAACATTCACTCATTCATCGTTTATCATTCTGTTTTCATATCACTACAACTGCCTTTGAGAGAAAGACATTCCTAGATAATAATGATAGCAGGACTAAGTTCATACCGGTAAGAAAAGACGGTTCTGGAGAGATTGAGCACGGCTAGATGTTGAAGGCATCCACGGAGAAGAGCGCCACAGACCTAGGAAGAAATAATGCACTCTTATTTTCACATATTTCTTGGTCTAAGAGAATATTTTATTAGGGAGAAAGCCTTTGAATCCCATCTCAATGGCTGTCCTGAGACCCCCCCAGAGCAATATAAAAACATTACCACATCCAGGGAACATTCTGTGTTGGATAAATCCAGATGAGCAATGGCATTTGGCTGGGCCAAAAAACTGTACATGTACTTAAAATAAAAACAAAAACAAATATTTTAGGCTATAGAAATACATACAGACAGTGCAAGTTAATATTTCAAAATAAAGTTGCCTAAATCCTTCCAGAATCATTCTCTACTCTTACCAAGAGGATTAACAGAATTTTATGTCATTACCTTTCTTGAGAGGAAAAGATCCAAAGAATATTTAAAAGAAAATCATGTTTATGTTAAAAAAAAAAAAAAAAAGGCCAAATGAAATCATGGCTGCCAAACTGCCTTTTTGTTACACATGACTTAGTTTTCCTGGTAAGCTCCGTTTTTATAATTTTGGAACAGTGCTAATTAATTTTAACTGCTGAGATTGAAATACCACCTCAATGGCAGTCACCCTATCAAAATGCTAATCACTTTTGAAAGTGTTCAAGGAGCCACTAATTGGAATTTGAACCACGGGATGGTCTCAGGCTATATATATACTCTCTCCTGTCCAACACAATGATTTTTCTATCCTTAGTTATTTCCAAAATCTAACAAGAAAAGTCCTGTCAGTACTATCAGTTAGATTTTGGTTGTTTTAATCTCACACATAGCTAAAACACTTCAGGTTTCAAGGAGTCACAATACCTAAATTCTCTCCTTATCTTTGTGCCCGGTCATCAAAACAGTAAAATTAACAACTCTTTGTTATTTTCTAATTGCCCTGTGTGAGTAGCAACTGCCAGAGTCCACCAGTACCACACTGAGTACAAGCTCCTGCCACCAAATAAATAGATAAGTTCTCCTTTGCTTCACTGCATGCCACCAGATACCTGCAAAAACAAACATGTTTACACTGAGATATCCTGTAAGTGTAGTGGCTTAGCTATATGATCCTGGAGAAATATCCTCTCTACCAAGGAATTCGGAAGAGCTAAAGATTAGTCTGGAAATACTTGAAAATAACCAGACACACAGAATAGAGTGTCTTATGAAAGTTCTGACTAAGAAAATATAATTTTGCTCTCATTTACATGAAGATCTCTGCATCTATCTTTGCCTGGCACTGTGGTTTTACACCAGGCCACCAGGTCTCATCGCCCTCCAGACCATACTTGGGGGACACTTCTGGGAATAAGCAAACCCTTTGAGGCTGCTCTTCCTGAAGGCTCAGGGCCAGGTGGGCCCCTGCCCGAGTCTGATGCATGGCAGCTTGTCTGGGGCTAGAGCCCACCCTCCCCAGAGGAAGCTGGAACAAGGCTCACTCCTGGCCTGTATTTTAGCAGTCTTATTATTTCATCTCTATGCTCCTCTTTCATCCCTCTCTCTGTTCCTCTAGTTTGTCACTGTAATGTTTTGGTGGTTTCATACTGGACTTCTTTCATCTTGGGAGGGAGCAGATTTATGAGTCATCAGCGAAGGTGACAACTACAATTGGACAATGCATTAAAGTTATGGCAAAACAGGAAACAAATATTATTTAAATGATTTCAAGTGTAAGGGAGAAGGAAAAACTACAGAAAGTACTGTGGCAACATTTTCTGCCTTACAGGGAAAATAAAACATTTGAGAAATGAAAAGAAATTTCACAGTGTTTTTCACCCCCATAAAAGAGTGGAATGCAAATCAAGGTCCTTCCATGCTGCCTACTTGCTAGAGGTCCTGCTGATAAGAGAGTATTTCTTTAAAACCCTATCTGATGACCAGAGGGGACCCCTCACCACACGTGGCAATGAGGTCAGACCTAACTCACTGTATCAATAAGATCTATCAAACACTTGTATTACCAGTTCAGCTGGATAAAAACTCTGATTATCATTGGGGGGAAGCTTTTTCCTTTATACTCAAACTTTAAAGAACGGCCACTACTTTAATGCTGACCCTCCCCTCTCGCTACCATACTCAAGGACCACACTCATGGAATATAGGACTGAAGTTTATCTCAATATCCCTTTTCAATTGCAAACTAAAACAAAACAAAACAATATAAAACGAAACAAAAAACCCCACCTGTCTTCCCAACAATATTACTTAATGACGAAATAACTTAGTTTATGTTTCCAATCTTTCTTATCAGGCAGTTTTAACAGGTGCAATAATGTTTCTAAATGAAGAAAAAAATTCCTTCAGGAAAAGTATTTCCAAGAAGAACTTAAATTTCAGTAACATTAAATGAGAAGAAAAGTTATGCAACAGACTAACTCTGGATTTTCTCTCTAAAATACTTTATAAGTTCATAACGAAATGATTTTAAGGTGTCATGATAAAGAGAAACAGAGGGAAATGTGCTAGAAATCCATGTTTAGAAATTATTCTAGCCTTCTTAAATACAACTTCTTTGAAGATAGCGTTAAGGAGAGAAAAACCTACCGAGAGGTCATCTCCACGAAGACCACTCCCTGAGAGGTCTAGGTGGATAAGGGTGGTGGCGGTCAGCGGATTGGCACTGAGTGACTGAGAAAGGCTATTCACTCCTGAAACAGCAAGAAAATCCAGTTCAATTTCCACTCCAGGAAACAAAATGAGGTTTGTGAGTTAGTGTGTGTGGCCCAGCAGCCCATCGAATTGTAGGACTGTGGTTAACCGTAAGTACATCCCCAAAAGGTAGCTCAGTAGGACTGCCATTTTTGATATCCCCTCAGGAAAAACAGGTTAGTCGCAGACAAAACCAAGTCACTGAATAAGAGAAAGTAATGGAATCGGCTTCATTTTGCTCCGCTTCTTCTGATGTGGATGGAAAGGATTTTACTTGGAAGTCTTAGAAAGATGCAAGCCATCTAATCATTCTTAGCCTACTCTTAATCCTGCCAGGAGACTCTCAACAGTGTACAATATTTAAATGATGCAGGTGCAAATTCAGGTACTTTGAGCTACTTAAAGTACTTGGGAGTTAATACAGGAATGCACTGCCCTAATTAATGTAGTGTGCTCTGGGCAAAATTTAGACTGAAATGGATTTTACAGAGAAAATGATCTGCACACAAAGTAAAAAGCAATCAAAAGGAAAAACTGATAATTAACACTCTACACACTATTTATATAACATAACTAGCGCAAGTTAGAGTCAACTGAACAAAACTTGTAATACCATCTCAGAAAACAAAGAATACAAGAAGGGCATGATTGTTCTGTGAAGAGAGCCATGTTCCATTGCATGTGGGTAACAGGCCTGAGAGTTGGGGCTGGGTGCTGGGTGGTTTTTTAAGTGCCACTTCTTGTAATGGGGGAGTACAGGCTCTAGGAGGTATGTCACTACCAAATGGGAGCCCAGAAGAGTCCAGTCATTTACTGGGTTCAAAGAGGTCCTACACAGTGTCCCAGTGATTACTGTTAAGATAATAGGGACTTGGGATATTGCAAAGCTCTTCATGTTTTTACTAAAACTACGTGGTTCTAAATTGTGTATTCCGGAAATATGGCTATTTCTAAATTGAGTATACTTTTGTAAATTATTTTGGTTCTTAAAAAAAATTTTCAGTACAATTTTGAATATCGCAGACTGTTTCAACAACTCTAATGCAAAATAGGAAAGGGGGTTTTGGTACACACTTGGACAGTCCCTACAGGGATAAGGGGCCAGGGTCAGGTTTGCCAGCAGAAGCCAGTGAGGCACTCCAAGAAAAACTTTGAAGGGGAGTCATAAAGAACTGACTCCAGTGTCTGACAAAGTCTCCTGAGCCATTTCTCAAGGGTTAGTCCACATTTGAGCATGTATAGAGAAAAGATGGGGTAGCAGGAAACTTTACTTAACTGCAAGGAAAATTTCTTGGCTATCAACTCGACACTTATTAAGTGCTCACAAAATGTTTATAAAAGGCTGGAGATTGGGAAATATACATAACTAAGCCCCATTCTTTGCCCTCAATAAGTTCAAAGACAATCAGCAAAGAAACCAAATAAACTCTGGGATGAAAACTCAGTGCTACACAAGGATATTTGTTCATTGCAACAGATCTTTATTTAATGCCTACTGTGTACCGGGCATGGGCTTCTGAGACCCAGGGGCCACTATCCCACCCTCTAAAAGCCAGTACAGTGGGAAACACAGACAACTGAATCATCAGAGTTCAGTGAGCTCAGTACTATCAAAGATGTAAGAAGCAAGAGTTTGGCAGAGAAAGAGGTGATGGTTTGATTAATTATAGTAGATAAAAGGAATCTGCAATGGATGATAGAAAAGGTTAATTTCTGGAGGTAGCAACTATGATTGTTTAAATGGCTAAATACCCCCCAAAATAAATAAGTAATAAAAAATAAATGGCCAACTTTCTCCAGTTTGTCCTATTACTAATATTAATGTATTTTATAATGGAATAATTGAGTCCAAAACATGGAAAATACCAGACTCATCCAGAAAATTATTTGTAAAACCATTCTTTAGTGAGGTATAACAAACTTTAATAAATAAATTCTAAAATTAGCAGCTCGAATTAGTCTCAATGGCAAAATGCTCCTTGACAAGTGCCAGCACTTGGCAGTTGGCCAACATTTGAATAGAATTGGGGAGAATCGTGTTATCTGCTCAGCTTCATGCTATTGACAAAGAATGAAAAGCTTCCTCCCCCGCCTGTGAGCCCACACCCACGTGAGGCCTGTGTTAACAAGCACATTAGCAGCAGGAAACTACAACAATACAGGATGGAAAAAATCAGGGCTCTTACAATCCGAACTCAACACAGATTTACATGCCATCCTGTATTCTTGGCAGACTACCGATTCTGACCATTCTTGCCATTTATTATTGGAGTGTTTACAGCTGGAAAAGGGTGGTACCAGATGGCCATGCATTGACATAATCTGGCAGTCGGCAGGACATTTACTAGAAATCCAGAAAACTATCATTTCGCTAACATCTGAGGAAGAGAAAGGGTATTGGAGACAGTGTGGGTATCATGGAGATCTTTAAAAAGTCTTTCTTGAATTATGGAGCTATGCATAGAAATGTTTTCAGAGAACTAAAATATAAACGCTAATAAAATTCAACAAAACCTTAAAACCACAATTTAATCTGAGTTATTTTGAACCTGCAAACTCTTCAGAGCCTATGTGACAGTTTGCAAGAATAATGACAGCTTTAAGAAATCAGTTTTTTAAATATAAAAACAGTATTTCAAGATATACACTTTAGGAAGGGTGACTTAAAATTAGGACATATATTATAAAACAATATTAATTCTCGCAACACTTGTTTTAAAGTACACATATGTTGCTGCAGGGAAGGGATAAACGTGGTGACCTTTATTTGTGAAGGAAGCAGGAAATGTGGGGCTATCCTCACGAGGAAGCTGAGGACCATCCTCCCTACCACTGCACTTGGATAGACAGGGACTTCAGTGAGTGGTACCTCAGAACCAAAACATGCCATCAGGAGGATAAATGATCACCACATCCCTCTATTTGTTTTGTAGTAATGAACAAATAAATTAAAATAAATAAATATAATCATTTTTAAATTGTTACTATTTTTAACATGTAGAAAATTCACATAAATTAAGAAAAATAATTGACGCTATAATAGACAACAAAAGATGGGAACTAGCAATTCCTCCAAAAAAACATACAAATGACTAAGGAACAAGGGGGAAAAATTACCTAAGCAATAATTGAAAAAATTAAAATATCAGAACACTTTTGCTCATATGCTTGATGAACAATGAAAAAGTAAAATAATGGCCAGTAATGGTGGGAGTATAAGGAGATTTGTACAAAATACTTAGAGGACAACGTGACAATATGTACCAAAATAAGCTTTAAAAAATGTGCAAACATTTTAATCTGGCAAATTCGACTTAATAGGAGTTCATCCTAAAGAAGAAATTAACAAATAACCAATAATTAGATATAGGAATCATGTTAGTGTGACTTGCATTACTGAAGAATTAAAAACCATCTAAATGTACAATAACAGGCCATCTAAGTAAATGATGGAACATTTTCCATAGTCTGAAATATCATGTGATATATTTAAGAAATAACAACTTAATTCAATTTAGGACACTTTTCATTAAACTCCCACAATGGTCCAGGCACTGTGTCAGGTGCTGGAGATATGGGAATGAGGGCCCCATTCTAGTAGGGAAGACACAATGTTTATAGTAATGTGAGATATGTTAGATATGTGACCCAGAGTGACACAAAGAAAAAAGTAACAGATTCCCTTGAGGCCTCAGAAATAGGAAAGATGTCTCAGAAAAGATAGTTACACATGAAGGTTTTATAAAATAAATGGAAGTTCTCCAAGAATATGAGGAGATGTAAAAGATAACAGAATATATATATATATATATATTGGTCTCTGCCCTCCTCCATTCCTGGCACAGGGCTCCTGAACCCTGTAAATTCCTAATGGATGAGAGTATCTCTTAGGAGCACCTTTTGTAGTAATGAGGCCATGCTGGGTGGCTCCTGGGTGGGTGCCGATCACCAGAAGGACCAAGCCATGATTAGGAGCCTGGAATTTTCAGCCGCACTCCCATTTTCCGGAGAGGGGAGAGGAGCTGGAAATGGAGTTAATTGATCAGGCCTATGTGAGGAAGCCTCCTAAAATCCCAAAAGTATTGGGTTCAGAGAGATTCAAGGTGAGTGGCACATCAACACAGGGAGGGTGAGGTACCCCAACTCCACAGAGACAGAAGTTCCTGTACTCGGGACCCTCCCAGACCTCATCCTCTTCATCTGGGTGTTCATCTGTATCCTTTGGTATATTTTTCAATAAGCTAGTAAATGTACACCAGTTTTCCACTGTGTTCTGTGAGCCACTCCAGCAAATTAATCAAACCCAAGGCTGGGGTCTTTGGAACTTCTGATAACCTGGGCTTGAACCGATGTCTGCAGATGGGGATGAGGACAGCAGTTTAGTGTGACTGAGCCCTTATCTTATGGTAGACAGCATCAGAATTGAGGTGACTGGTGTCGGAGAATCTCTGGGTGTGGGGGAAAACCTCCAAACATCTGGTGACCATAAGTTTCAGAAGTGAAGTGTTTCATGTGGGTAGGAAAGGAGACATACAGGAAAGAGAAACCAGGAGGAGGGTAAGAAGTAAAGTTGTCTCTACACAGGATGAAAGAAAACTTTTCAAAGAGAATAAAAGCATGTACAAAGGCATGCTGTATGCAATGATAGTTCAAATGTTACTGTCCGGTGCGGATGTGGCAAAATATTAGCACTGACACGTTCGCTAAGCAATTGGAAAAGTGAGAGGCGGGTGACTGGAGTCAGGGGAGAACGGGGTGGGGGGACAATTCCCAGAGCAGGAAGTAGAAGAGGCACTGGACAGTGAGGCCCAGCAGTTTTCTGAAGAGCAGACGGTCTAGCTGACAGTTGGCTGGGGGACAGGGGGATTTACCTGCGGAAGCAGGGAGGTCATCACTTCTCTTATGATGAACCAAGAGAAACACAACCCATTGCCTCTGGGTATGTGAGGCAGGAGGCAGCCAGGCCAGGTGAGCATTCCATGTCTCAAAGTTAAAGGAGTTAACGACTTCACATATACTTCAAAACTATTCTCAACTTTGAAAGCACTTTGCTTTATACAACCAGAATTCCAATCACATAATTTCTTTATCTTAAAACTACTAGAGTATATACAACTACATAATAATTGTAACTATTTAAGGTAGCATGGCGTAACAGAAATATAAAGTTAAGTAAATAAAATATACTGTACCTTTGGGTGACAATGAGGTTTTAGATAAATTTAAATGCTTCAATCCCTTTGGGAGTTTGGCAAATTGAATACTTAAAGAGGATATACCTGAGGAAAAAAAAGTATTAGAATTTTCAAGTTCTCAGAATTTCATTTGTTTTACAAGACCTGAATATTATTTAAATTTAATTCTAATATAAGGGATCATTTTTGCCTTTCTAATGTTTGACCTTGTTTTCCAATCATCTCTCTATTCAAGAAAATTAACCCATTGTTAAAAACCTCTCTAAAAAGGAAAGTAAAGGAAGCCCAATGTGGAAGAGTATATACTATATAATTCTAGATTTATTAAGTTCAAGAATAAACCAAACGGAAGTCAGTAGAGTAGTTATCTTTTCTGGGGGGTGGAGAGCAGGAGTGGTAACCTTTGGGGCAAAACACAAGTGAAGCTGTGGAGAACTAGTAACACCCTATTTATTGATCTTGGTAGTTGTTGTAGGAAAGCATTTAATTTGTAAAAATTCATTAAGATGTCAACTTGGGCCTTGATTTTTTTGAATGTATATTATACTTCAATGGAAAAATTATTTCAAAAAGTCAGGTATGGAAAATAACCATAAAATCTACATGGCTTTAGGTTTGATAATGAGTTTTTAGATACAACACCAAAGGCAAAATCCATGAAAGAAGTAATTGATAAGCTGGACTTCCTTAAAAATTAAAATTTTATGCTCTGTGAAAGACAATGTCAAGAGAATGAGAAGACAAACTACAGACTGTAAGGAAGTATTTGCAAAAGACGTGTCGGATAAAATATACAAAGAACTCTTAAACTCAACAATAAGAAAATAAACCACCTGATTAAAAAATGAGTCAAAGATCTTAACAGACACCTGAGCAAAGAAGATATAGGAATGGCAAATAAGCATATGGAAAGATGGCTCCACATCATATGTCTTCAGGGAAATGTAAATTAAAACAACAATGATATACCACAACGCACCAATTGGAACAGTGAAAATCTAGAACACTGACAGCACCAAATGCTGACAAGGATTTAGAGCAACAGAAACTTTCACTTATTGCTGGTGGGAATGCAAAATGGTACAGTCACCTTGGAAGAGTTTGGTGGCTTTTTATACAACTAAATATACTCTTAACTATGATCCAACAATCATGCTCCTTGGTACTTTCCCTGAAACTATATGACATTCTGCAAAAGGCAAAACTACAGAGACAGTAGAAAGATCAGTGGTTGGGGATGGGGGAGATGAATAGGTGGAACACGGAGAATTTTTAGGACAATGAAAATACTCTGCATGACACTATAATGGTGGATACACGCCTTTATAAATTTGTACAAACACACTGATTGTACAACAGTAAGAATGAACCTTAGTGTAAACTATGGACTTTGAGTGACAATGTGTTGATGTAGGTTCACCAACTGTTAACGAAGGCACTACTCTGATGGGGATATTGATAAACGGGGAGGCTGTGCATGTAGGAGCAGAAAGTACATGGGAAATCTCTATAAAATCCTTGCATTTTGCTATGACCCCCAAACTGCTCTAAAAATATATAATCCTTAAAAAAAAATTTGGTATGAAAGAGGAAAGAATACTAGATTCTCACTTTTAAGTTTTGATAACAGTTACCATTGCCTACTCACGACTAAGTCTTTTATATATTTTTATACTCGACAATGTTAAAAAAACAAAATCCCAAAAGCCCTATTCCATGTCTTCAATAATTCTGAAAATATTATATTAGATCAAAGTTAAAACCTACCACGAAACTTCAAATAAACTTGTTTTGCTTGGTTCTTTGAGAAAATGACCACTTTAAAACTTTTGTGTCAGTCACACTTATAATGCCTCATAAAACTATAAATGTCTATGACAAAATGCAAGGCCAGAATAGAACAATTATTTTATACTACTGGTGACACCCACCTATCCATTTATTCCTTAAACATAAACTATCTTTAAAAAAAGGAAGAAGGTAGACAAAAAGGAATAAAGAATCCAAAAATATTTTTCTCTGGAAATTGAATTATCACACCGCAAATAATGAAAGTAATAACTAGTGAGGTTCCTAAAAAAAGGAAAATAAAGTCATGTTTGATAATTTATTTAAAAAGAAAAAAACGGGACTTCAGATAAATAAGATTAAAGGTAAACAGGACTAAAAGCAGATATAGATAGTCTGGTTCAAGTACTTGTTAACGAATTCTAGATTAAGTTAATAGCTTCTTTCTTGACAAACGTTTTAATTTCCTAGGTACCCACAAGTCAAAATTTACTTCTTCTTTAAAGAAACACCTGTGCTAAGTGCTAATGGGATGAAAGGCATAACTGGGCCCAGCCCTGTTCACTTTATTAAATGGAAAATAAATTGACTCTGAAAAAAGGAAACATTATTACACAAAAGTCGCCCATTTTAGCAAACTTCAGAAATAAGGTTCTGGCAACATGAACAAATTGGAGTGGTTGGCAGCCAAAATCTAAGGAAAAACAAACAAATTAGCCTGCTCTGTACGTTCTGGAGTTGCTTACTCAGTAGAGCCATATAAGAAACCAATACTGAAAAAAAAAAAACAGTTCCCTGTGAAGGAAGGATAGAAGATACTTTTCAACTTTTGGACAAAACTGTTCAATTCTGTCCCCAAAATAAAGCAAAATATAATCTTAAAGCTGTGAATTAAAAGTAAATTTAAGCTAAAAGCTTCAGTTTGGAGACTTTATTGGTTGACTTACCCTATGATTTATTTTTTTTTAGTATGTGTCAAATCGGCAAGAAAACAATGTTCTAATTTTTATTTCTCCTTTGAAAAGAAAACTATTATAGCTCCTGCTTTGAAATATTTATGCCTGACAAAAAAAGTAATTATAAAATGTTTAGTATTATAACGTGCCATCTGATGTTATCAACTTACAAACACAGGAAATTAAATTTGACATTGCAGATTTCACCCATTAATCATACGTGCATTTAAAAATCTATAATGTCATATAAAATTGTAATAGTGGATATTCTGGAATCAGAATCAGAATGATTCACAAGGTAGAAAAAAGGGTTTAAGGAGGTCCTGGCTAATTGAAAGCATCGATATTAATAATTTAACAAAATTCTGCCTGTGGAGTTCTAGCAACATGATACAGGAAACAAAAGGCTTCCTTCTTGACTGTTAGAAAGCAATAGATTTGAACACTGTAGATGTCAGAATATAGATGAGTTATTTATATATCTACTGATACCTATGGCATCCATGGAGTATTCAGAAATACTAAGAAAAGTGAACAGACAAATAAAATACAATGAAGTATTCTCATTTCAAAAATAAGGCTGAAAGAGATTCAATAACTAGTAATGCCGAAATAAAAGACTAGTAGAAAAAATAAAGTCAGTAAACCTAACTTTTAAGTGTCCTTAAGATCCAAATCTGTGTAGTTTTTAAAATAATGTTTTATCTTGTGTAACTACAAAAATATCAATTAAATATGGCTGATATCATAACTCTAAAGAAAATTACTTTCTAGGTTATAACTATCATACAGAAATCTGGCATCTTTAAATATTAAAATGACTACTTAAGAAAATTTACTGAAATGCTATGGACTAAGCCAGTGCTTTTCACATGGCATACACAAAATTCTTTCCTTTCACTTCCAAAGTTAAATCAGACAATCAATCACAACCACAGTCTAAGAGACAGACTGATAGATTGATTGATTACTCAGAAAATCGTGGGAGGAAACCTGACAAGTGGTATCAGGTACAATTCCACAAGATTTTATCTAAATCACATAAATACAGATTTCTTCACTCATAAAGGGAAATGATAATACTTGCACTATTTAGCTTCACAAAACTATTTTGGGAATCAAATGAAGTAGAGAAGTTAGGTAACTTGTCCAAGGAAACAGCTAGAAACAGGTGAAATCCAAAACAGCACACATTTAATTTGACTCCAGATCCCACTAGTATACACTAAGGGATATAAAAGACATAAAGCACCAAAAAATGTTGGCAGCAATTCTAGAATTTATTTCACATCTTTTTTAGAAGATCAAATCAGAGCAACCACCAGAAGGTCAGGGGAAAAAAACACTTGGGTATTTCAGGTCAACATTTCCAAAGGAAAATCATTCTGAGACAGAATTTTAAATCATCTTTAAACAAGATAATGAAATTTAGAACAAAGTGAGGGGAGGCAAAGGACAGACAGTCCAACAAGGCTGAGATCATAAAAACTCGGGTAATTGTGAAGGATAACCAGGAAAAACAAAATACAGCCTGTAGCATGTAGGGAAGTAAATAATGTGAAACAAGCAGAGAGCAAACTATATTCTCTGAAAAAGCTCAACTTTGATTCAAGAAGTAATGTTACATCCACAAGATTAGAGACCAGGAGATGACCAAGAACCGCGACACTGGTTTAGGCCAGGGAGCTCACACAGGACTAGTTAACAACATTCAGCCACAGCAGTGACGTTGAGTCTCTTCTACCATGACCCACACAAAGGAATGGAGCTGACATGGTGATGCAGGAACCTCACACAAAAATTAGAAAACTAAAACCAAAGCTTTCCTGAAATATACACTCTGATATTTTCCTTTTTTTCCTTTACCAAAATAAGATTTTGAAGTTGTTCGAAAGATACTGAATAAGAAAGGAGACCTAAGACTCAATGGATGTAGACTCCAAATTCATATTCTGTCTCGCCCCCACCAAAGGTCACTGTTTTGCCAACAAGTTGCTTTCTTTGGTAATTTCTATTTTTAGCTTCCTGGAGAAGTGATCTTCTCCCATAAGCCATCTTCATTTTTTTTTTTTTTTTTTTGTAGAGTGTTTTTTGGAGATGGGTATTTAAAAGTAAAATCAAGGTAGATCTAATAGGTTCAACAAATTATGTGTGTGTGCGGGCAAGAGGGTTCAGCCAGAGGTGAAGTGGAAAGGCTTTCTAGCATTCCCTTATCATCTTGCTGCAACCAGAAATCCACAGGTAGAAAGGCATCCAGGAACCAGTCCTGGACAAAGTCATTCTGTCTTTGCATCCTAAATACTACTCACTGGCTGCCTGTAAATCGGTATAGCACGCAGATCCTCCTCTGGACCATGACCTTGGAAGGAGGCTCAGTAAATCTCTGCAGTTTTAATGTTGACAGTAATGGCATAAATTACTAGAAAGTGGTTTTCATTTTTTTCCTGGTCATTTAATTCTGTCGGACATAAGATGACTAAGCGAATGCCATCTTCTTGTCTGTCAAATCTGCTAAGAAGGTGATGAATCAGTTTTTGTGATAACCGCCCATCGTCACTGAAGCTGTCCACGAAGTACACTTCCAGCCTTCCACATTGAGCGTGGCTGGAAAAAGATTTTATTGCATTCATGATCAAAGGGACCTCAGCTTCGGCGTCAATTCCATCACAATGTGTTAGGCAGATAGCCCCATTACCTATGTGCCTCAAGCCCACAATGTGACAAGTAGTGGCATTAACAGAACCCAGAACGAAGACGGAGACATCCTTTGGGGAGGTCCCTACAAGCTCCTTTTCCTGAACATACAGAAGCCCTGGGGTCCCATTTGTTATACTGATGTCTGAGAATTCTCTTTCCTCCGGAAGTGGGTGGGCTTGGACGAGCTCCTCAGCAGACTGCGGCAGCCACACTCACCGCACCTTGACCAGCAGCGGCACTGTGGAGGCGGCCAGCCGCTTGGGGAAGGCCCAGGGATGTGGCGACCTCGAATATTTTCTATTCTCTTCCACTTCTTCCTGTGTTTTTAATGCTTGTCATGAATTATTAAATTGATCTCATGATCTGCTAATGGGTCTTGACCTACAATCTGAAAATGCACTCTGTTAGAAGGCCAAGAGCAAGCTGGGGATAGGCCTGGCCCTGTAGCCAGGATGAGAAGAGCTCATGTGTGTGCTGTCACTGCCATGTGTGGCTCTCTCAGAGAGAGAGCAGAGCCTGGGGCATCTGAAGCACTGCACATACACACTGCACCTCTGCTTCAAATCATACCTACACCTTCTTCACCACAAGCCCCTTAACGACAGAAGGCCACCTGTCCTTTCTACACAGTATGATGAAGAGACTGAACTATAAACATACAATTTAACTACAAATGCCTGCCTCCTGCTTTTTGTTGTTTTCAAACCTAAAATACTGTCATTGAAAAGCTCAGAAACAAAAATGATGAACAATTTGCCCCTGGATTTAAATTTCTATGAATATTTTACTCAGTTGGATTCCTTGTAGAATTTCCACCCAATAGCTGAGAAGCTACCTGTGACCTTTAGATATTTTGCCTAAATTTAAAAACAACAACAAAGACAGCAACCTATGAAGAATTTGTGCTCAGGAGCTCAGCCTAAGAGTGTAGACAGGTGGGAAACATGGTGCCAAGAGCACAGGAAACACAGCAAGAAATGAGTCTAGAGGGGCAGAAACGAGGAAAGTTTAGCTTGAGAAAATATTTTCAGGAGTGTCACAAATTGAGTGTATGTGAGCAGATGCCATACTGGAGAATAGGTGTGTAGACACGAAGCTGAGGAAAACATCCTCGATATCTGATTTTAACGTCTGTGAATAAACTTCAGGTAGATGAAAAGACACACAAAATCAGGTCTCAGAGGCAGGAAGATGGAGAAAAAAGGCAGGAAAATGTCATTATTGAACACATGTTCTGACTCCACGCAACAAAGAAATCTCTATAAACTTTGCTATAATTTCCAAGTGCAATTATTAAAAAAACTGCAGAAAATTAAAATTATATAAAATCTAACTCAATTTAAGGAAAATATTTATGGATTAAGAACCAGGTCTTATGCTAGAGGCTGTGTGTCCTAGATGGTTAGAGGAGGAAGAGGCAAGGTGAGCTGGTAGACAGAAATGCTGATGCGTAATTATAATGCAGCAAAATGAAGGAAGTGCTACCACAGAATTTAAACCAAAGGCGAGGGTCTGATAGATAAAACTGCACCTGACGTGACAAGATGTCCAGCTCAACTGCACCTCAGAGCATGAGGTACACAAAAGGAAAGGAGACGAAAGGCCTTAGACTCACTCTTCCCCTCGCAGGCCCCTAAACTCAAATGATATGTGGTCTTTTGGGTCTAGCTTATTTCCCTTAACATGACACTTCTGAGGTTCAGCCATTTTGTACCATGTACCAACACTTCATTCTCCTGTATTGTTGTGCTCCGCTGGACAGACAGGCCCTGTTTTGTTTACCCATTTGCCAGTGATAGACATCTGAGTTGCTTCCACTTTTGGGCTATTATGAGTAATACTCATTCACAGGTCTTTATGTGAACATATATTTCATTTTACCTGGGAGATATCTAACAGTAGAATTGTTGCACTGCATGGAAAACTTGTGTTTAGTTTTTTAAGGAACTGTCTAATCAGTTTCCAAGGGAGTTTTGCATTCCTATCAGTGACGCACGAGTTCCCACTTCCCACATCCTCTCCGACACTACTTCAATTACAGGCATACTACTGGTTGCAAAGTGGTACCTTACTGTGGTTTGAGTTTGCCTTTCCCTAATGACTGTGTCCTTCATGGTCTGCTGCATCCTGGGTTCCATATCCGTAGGACCTGCCTCCAACGTCTGCCTACCTCTACTGAGTTTGTCCTTTCAGTCGACAAGTAGGTATGAGTTCCTCTCATCTTAAAAACAAAACCTTCTGAAAGGTGATTTCCACTTTGTTCCATTCTCCCTTTGTAACATCTGATGAATGGAGAGAACACCTGTTTTCTTTCCAGAACTGATGATGCCCAGGGAAGCCCCCACTCGAGAAATGCAGATTCATGACCACCAGCTGTGGCTGATTCTAGGAGGGCCTTCCATGGTGACTGGTTTTCTAATTCAGGCTCCAAGCTACTCTTGAAATGTCTGCTTGAACACCAGATGGGTTTCTCTTTCAAAGAATAATGACGTCCATATCAGAAACAAAAAGGAGAACTGGGTGTCTCTCTCAGTATCTTCAGCTCTGTTTAATAATTAATCCTCATCAAATACATAACAAGATAAAAGGCCCTTATTTGACAATGCTGGAAAACATATGCAACAGATAAAGAAAACAAAATATTTCCTATACAGATGAAGCTATTAAACCTCATCCATCAACATTCTCTGAGAATTCAAATTCTTGAGCTTCACATTCTAAATCTACTGTCTCTTCCCTTTACCCAAAATTTCTTTCAACGAAAACTTTCTTCTGCCTCATCCTGAATTCTAATCCTTCA
This sequence comes from Rousettus aegyptiacus, assembly GCF_014176215.1. Classification (NCBI taxonomy): domain Eukaryota; kingdom Metazoa; phylum Chordata; class Mammalia; order Chiroptera; family Pteropodidae; genus Rousettus; species Rousettus aegyptiacus. The sequence goes on along the minus strand of NW_023416292.1, from coordinate 44,532,442 downwards.
ATGTCTCCCTATTCTCACACTCAAATCTTATGAAACATTAAAACACATCTGTGGTAGGCAGAATTGCACAATAGTCCCCAAGACTCCTACACCCTGGTATACAGACTCTGTATAACTTCCTGTGTGTGGTATGGACCACTGAGTATGATGGGATAGCACTTAACATGATTAGGTTATGAATCAATGGATTTTTGAGTTCATCAAAAAGGAGGTTGCCCTGGGTGGGCCTGACCCAATCATGTGCTCTGTTTAAAAGAAAGTAAAGCATCACAGAGATATGCTCCTGCTGGCCTTGAGCATGATGTAAACCTGTTGTGAGAGAATGGGCCACATGGCAAGAACCTCAGTTTAGCCTCTGAGCCTGCAGTGTTCCCCAATGCCCGGCTAGCAAGAAAATGGTGACCCTAGTCCTATAGTCCCAAGGAAATTAATTTTCCCAACAAGGAAGACCCCAAGTCACAGATAAGATCACAATCTGGCTAACAACTTGATTTTGGCCTTGTGAAATTGAGTAGAGAACCCAGCAAACCTCTACCCAGACTGCCAACCCAAGCAAACTGTAAGGTAATAAATGTGTCATTTTAAGCTACCAAGTTTGTGATAATTTGTTACACAGCAATAGAGAACTAATACAATAGTTTAAAAATATTATCCTCCTTTCTGTTTGTATCACTTGAAAAACTGTTCATTGGATGATAGAATTTTAGCAAGAGTATTTTCATCAAGGGGTGAAAATGGAAGCCAATGAGAAGTAAAGCAGCATTTATAACATAATTACAGCTAAGCTGATTCTATTTTTCAGTCACGGTGAAATTAAACTCCCTAATCTGCTTACAATTTGGGCATGAATGGTCTCGTAAACTCTACTTCTACGGTAGGTACCTCGGTCCTCCAGTGGGTTGCCAGCAAGGTCAATCGTGTGGAGTCCTGAGCTGGGATTATGCGCTAGAGCACTGGCCAGTTTCTGTGCAAAATCTCTGGAAGTAAACAAAATAAGATTAAACAACACAAAATGCAAAACTGTTCAAATAAAACACTTAAAGCTAGAACAGCTAGAGTGAAAGCTAAAAAAAAGCTTCTTTACAATATTAAATTATGCATCATATATTTGTTAACACCCCATCTATTTTACACAAGTATATAACCTCATTTGAGAATCTAAAGTCACAGCTGAAAAACGGTCCATTTTGATTAGCCAAAACTTCATTTGGAAGAAAAAAGAAAATATATAATTATCCCATTAAAAACACATTTTCAGGATGCTATTAATAGTACTAGTTGGTCCCTCCATAACTTAAAAAGTCCTGAATTGAACATGCTTTTCATGAAAACTGCAATCAGCTATTCACTATATCTTAGTTCTCATTTCATGCAACACTCACTAATGCAAACCTGATTCCTCTAATTATTGAGTTTAAAGGCTACAATTGCTAAACCATATTTTAACAAAAATCAAAATCACTACTTTAGCTATGTTTAACTTAAAATAATGCACTAAGTGCTATGATTGTGAAACTGCCAACTGTCACTTAGTAGCATTAAAGTTTTGTTCTAGCAGATTCAAACTCTATGCCACACCTGAGACTTGAATACAGACTACTGAACCACTAGATGAAGATGATGAAAGTGTGAATTTGGAATGGGAGGGAAATGGCTAAAACAGATCAAAGCGAAGCAGTAAAATCATGAAATAGGTTATTACTACAACTGCCATCAATGATACTAACAAAAGCTAATGCGTAGCATCTAGAATATGAAAGATACTGTTCTGAGCACTAATATTATCTCCATTTTAAAGATAAAGAGACTAAGGCACAGAGAGCTGAAACAACTTGCCCAAGGCCATGAGGCATCTGGCTTGAGGGTCTATGCTCTCCACCCCTACCACCATGCGCCATCGAAAACATCAAGTGACACAACAGTGAACGATGTTATAAAATCCGTGAGCTTTGGGATAATGATGGGGATTATAGGGATTTTCTTTTTAAGAAGGGAAAACATGATACTCTCAATGTGAATAGCCCAATTTTTTAAACTATGTATTAATTTTAGAGGAAATGGTAAAAAATTTTAAAGCAACATATTCATATATTCAGGAAAATACTTACGTTCTAAGTCCAGCGTTTTCCAACACCAATTCTTCCAATCGATTAGACCTACTCACCACCCTTAAAATCTGTTCACAGACATCGGTGGACTGTAACAGAAAACATTCTTTAGCCATTAAGTCTACAAACGAGCTCACTTCACTGTTATAAACCTATGCAGATATAAAGTTGCAATTAAACAAATCGTTCATTCATGCATTCATTCATTCAGTAAACCTTAACTGAGAATCTACTAACACTCATCATCATGATAAAGGTCCTGAGGATACAATGACACAAAGGACAAAGTCTCTGCCTTCAAGAGTGTACCGTCTAGCAGAGAAATCAGAGTAGAAAATATACTTACAATAGAACAATAAAAAGGCCATTTGGATAACGCCATGGACATAGGCACATCTCACTCAGTCTTGGAAAACCAAAAGGATTTCTCAAAGACAGGGATATGCAAAGTAGAGAATAAAGACTAAATGGTGATGATGACGAGGATTTCTTTACTAAGGTCTGGTCTTGTACCAGGCACTGAGCTAAGTCCTTTATGTGTATTTCATTACAAAACTGTTACTTAAGTAGCATTATTCCCTTTGTACAGATAAAAAATTAAGGTTTAAAGATGTTATGTACTTTAAAGGGATGCTAAGACTGGATAAACATAACTACTGTTTTGATGTTCCCCTCAGTGCTCTCTAAAAGACAGCAAAGTGGGAAACAGCATAATAAAAATAAAAAGCTTGAAAAATAATGGCCTTGTGTTAATAAACATTATGTTTTTAAAAATTACATACATAATTATAAAATTATCATGTCTGTCAAAATACTTTAAATACTCAAGATAGAGCATTAAATAAAAATGTATATAAAAAGAAATGTTCAATAAAGATTACAAAAAGTGAAATGGTTAATGTATGCAGTAAAAGTTTTGAGGGGACTATGAAAAATGAAGAGGTGTGCCTGGTAGTGGAACTGTGCATTTTTCTTTTTAATTTGTACTTATTAATGTTTTTATATTTATTTATAGCCTGCCTATTCCAAAACTAATTTTAGATGGCTCCTGACCTTAAAACTATTTAAATATTAGAAAGCGATTTTAAAAATCTCATTACAACTTAGGGTCTATTTAAATCCTTTATGAATTTTAAAAAAGGGGGTGAGGGAATCGTTCTGTGTGCCACGGCATACAAGTCAAAGTGGTTTCTTTTCTTAAATATCACATAAAAATGTTACAGTTCTTTGATTCAGCAGATCATAAATACGTAACTGGATTAACCATTTTTAGAACAGTTGCAGAAGTTCTAAAGTATCCTTCAGAAAACCTGACTTAGGAGCACACCAAGTTCACAGAAGCTACGGCTCTTACAATTCTAATGTGCTATCTGGTTTCATTCAGCCTATCATGTGGATTGCACACTGTTCCGGGTTTCTAATGTGTCCCTCAGATTAATGAGGGAAGAGGAAAATTAATTCCAATTGACCTGATGCCTGTAATTTACATTATGCTGATGGTAGTGATTTTTAAAATGGTGACTCCGAATCGGAATAATTCTTTGTCTTACAATATACAACAAGGGGAACTGATGTTACTCTATTTTCATGATAAAAAGTGATTACTCAAACTATGAATGTTTATGCAGGGGATATCCTAATTTCCAGAAACAATCATAGTATCATGACCTTTGTAGGGTGACCTTGCAGCGCACCCACAAAAATAACTTACCACAGGAAGACTTTCACTTACCCACTGGGTGTAACCATGGCAATAACATTTATGAAACAGAGTGTATAAAAAGTGTGTCCAACTTTTCTTTAAGATGCCAGTGGGGGAGAAGTATAACAAGTTATTCAAGATTACGTTAGTGGTGCTACTCTTTGTTAAGTGCCAACTACATGAAAGGCACTGCTTTCTACACTGAAGAATATATAGTGATGTAAATTTTAAAGAGACACACATACGAACCTAGATACCAAATAAAATGTGATTATTATAGCAGTGTCCCCAAATGTCTGCTGCATATTCAGCTCTACATTCACTGATTTGGGGGGGAGGGAGTAACAAAATAATACAATGACTCTTCAAAAGTCTGCATTTAGTTAAAAATAAAATGAAGACAAACATGAAGAACTGCTATTCTTTTTGAAGACTGCAATGTTATTCCAAAGACCATTTTTCATTTTAAAATACCAAAAAGTAAAAATATACACATATGTATTTTTGTGCTTAAATATCATCAGTTAATGAAAAACAATAAGTTCTTAAATCCTGTCACTCTCCTTCCTTTCATCCCAGGATACCCGGGAAAGCAGAAGAGTGCTAACAGGCTTTGTTTTTTTAGGAATGAAATCATTAGATACAGTTTCTTTCCTAAACAGCTAAGGCAGCTGAAAGATGACACCTTGGAGGAAGAATGACAGAATGGCAGCACCAATGACCTGGACACATTCCGCCACTAGTGAGTTGGGAAAATTTCCAAAAGTGAGAAATCTACCACCTCTTCAGAGCTCTCCTGTGACCCATTCTGAAATGAGTTTAGGTGAATGTCTGAATGAGACAGGAAAACTGACATGGTAGAGAAGCACTGTTCTGACCCCACGATCCCTGGGCTAATCCACTTCTCATTCCTCTAATGGCTCCCCTCTCCCAGCTATAACCTCTGCTGGCTCTGCTGGCTCTGCTGGCTCAGTCCTGAACCCGGTCCCCATCCCAGCAGCAAACAAGAGGTTTCTGTTCCCAGGTTTCCCATCATGGCTTTCTGTCTGTTCCCGGAGAGTTCACCTGGCTCCCCTGCCATCCCCATCTCCAGCACCACTGACCTTAGACACTCTGTTTAACTGATAAAGTTTCCATATTTCATGCTCCCACATTTGCTTATTTCTCGGCCTCTTTGCTAGTCTAATTGTGATGATGGTAATAACACTTAACAGGTATAAAATGCCTACAACATGTCAGGTACTGAGTTAGAATTTCTATATGCATTATTAACTCGTCTCAGTAGCCTGAAAATTAGTTATATTCCTATGTCCATTCATTCAACAAACTAACCTGACATCTACTTATTAAACCAGTTTTTACTGAAGAGTTATTATGAGCCACACAAAAAACACTAGATAGAGATGAAAAAGGTGTGAGTCCCAACAGCAGGCACACAGGAAGCTGAGGCCCAGAAGGTCAAGTAACTTATTTAAAGTCACATGGTTTTGTAATAAGAGTCCGAATCTGAAACCTAACTGTCTGTTTCCAAGTCCACACTCCTTCCTGCACCACACTGGCTCTTAAATTCCCCGTGTAGTTCTGCCCATGCTTCCGCAGAAAATGCCTCAAGTCACTCATCCCCAGGCCAGTTCAGATCTGTTTTGATCTGTTTGGTTCCCCCATACCTTACAAAAACCAACAGATTTCACTTTGATTTCATTTTGCTTCCATATAAATCTACCCAAAAACTCATCTAGAAAATTGAATTATAACTACCATAACTAACTCAACCAAAGCAACTCTACCTGGTAACGTTTTCCTAAATTCTTAGGAAGGGAAGTTTTGTGGCGATGTAATGTAAGACAGGAACATAAAATCTGCTATTTGCAGTTGTGCAAATGTAACTTAAATAGTTTTTTGCCAACAGAATGAGTGTGTACTGAAGGTTACAATAAATGTCTTTCTGTTCATCACCTAAAATTGCCCGAAGCAGCTGAAAACATGAGGAAGTACTTTCTGAGGCATCTCACATTACGAACTTTATAAAATGTTATGAAGATCACTGATAGGAAAATATCTCAAGAAATAACATGTATGCAGCTTGTCAGTATAGTAGAAAAACAAATATTTTTTGATAAATATCAGGTTTTTGAAATTCAACATAGCTAAGCAACATCTTCAATTACTTACCAGTTTTAGATCCTTAGAGGACAGCTTTGTGAACCACTGATTGTATTCCAGAGCAGCAATGATAGGTATTAGATCCCTAGAAGCAGAAATAACAAAATAAATGAATGTGCTCTTGCAACAGCCACATTGGTATTTTATTTTTAATCCATGACATCCCATTTACTTGTTAATTTCTATTATTTATATACAAACACACTATCCAGGCAAAAATATTTCGACCACTAGATGACAATTAAATTCTCTAGGACAGATCCTTCAGTATGATGTAAGCAGAATTCTTAAAAGTTGAAGTTAAATGAATTACCTCTAGGGACTCCGATTCCTATTTCCAAAGGAAAAGAGGATGGTAGCAGTATTTGCTTGTCTAATTCCATACTATTAAGTCTTACTTCTTTAATTTACTTCATAAATTTTTTATCTATATCAAGTATGTCATGTAATCTCTAGTCAGAGGAATTTATAAAATTACAAGGATCATGTCTAGACTGATAATAAGTGAGACAGATGGATCCCCAATGCATAGCAAGCATCCTATAACTAATTGGTAGTTTCTTGCAGATATTAACACTGATTATATACATGAGAGCCATGGAGTGAAGATATTTGATCGGGGACCTGCCACCACTCTATTTTTCCTGCCTGATCTCCTACCACATCTCATAACTCATACTCAACCCCAAAAGCAGACAGTTCACTAACTCATCAAAACATACTGTGCAATTTCACTATCAGAATCATCTTTAACTGCTATGGTTCAGCTATGAAAATCCACATGTCCTTCAGTGCCTGTATCATACAGCCCCCTCTTCTGTAAGGTCTTCCTAGTCATCCGGCCAGCATATTGCTTGCAACTCTAGTATTTATTTTATTCTATCTTTGTATTAGTTGGCTGCTTAAACATCAGTCCTCTATCATCGCAGGTTGTAAGTTCTTTGAAGACCAAGTCTCTTGTTTTAGTTTTGTGGTTTCAGTGAGGCCCTTATCAGTTTTATCCTTAGGGCAAAAACAAGTAGCAAATACTCAAACTTTTAAGAAATAGAAAAGAAAGGCAGAAAGTGAAGAGAAAGCTAAAAATTAGCATTATTTCAGAGTTTGTAGGTACCAGGCCCTGTGCTAGATTATCTTACTTAAAATCTCAAGACAATGTAGGAGGAGGTTAATTATTGCTTACATTTTACAGATAAAAAAATAGATGTTCAGGGACATTTAGGCCACAGGGACAGGCCTACAGCTGAAGACCAGACTCTGATGCACCATGTGTGCAGTTTCATTAGACGTGTTTTTAAAAGGCAAAATGAGAGCTCGTACAGAAAACCATGCAAAAAAAGTAGCAGTCTCAGTTGTATGATTCCCCACGCCATTTTCCTACTTTATATTCACTTTAAGTTTTAGATTTAAAAAGGAAGTTTTAGATTAAAAAACAAGCATGACAACATTTTATGCAGTTTCTATGGTCTTCACTGTTTTCATCTCTCTCCACTGACCAAGTGCTCAGAACAAGCCCCAGCTGCTCTCCCGGTGTCTCAGGACAGGCTGTAGCTTCTCTGGGGGTAAGTCCCACCTCGTTACACAGCCTTCTCCTGTCCTGCTCCACTCAGGTACTACGGCAACGTTCTCATCTCAGCTCCTTTTGTGGATTTAATGTCAAGTGGTGACTATCCTTCAGAAACTCTGTATTGTGTATTCTATTCTATTGTTTGAGGTGAAGTACTGCTGGCTTTTGTCATAATGAATGAATTTTCAGGCACTGAAGAGCACATCATTAACAGAACCAGGTTTTATGTTAATGCAGTGGGTCAGGCAGCATCATCTCTTCACAAGATAGGAAAAAACCTTGAAAAAATATGTTGGTACATTAAACTCTAACACTTAATGACACTAGAAGTATAAATATTTAAATTTCTCAAAATACACAGCAGTCTAGGTGCATATCTGTGTGATAGCCAATGACTGTAATTAGTAAAATCTGCACATAAAATGATATAAATTGTTCCAAATCTAGACACTGTTTTTCTTGAGAAAAAAAATATAGCAAAATGTTATAAGGACACCTTGCAAGGTGGTACCATTGAAGGTGATGTAATTTTTTTCTAACACAATTTATATATGATATTTTAAAATTTTTTGATGATCCATAATCTAAAAGAATTATGAAATTTTCTATGGATGATGTAAACAATATTTTGCTTTTAAAAAAAGTCCATGAAGATAATGGAGATTTGTGCATGTTGGCACGGTCTGCCTTTCATGTTTCTCTAAATTACATGAATGCCTAGGCTTTTAATGTTAAAGACTAATTAGAAGGAAACAATCACATAGCTCAATGCATTCAATAAATATTTAGTACCTACTAACTACTGGGAAGGGTTATCTGCTGAGCAGGGGGCATGTTCAAAATACCATAAGGACACAGGAGGACAGCAAGTACTTGAGACTGGAGCGGACAGGGAAGGGTCCACAGGGCTTAAAAGATAGGAAGGGGCCAAGCAGGCAGAGAAAAGGGAATGGAGTATTTCAAGTAATTAGAAACAACATGTGCAAAGGCATGGGAACTGGAAATGCTCAGCAACTCCATCCATTCACATAGTCAACATGTGCCAGCCATTGTGAATGAATCACTGGGTGTGATGCAACCATGAACACAGCAAGATGGTCCCTCTGCTGGTGACACTGACAGCCTGGCAGAACCTGGCAGAAGACTCAGGAAATAAAAGCAGCTGTAATAAAGTGAGATAATCCCTATGGAGCAGAGCACTGTGAGATACTATGGTGTATAGCAGAGGAACATTGATCAGGAAAAGGTAGGTCAGGGAAGGTTCTTACAGGAAACTGTTGAGCTGCCTGAGATGAGGGAGTAGGATGGGACACATATTCCAGGCAGAAAAAAAAGGTCGACAGAGTATAATTATTATAACTGGTGGGGTAGGGGAAGGAGGGGAATGGTGATTGAAAATTGATTTACTCAGGTCTGCTAAGGGGAAGCGATGGCCCATTTCTTGAGCTAAGTGGTGAAAACAGTGGTTAACTTTACAATTATGTACATTACAGTACATAGCTACACACTTTTCTCTAAGGAGACAAGTATGAGCATGGCCTTGGCAGCACTGTTCATGACAGTTATTAAACTAACCAAAATGATTGCTCAACAGTAGAATGGATAAACTATGCAATGTTTATACATTAGAATAAAAAACAAACAAAAGAAACTATAGGTATATACAGCCCATGAAACCTCAGTTTCTCAGGTACTTAACACCTCTCACTCAATCAAAGAATGGAGAGCTTTAAGTTTGAGAAGACCAAGCGTCTAGGAAGCACTTTGACAAACACTTATGGAAAGTCAAGGTCTGAACTAAGTGATGTTCAGGATTCCTAGCATTCATTACTCCAGAAACATTCAAGCCACCATGACGGCCAAACATAAAGGCCAGAACCAGGGAGACTTAGGTGTAGATAAAACAAACAGTACCACAGCAATGATCAAAACTCTGATTTAGTCTCACTTACACAGAAAACACATGAGAGAGTACATAACAAATTTCATTTCTGAGTTTACTTTCCTGGATGTGTGAGCACACAAGCAACCCTTGGATAAATATTCAGTTTGGCATTTACATGGGCCTCCCAAATGCTGTGCTGACACCACCTCGCTGCAAAGAAGTCCTCTGATTTCCCTGGTGGGATCTCTGTCAATGAGGACCAACCCTTTTACGGTTTCACAAAGCACTGTTGTGATTATATTACACAATGGAGAAAGGTTTCCAAATACCAATGCTTAGCAACTTGACAGATTTTCTCATGATGTAAAGTGGTTAACAGTTTTTTACCATTGGTCCATGGTATTTATTGTGCATCTCACTGTTTTCCTTTGACCTCCTAAGAGGCTCTTAATTACCATGTGACTTTAGGCTGGAAGAGTAAAGTTGGCCTTGAAGCCTGACAGCAGTTTAGAAAACCCTTGTGCAAGTCTTGGCAACATGGTATTCTCTTGTACGTTTTCATATGATGCTTTTACCATTTTCTTAAAATATCAGCAAAAACATTTAAAAGATGCCAAATCCTGAGAAGGAAGAGCTGTGGAACCTTTAGAGCTTCAGAGTATAGAATTTTAGAACCACATGGAAGTGTCATTTTTTATATTGTGCTGAAGAGAAACAAAACAGTTAATATTCCCTAACCACCTCCTGATGTAAATTTGTTAGATGCAGAGTTGCTTCTGTTATGGTTATTGTTATTATAGAAAAAAAAAACATGAACTAGTCTCTGGAAATCCAAAATATTCTGTAATAAAGGGATGATGTAACTCTAAATCTTTTTTGTTCAAATTAAGAAAACCGGTCACTTTACATAGTTTTCGTTTAAATAGGACAAGCCTTTTAGAATATAAAAATAGCAAGCATATATTTAAACACTTTTATGTACTGGTATGAAGTGTTTTAAATACATTAATCCATGCAGTCTTGACAACAGCCCATGAGGATGGACCACCATTAACATTTACAAATGAAGACCCCAAGGCACAGAGAGGTCAGAGACCCCACCCCCACCCCCATCAAAGATTCAAAACCCTTTTTCATCACTGTCAAAGACATACTCAGTTTCTAATTTGAAAGTTAATACCAAGATGTATTCTGAAGTGAAGTGATTTCTCAAATAATGATAGTGTTCATGTTGCTTTGGACATCAAAAATAAACGGCTAATATTTGGGGACTTTTTTAAAAAAAGTAAAATGCAAAACAAGGAAGTCTAAATCACTTGTCAAATTCTTTGCTACGTTAGATTCTAGATTCTTGACTTAGCAGTTCCTACCTCATCTTTTTGATCTGTATGATTTCATAAGAATTTAATTTTTCCAGTTATTATTTTCAGGCCAGATGTCCCTCCTTACTCCCTTTCCCAGGCCCACCTCCTCCCTGAAATTATAAAAACACTGTAACTTTTAAACAGACAGTGTGAAATACTCCAGGAAAGTATTAAAGAATAAAAACAATTGACAGAATTGAAGGATGTCTAATAAGCCCCATAATCTACAAGGTGGAAAAAGCAAAGGTAGAAAGCAACATTCCAGTGAACAGCATCATGATTGTGTGTAGTATATCTACACACCATGGGAGTGAAGGTTTCCCCTAATAAATCTCACCAATATTCAAAGGCTCAAAGGAGGTGTTTCATGCAAGAATGCAGTCTGGCTGCTCCACATGCTTCCTGCACGTGCACAATGGAACAGGGAAAGACTGGTAAAACTCGGAGCCACGGCAATATCTTCCTGACTTACTCATTTGATAATTTAGACTTTTCTCATTTATATTGAATTTGAAAATGGGAGTTGGAGAGCTTTAAAAAGTTTAAAATGTTGTGGATTAGCTATTTCTCCCTGACGTCCTCATTTATATAGAGATACGTCCTCTATATTATTATTAGGTGATTAAGTTGAACTCCTCACCAGCCCTGTGAAAAGTATGACATGAAACACTGCACAGGAGGACACTGCCAGATGGTTAAGAACTGTTTCTAAACTTTTTGATCATTCCCTCCTGACTGAAAACTATTTTGAGAACGCACCTACCTTCCCAAAAATCTGTGTTTACGTACTACTGTAACAATATATTAGTGTAAAACATACATACACAAATAAAATGGATGAGAAAAATATAAACATGAAACAAATCCTACTATTTTTTTGATGTTTCCCCAATATATCATTAATTTATTCATCACTGGGTCCACCTGACGCAGGCTAGGAACCAATGTTTTACAAAATTATTTACAGAAGTTTTTGAATGGAAATGGAAGCTGATGCTATTTGCACCTGATTCCACACTCTGAATAGCATTTCTTCCTTTTTAAATGAGGGTGGAAATAAAGAAATGGAGCTTAGATTAGGAAAGAATTACATACCACTGCCCTTAGGACAACCTGGACAAACATTAATCCACACTCAAACTCTTTTCCTGAAAGTATCAGGCTCAACAATGTCACCTTGATGAATAAGAAATATGACAACACAAAAACATAAAGGGAATGAACTGCCGGCCGGGCTCTCCTAAGCCAAGTTTAAACTCAATGATGCATGTCATTGAGTCTTTAGAGGATTGATGAGATTAGCTCCCTTTAAAAATATTCCGGAAGCAAGAAAAATTGATGTATTTAAAGCTATACATTCTCTTCTCCTTGGTACCACTACCTCTACCTTCATTTTTCTTGGCCACTCCAATTACAGTGTAATTACATTTTACACATGTTGGCTCACAGACCTATGAGAAATGTATAAAAAGCCAAAGCCTTTTTCAAGCCATGTCTCTTTGCAGCCCACCTATACCTAAACTAGACAAATTTTAAGAATATAATTAAATAAAATTTTGGAAGCTATAAGTAACAACTGAGTGGGCATTTTCCAAGTGCTTCCTAATTACTATTCTTCTCCAGAGACTGACAGAATGGATCTAGTATGGACACTGTCACACTCAGATGTGAATGCTTACTCAGCAACAACAGGGTCCCTGGTCCGCCTATATTCAGTTCTGATACAGCCTTCATTAGTTAGTTAGAGTTAATCACAACATCTAATTGCTTATTAATCTACCTTGAAAAGCCTAGGTAGACCCTAAAAATGTTAGTGAGGTGGCAGAACATATAGAAGCAAGGAAGCTGGTCTATGGTGAAGAGACAACAGCATGCTAGATAGCTGAGGATGATGTACACACTTTCCCAATTCATGAGGCTGTGTAGGTCATGTGACATAAAGCTACGGTATTGTGACATTGGGCATATCTCTGAAGAAGAGCAGATCCAGGGCAAATCAGAGAGGTGAGGATTATTTAGCAGGACCTTCGTGATGAGAATGATGACAAGACCTTGTCTCTGTGCCACCTTTCAAACTGATCTCCTGCATGTGATGATAGAGTATTGTCTCCTCCACCTCTGTGCTCCAGATGACAAAGCTGCCAAAGCCACGTTCAGTCCTCCCTGTCACCAGCCCCGCAACAGTTACATCAGTGCCCCCACATAAGGCCCAAACCTCCCACTCTGAACCTGAACTGGTCCTGGGAAAATGGTAGTTACAAACTCTTAAGTGCAAAAGGACAATGACCTGAGCACAAGAACTGAAAGAAACACACAGACCCATGCAGGAATCCAGGCAGGATTTCACAATGAGTTGGGGTAGGTGACACAGAGTATAACTGAGTAAGAATACCATTACAATAATTGAGAAGCTGAGTAGCGGGGAGAAAGCATTAAGTAACTGATGGGCTCTCTAGATATAATCTCCTCAACTTCCCAGAATTCTGATCTGCTTCCCTGGAACAGATTTTTCTGAGCCACTGGTTTGACTACACAGTATTGTGTCAGACAGGATGAATAAGACAGATATACCCCGGCCCTCATGGAGTTTCCATCCCAAGAGAAGTAATGGTTTTAACGGCTGTTAAGAATGGATGTGTCTAACTATGATGACTAAATGCAATGGGGGGAAAAATAAAGCTTAGAATGATAGCCAATCAGGAGAGCTTTCATACTGTCTATATGAAATTAAATAAGGTCTTCGAAAAGAAAGTCTGGCTGAAATGATCAGGTGCAGCGACATCTACATAAACGCATGCAGAATCTCACTTTAATAAATGTAAATGGTGAACAAATTGCTTACTTGTATCTGAATTATGTTCAACTAAGGCTGTGGGAGCTGACTAGCACGGGGGAAAATGCACGTATACATATATAATTATTGCCACTCTATGTTAGCAAACACCAGCTCAACGCATGGCCTATTTAACCTCTTCTCTTTCACCGCCAATTCCTCGATTGTTTATTTTGTTTTTTAGATCATAAATATATGAAATTATATGGTATTTGTCTTTCTCTGCCTGATCAATAAGTTCAGTAGTGACATTTAACAAATGTCATTTCCCCTATTGTGCAACAGCAAAATATTTGGAAGCTATGCATAACTCAGTGAGTCAGTATTTTCTAAAAGACCTGTGCGGAATGCTACATAACCATGTACAGGTAAGACCCACTCAAAGCACAAGATAGACCAAATGAGTTTTAATGTAACAAAACACAACCAGTTCGTTGATATGGTCTCAGACATTGCAAAAGTTCTTTAAGAAACCATCACTTGTTGAGTTTAGGTGAAGAATCCAATAATTCTATGAAAAGGCTATTAAAAATATTCCCTTTTCTAATTATGTATTTGCATAAGGCTGGATTTTCTACACATAATTTAGCCGAAGTAACAAATCATAACAAATTGAATACAGAGGCAGATATGAGAACCCAGCTGTCTTCTAGAAGTCAGAAACTAAAAAGATCTGCAAAAGGAAAACCAGTGCCACTCTTCTTGCTGACTTATTTTTGTTTTGGAAAATACAGTTACTTTTCATTAAAATGGTATCTCTGTTAGCATGTAATGGATTTATTTATTTTTAAAGGAATTAATGAAAATATTTATAATTTTAGTTTTAATTTCTACTATGACAAATGCCAAAAGCTGTGACCCACAAAAACAAAAGTTAATCATTTTTAAGACACGAAGGGATCCTGGGACCAAAATCACTGAGATCTGACGCTGTAGGCCCGCCTTCTCCTACCTTAGTCTACATGCAACTGTTTTAATTGAAAACTTCAAACCAAAATATTTTCCATTTTTGTCTGTCAGTTCACTTTTTCATGAGCTATACAGGAAACATCTTCTTTAAATGTGGTTATGAATTTCCCTCTTGTGTAGGGAGAGGGAGACCATATCCAGACAGGAGAAGACTGCCTGTTCCCCCAAAAGGAAGCAAATCCAAACTCGAGATCCAGGGTTTTAGGCGCTTCAGCCACAATTACAGACACAGCTGAGCCTGCTCCACCCTCCCTCACGGACCCAGGCCGTGCAGACAGGAGAGCGACCCACCAAAGATACTTTTTCTTGGCTCAATTCAGGCTAGAACTCTTCAGAGACCTCACTATGATTCTGGATTTCCAGCCAGGAGAGTGGAAGAATCATTTGACATGGTACTCTGGGGTAAGAAGAGGCAACAATGCTCTCTGTAATCCCAATTACCCAAATGGCATAAAAGGTACAGGTGAAATCCCAGACTTCCTTCTCTCAATTCCAAGCACAGAGAAAAGACTTATTGGGCCAGGCTTAACGGTGGGAGGGCTAATACCTACCTGCCCACCCTGCAGCACATCTGGGGTTGAAGAGATTGGGCTGGGCCAGGAAACATTACCAGAAAAGACATTCAGGGTAAGGGGCCTAACATAACTCAGATCTGTCCTTGCAGTGAGAAGGGAGAACTGAACGAAGCTTTTCTCTGAGGCCTGATCACACAAGCCACAGCCCTGAACACATTAAAGTCACTCTCATAAAACCTATAAGTTTCTCGAATAACTTGTCACAGGTGTCACAGTTTTGCTATCACTATCATAAGGCAGACATTGGCTAACTGATTCCCACCGATATCTGCATGTATATATACCTAGTAATCCCCAATTCATAAAGAAACTGCGAAGTAAGTCCTTTGTTAGGATTTCAGCACAAAATTTCCTCCTAGGAAAAAATTGTTCTAAATGGCAACTAGTTAAAAGAGAGCTATATTTTATATGCAGGCCAGATTAAATAGACTTTGCGAGCTGATATAAGAACCTAAAAATTACATTGTTTCCATGGGAAAAGCACATTTTCTAACTATAGACTCTCCATTTGAGGTATACACGGCACTCCCATGCCAAAGCATTCATAGTGACAAACACATCTGAAACTATTAGTTGAAAAGCAAAACACAGAGATTCTTAGATTCTCCTATTCCTCTTATAAAAGGATTCTCTGGAGATAAGGTACATCCCTCAGTGTCAGCAGAGAAATGCAGCTCTGAAAGCAAAGAGTAGAAGAAAAGAAAGGAAATAAAGAAGAAAACAGCTCACCTATGGTCAAGATGACTGAAGTCCTGTAAATTCAATTCCCGGGTGTCTTGTGTCAGATAAATTGTATCCACATCCTATTTGAAATATAAATCGGTCATGTAAATAGTCCACATAAATGACCGGGAAGCAAGAGAGATGCGAAGAGAATCAGACAATGACATAGGCAGATTTTTATGTAATCTAAGTAAGGAAGATTGTAAACAAAAAATGAATGGTGGGAAAAAGAAAGAAAAATAATCCAGCTAAATATTGGAATACTCTCCTGGTGTCCTGGTGTGTGTACACACGCATGTGCACATTAAACACTTACCCATTGCACTTCTTCCCTATATGGAAACCCCAGCCAGTCACAAACACAGGCATACATCTGAGAAAATCCACCTGAAACATATGACAGAAATGTGATCGTTTTTTTGGCTAAATAATTTTTAAATTAAAATTTAAAAGCTTAAATATGGCTGGTGTCAACACAGCTGATCATTCTTTGTTTGAAAAAACAACCAAGATTCTCCTCCCTGTTCTGTAGTAGGTACATAATAGAATGCAATACAGCTTAAATATAGAACTTCTATCCACCAATGAAGCCTGTGCAGTGCTAATTACACCTTAAAACTAATTGTACCTTTACAGTAGTATGCTAGAAATAGACTTCACTTCCTGGCCAGGGGATATCATGCAGCCACTTATATTTTGGTTTTAAAATGCATGCTCACCACAGGGGCCCTGCTCGGGCACAGGCTGGCTGTCCCACAGAGCCTGGAGACTGGCCAGTCGCTCAGATGGCTCCATGGACACCTTTTTCATGATTCTCCTGTAAAATCAATAAGAAAAACAATGAACTTCAAAACTCAAGTGTTTTGAACTGCATATAGAAATCTATTTTGTGATATGCCTTTTTTCAAACAAAGAAGTGTTGCTTAAATTTTGGTAAATATAATTTTTTAAAATTTTAGCTAAAAATCTACATGAAGTCCATAATAAACTCCTTCATTAAGCTTCCTTTTATAAGCTAGAGGCATCTAGTAATGTAAATTGTCTCCATGTTATTTAGCTGTTTTATAACATTAGAGTTTATAGAACTAGTTAGAAAATAGCGTGTTCTACTTAGAACTGTTATTCTGTGTACAGAAAATATAAATTTCTAATTTTTAAAGAATTAAAGTACAATGTTCCTCCTCTATCCTTTCCATAGCACCTCACACAAGTGTCCACCAAGAAACTGGGCATCTCACATTGAAGAGCTGTTCCTTTTGCTCTCTCCCACATGGACTGTTGCCCCCCTGGAGCAGAGGACCTGTCTAATTCCTCCAGCCCCCAACCTGACAAAGGTCCTGCCCACACATGCAGCCGTAGGACATAGTGGTTAAAAGCACAGCCAACCACCATTATTCACAGAACTGGCAAAATAAGAGGACCTACCCTATGGGATACTGACCAGAAGGAAAGAAATTAATACCTGTGAAGTTATCAGAACAACCCCTGATGTGTAGTCAGGTCTCCACAGATAGTAGTTGATGCCATCATAGTTATCACATAGGAAACATTTAATGAATAATCCGTGAGTTCAGTAATTCAGCCACAAAATTGTATTACATGTCTACAGTCTGCAAAGACTACTTCCCAGGTAGTAGGCAGGCACACAGCCATGAACAAAACAGACAGTGTCTCTGCCCTTAGAGAGCGCCAGACAAACAGGCAACATAAGAACAGAAGTGGTCATTTAGGGGAAATTCAGGACAAAAGGTGGGGACGAAGAAGAGGCACTTATTATCTAGTGGAGCAAGGGCAGTGCAGCACGGGGAGCTTACAAGCGCTCCTTAGTATATGATAAATCTGCATGTACTAAGAGTAAAGGAGGACGAAAGGGTTTATTAGGTGAAGCCTGGGGAGGAAGCGTTTCAGATACAGGGAGAGCAAGTTCACAAAGAAGAGAAAGCTTGTGCTTACCAGAAACTGAATATAGTTCAAAAGAGTGGGCAAACAAACATGCCACAGGGATGGGTAATAGATGAGTCTAGGAGCTAGGCAGGAACCAGGGCACAGAGATCTTTGGAGGTCAAATTAAGGGATTTGGGTTTATTCTTAAAATGATGAGGAACCAGGAGAGCCTAAACAGGGATGACTAGATAAGCACTGTAAACAAATGCCTGGGGCCGATGGACACAACTTTTGTGATATAGAGAGAAATAACTTGGGAACTGACAAAGAAATTCCTGTGCCTATAAAAACCCAGTGGGAGGGAAGGTCATGAGTTTTTGGTTGCACCACACTGGAGAGCTGGGAGATCTCAGCAGCCCATTGTGTGTGGAAAAGGGGCGGCTGGCTTGCTGTGGCATCACAGATTGTCCAGGCAGGCAGCCAGAGAAACAGCAGGGACAGAAGGAGCTGAGGATATGACAGCGCTGAGCTGATGGACACTGTGGGCTAAGCGGTCAGGAAGGAGAGACAGGAACGGGTAGAAGAAGGGGGATAGGCCGGCGGCCCCCCGAAAAGTCCCCGTGCTGACATATTCAAGGGAGAAAAAATGAGAGGACTAAAGGCTATGGCTGTGACTGCACCACGGGAGAAGTTGTTCCAGGAAATCACAAGGTCTAGGGCCTGGCCACAAGGGCACCGTGGAGGTAAAGGGGGCCTGGGCCGGGTGGGGGAAAGGGGAGGGCGGCAGCCAGGGCATGGTGAGAGGCTGCCAGCAGGTCGGAACTGCCCAGGGCCAGGCCATGACTTGGGTGCAAAGTGGTGAAACACACACAAAAACACCAATCATTAAGTCCCATTATTCACTGTATGGTACAAAACATATTTTACTCCTTCTGTGATGATTTAAAAGCTTTCGGTCATCATGAATGCCAATCACTGTGTTGGAATAGAAGAAATATTCCCAGTCATCTCAGCTTTTCGACTGAATAGATTCCAAATAAAACATGATAGAGACTGACAAGGTGCCTGCTGGCCTGTTCTACTCTGACAGAAAACCTCAAATATATCCTGCAAAGAAGGTAAATATGAACATTGTGCTTGCATGGAAATATTCCTCCTGCTACTTTGAAATTTTTATGATCGAAGCATAATGAGGTATATAACCAATGGATTTCAAATGTCATAAATTTCTTAAAATTCTTGTGTACATGCACAAGAACTCCAAGCGCAGCACGATCTTTCTCTGCTTTACCAGAAACACCAATCATTAAGTTCCATTATTCTAAAAGTCCTTAATGTGAGGAGTAACTGTGGGTCTAAGAGGACATTCACCATGAAAGTCATCATACAAAATATGGCCATTCGGTATGGCTCATTTTGTTCCATACTATCCTCCAGGTATTTCAGTGGCACTATTTTCTAGCAACATCAAGACAGTGATGCCAAATATTATGCAAAGAAACAGCAAAAGAGTTGAAAGCAGACCCAGATTTACACAGCCGAGTGACAGACATCTTGGACACATGGGCTGGACTTAGGTCTGACTTCATCTCAGATCACATTTCTCTTCTAAAATTCTTGCTTTACTTCTGCAGACTGCAGGGCATGCTATTTCAATGACACAGAGTGAACTTTAGTTAGTCAAAAGCAGGAAAAAAACAAGGCAAAACTCTCTGGCAGGAAGCTGGTAGGATTAACTGTAGGAAGGTGGCAGTCTAGGGTCATAGAAATAAACAAATCTTCAGAGCAGATTTGGAAACCAAAGCCTCAATTTTACTCCAAAAACAACACTGGACATTTAGCCTCGGGGTAAGGGGAGTCGACTAGAGACTCAGGGGGGCTGCAGCTAGTGCGGACGACTGCGCGAGCAAGGCCCTGCTGTGAGGACCCTGCACCTGGTGGGTTCTTCACCTTCAAAACCACTCTTCAAGTCATTCTGAGCTTTTCTAAGGAGCTCTACTTCTGTAACATCTCATTTTCCTTTTTCAAGGAACTAAAATAAGATTTCAGGAACTATAGGAACTATATTCGTTTATGTAAGAGATAAAGTTATAAGAACTAAACTTCCAGAAGGCGGCAACTGTTTCTTATCTGTTCTAATACCATGCACGGAAACAGAGTGAGAGGAAAATCCATGCCACACACGTTGTTTTCTGTTTGTAGCTACATAACAGCAATGAGCCCATCTGTGTGTGCATCACAGGGTACACGCAGACACAGAGAGAGTGTCAGACAGACAGACACGGGATTTGCTGTCAGAATAATTGCAGGTAAATCAAAGTCCTAGCAAACAGATGGGTCAGGCCTGCCACTCACGTGCAGGCAGTTCTACATAGCTGAATCAAGTCCATGTGCATTATGTACAATAAATTTACACAAGATTCAGAAATATTTTTATGTGGCAAGGAACAGTGAACTAGATGACAAGCACACAAGCTTTTTACGCAAATATCACGCTTAAATTGTTGACTTAAAAAAATTCTGATTTTAACCACTAAATTGATTTATTTAAAATTCACTTCCAATGCTCCTCCTATGTAATATGCAATTGTCTACAGAACAGTATATGTTACCAGAATGTTACCACTGCTTTCAAAAAGTGAGCGGACTACCACAGTTTGTAAAAAGCACCTTTCTTTTGTTTACATATTGACTCCTATTTTGACACTTTTCTTCACAATAAACTCACTTTTCATATTTCTATAAGGTTTTGACTTCGTTTTTATTATGGCAGTAAAGAAACATTGTTCTAACAAACCAAAGCTAACAGCCAACTTTCAAAAGTGTCACACATGAAAAAATAATGAAGCATAAGAAAAAAATCATGTGAGAAGGTTACTATTCTGTCACCTAAAGAAGATGTTACTGTCCCATTAACAACAAAATAAATCAAATAATAGACATGCAATCAACTTACATATAAACAAATAATAAAAAAAAAATCATAAACATCAAAGAAATCCCCTACGAACATCACCAATTTCCTTTCTGACTGTGTGGGCTTTCGTTCTGATGCTTCTGGGTACCCGAATGCACAGCATATATAGCTAAAGCTTTTGAAGCACTATTTAAGCAGTTTCCATGAGTTAACTGAAATCCTCACGAAACCACAATAACAGCATTATCCCCATTTTATAGGTAAGGGCATGGAGCATTGAGAAGTGAGGTCTCTCGCCTAGAGTCTCAAGGATCCAGCCAACCTGACATCTTCCAGTTCCACCTTGAGGCTCCCTCCACTTAAGCCCATAAAGCATGGCTGCAGAATTAATTTTCCCTAAGTGTAACAACTATCACCTTATTCTAAAAGTCAAAAACCTCCCCCGGCTCCCTGGTGCCTCTGCAGAGGGACCGCACCCTTATCTCATGCATACCCGCAGGCTTCCGATTCCAGATAGGTTAGGCTGTTGCTGTCCCCTAAATCAGGCTGCAGCCGCACCTGCCCTCCCTCTGCACTCCCAGTGTCCAGGTACAGTCTTGGCCATCTGACCACAGAACTCTCCCCAGGCCCCTCCCTGACAATAGCCCTCCTCTCAAAAAAAAAAAAAAAAAAAAAGAGAACAACATAAATCAAACATTATTTTCTTGACATCTAGAGTTAAATGTGACTTCCTCTTCTCTGACATCTGCTATTTCACTCTCGTCATTATATCACTTGTGGAACTTCCATACATTCTCTTTAGACTATAAACTCTTTGAGGTAAGGAAACATTCTACTTTCTATGTGCAACTGAGGAAGTTCTTGAGAACATTTTCTAAATTAATTCCCACTTATCCTAATAACTTAAAAAAATAAAAACAAAAAACCTAGCTTGGTTGTGAAGAGCAGCCAAGGTTCTTGATATTAGAGAAGCTAAAGGCCACAATGCAAAACAGCTTCCTGAAGAGAACTGCCATGACAGACACCTCTGTGGAAACAGATTCAACAGCACTCGGGATATAAATATCTCCTGGGTATCCTTCACTACCAGCATCTTAGAGGAAAGGCCTCTGATGGTAGTTGGTATCGCAGCCAAGATGAGAATGTTAACAAAGCAATTCTAAAAAGTGATTTGTTTTTTAAATGGAATTTAAATTTTCTTCTTTAATCTTCACACTTTATATTATTTTGAAATAAACTTTCCTTATTTAATGAAAGTGGGGAATGTCACTTTGTAAAGGAAGGAGAGAAGAAGAAATAAATATTCTAACATATACGTGCAGAGTGAGGTGAAGATACTAGTGTAAATATTGATTTTTAACTCAAAAATCATCATTATATTCCCGCCTACATTCTCCTGACTCATTATATTTTGTATATATTTATATACTATTTTTATATATTTGATTTTGATCATGTGTGTTATTTTCTGAATTATATTTGGGTAAAAGCAAAAATTCAGACTTTTGCAGGTACTATGTCATTTATATATAGCCAAACTTAAATTATTCAAGTACTGATTATCTGAACTGAGGGCTGCCCTGGCTGTTTTTGTCCTCCTGATTCTTGATAGTTGCTCATCAGACATTTTCCTGTTGACCAGTACCTGCCAGAAGTGTCCTGAGCCTGGACGGAGATGAGGGCTGGAGACCCCGGGTCCCCACGACAGGCTCAGGTCCCATGTTTGATGAACCAATGACTCAAGCAAGACTTTAGGATTCCAAATATGATTTCATATGGGACATTTTCATGTTCTATATTATTTATGTAAAGGAACTATTTCCCTCACTGACAGCTTTAACTTCAGGCAAACTAAGAATGTAGAAGAGAAGATACAGATAGGATACCCATTTCTTCACCCTCTATAGTCACAAGAACCAACACCAATATAATTACACAGTTCCCAGGCCAAAATCACATAATACAATCTAAGGAGCTTTAAGAGTAAAGGCAGAACATACAAATCACAAAATACAAAGAGTTTATTTTGACAAGCTAATTGTGTGTGTTGAATAGGAAAGCAAAATGAAAGTCGAGTACATTTGAGTTATTTAAATTCTCTGCCAGGTTATTTTCTAAAGAATAATCTGTGCCTTCTTCCACATTGGTACCTTTATTTGAACTGATTCTCCTTTGCCTACTCCTCTGCTTCTAAATTCTCTCCATCCTTTTCAGGTAGATCTCTGTACAGAGGCCTATGCTCATTCACTCCCCTCCTACACTCCATTAGCTACTACCTCAGATGCTTCATGTCACCTGAGCTCAAGTGTCCATAGTGTGAAGCCGGGGCCACTGTCTTCTAACTTCTGTATGCTCCCAGGTAACATCACCCAACACTATATTAGGCACACTGTAAGCATAAATTTATAAGCTCATGCCAAACCTCAGTGAGTATTTACTATGTGCCAACGACTAGAGATCTAAGATTAATAACACCACAGCCTTTGCTCAAGGTGCTTGTAGGCTAGAAGGACAGGTTTGTCTTGTGCTCTATGTCCCTCTTACCTTCTCCAGGACAATGCTGACTGATTACCCTGCCTCCAGCAATAATCTCTCTCTATTACACCGTTCCCCTCATTATGGCCATGTGCTCTAATAGTGTCCATTCTGAATACAAACAAAAATCTCCTATAATTTCTCACATGCCTTTAGCTATACCCCAATTTGTCAGTTACTCCTCAGAGTTTTCCACACATACCACATCCACTTTCTCACTTCGCAATGAACGCAATCTGCCTCTCCCTACCAAATGCTAGAACTGTTCTAAGAAAGGTTGCCTATGCCCTTCACGTCACCACCCCACGGGCATCCTCCGCCCTCAGCGTTTCCAGTGCTCCATGTCAGTTTGTAATCAACACTTCTTCCTTCAGAAAGTCCTCCAGGTTCTGGTTTGCCACGGGAATCCTTTTATTGCTCCTCTTTAATGTGACCCTTAATGTTGGGCTCAAGACACTTTCTCTCCTAGGTAACGTTATCAATGGTCATGCACCAACACCACCTTTACGCTGATGACTCTCATACGAGCTACATCTCCAGACCCGAACCTTCTAAGTTCCAGCCTCACATATCTCACATACAGCATGCCTAAAATAGAATGGTTGGGGTTCCCCCCACCTCGAATAAAAAAAAACCCTTGCCCCAACACATACCCTAGGCACTCTCCACCTCACTGTAGCATGTCATTAAGTTATTAACCAGAAACCTAGGGCCATCGTTGGTCCTTCCTTTTCCTCACCACTGTGACCCCCTACCTAATCCATCTGCAAGTCCTATATCCAAAGTGAACCTTGTATCACCTTCTTTCTCATCATTTCTAACATCACTACCTCACTTCTTGTGGAGTCACCTCTCTCCTAGATCGCAAGTGTCCAAATTAGCTTGTACTTCTCCTCTAGGCCCCTTCCCAATCCACTGTCTAACATCAAAAATAATTTTCTTAATATATATAAGGAATCGTGTCACATCCTTGCTCAAAACCTTACAGTGGCTTCCCAGTGAAACAAGACTAAATTCCAAACTCTTCACAATGAGTCTCTGCATAAACTGACAGCACTTATGTGTCCAGCCTTGTCCTACACCAGTTCTCATCTCCCTCAGCAACCAGCTAGCCTGAGACTCAGGAGCACAAGACTTAGGTTTCAGAAGAAGGACAACCAGAAGGCGCCAGGCTAGCCCTCCATTCTGGTGTGTGAGTGAAGTAAAGACAGAACCCAGTGAACAGCTGTGTAAAGGGCAAAGCTGGTCTCCTAAAGCGAAAGACACTGACAGGAAGCTCCCATCCCCACTGAGCCACTGTCAGGCACCCAGAAAGTCCCAAAGGCATAAACGCTGGGTTTTCCTGCCACTTTGCCTCTTAATTAATAGGTAGAGCATTGTAGGGACATGTTCCATGACGGGCAACAGTTCCCACAATACTCCTGGCAGTCCTACTCAGCAAGGTGCACAGCTAACCATCACAGCTAACCATGTCTAAGTGAGGCCCCATGTTCTCCCTGGTATTTCTCTCAGAGTGCAGGGAGAGCAGTGGGTTGGGGGCAGAGTTCCTACAATCTGTGCATCATCTCTCATTGGGATGGTATTCTGATTCTTGCACAAGCATCTCTCTGCCTTTTCACCTCAGCCAACCTATTCCCCGACTCCCACAGCCCACACACTTCCTATGTGCAAACTGTTACCCAAGCACATAATCCCAATTTTAAACACTCAACAAAAAGAATGGGGGAAAGTACAAACAAAATTTACTAATATCCCTAAGGTGTGTTTCAGAAAACTAAGACGAAAAAGAAAGAAGCTAATTATTATGTTTAGTGTTTTTTTTTTTTAAGTTTCCTTTTACTAAGTAGGACAAAAAATAAAAAATAAAAAGGAAAGTGAAGCACTGTCTTCATTAATACTATATTTGATGCATTTACACAAAGTATTCGGCCCCTGTAATTCTATTCAATAACTGGGAGCAAAATTCAACTGGGGTAAATCTCAAGTTATAGTGAAAGGTTTCTGTTTTAGTCTTATGAGAAGTTAAAGGACTGCTGAATCCCACATCACTCAAGTTTTTTAAAATACAGAAAAATGTAACCCCACAGAAAACCTCAGACACGAAACATCAAGGTTTGAATTAGGGTGCTGATATTTAATGTTTAAGAAGGAAGTGTGAGAGGGGAACTGAGAGAAGGGACGGAGGAAGTTATGCTCTCATCTGCCAGCTTGCAAAAGAACCAGTTCTCTGCTCAGCAGAACTCACACTGGAGAGAGGCCAGGAAATATCCTCCGCAGGCAGGAACCGATGTGAGCCAGCACCTCGCTCACATCCTCAGGCGAGGCCATCCTCATGGACATGCTGGACTTCTCAGTTTCCACAACCATCTGCAAGAGCCGGGTGGGACACTGCTGAATAACGACTCCAATTCCTTAAATTTTTCATTTTAAATTACATAAACTATAAACTCACACTGATATGCACTAATACAATTCCAGCTTTTAAAGAAGCACTTCCTTAAAATAACACTCGTGGTTTAAGACTCAATGGAATATTTAGTAGAGGGTGGAGAGGTTGTCAGAAACACCCAAAAAATAAAACCAGTGTTGCGAAGGGCCAAACTGCAGATTCAAACAGAGCCCCTACATGTAATGAAAACTGAATTTCTACATTTGCATGTGACTTTTCCTCTACCAAGACTTTGTCGTGAGATGCTGTCATACAAAGCCCTACTATCCAGTGTAATTAAGAAACCTCCTTTAGTGAATGCCTGAGGGCAACCTGTTAGGTACCTTTTTATTTTTCAAACATGTTTTAAAAACAAGAAACCTTATAAGGTATTTAAATGAAATTCTAAAACCTTTTGCCTGAGGGAAAAAAGGAAAATCAAATGCTTAAAAAAATTTCAACTTTTCTAAGAAAAGGGGTTACTTAGAAAGCATTATATAAAATGAACAAGGTAATAAATGTTTAGTGCTAGGTAAAGAGTCATTCCTGTAATTAACTACTAGAGCTGTCCAAAACTTATACCAAAATTGTTCTGACTGAAGTCATATAGCGAGTCCTATAAATAAGGATAAATCAACCTGAAAAAAGGGCAGGTCAGAAAAGAACCAATAGGTTTATTAGGGACACATTACAAATAAAAAGAATCAACCTCAGTCACTTAAAAAAAAAAAAAGATATCATTGTCTTAGATACCAAAAATAGTCACATAAAATGTAATCCTTTTGGATTAGCACTGCCTCAAAATATCCTCACACATTTATTTCCTGCTATTAATTTGTAAGAAAATTTGCTGGAGGACCATACTTAAGATGCAACTAACCAACTAGATTAACAAAGCAGTTTTTAGATTTGCTTTAGGTTGTCTTAAAATTAGCTAAATAAGAAATAATAATCTGTTCTTCAAAGTGTGTATGTTAAAAGTAACATAATCTGTCAAAACGATGAGATCAAAGAAAAAGATTTAAATGATTTGAGTCCTAAAAATACTACTTTTCCATAAGGACCCTGAGAGAAATCTGTTAAGTATTTAATGCATACCACCTCTGTGCCGGTTACTTGGCTCCCTGCATAAAAAACATTTTCAATCCTAATTTGCAGTGTGTTAATCAAGAAACCGAAAGCATGGAGGTGTTTACCTAAGAGGTGTTCACTGATCAACCCCAGGCTACCTCAATGAGGATTCTTAAGTGAAACCAAAGCCACTTTGTGCAGTTAGCTCAGATGTTTAATATGCACCTATCTGTGCATGTTTTAAAAATCAGATACTTTGGGAGGCAGCCATTGTGTCTGCATTTTCACCCTGTCCCCAACCTTCCAACCTCTGGGAATTAATTATGTTGTTCACTACTGAGTACTCCTACTTTTTCCACATCCAGTATATCTACTCAGTTCACAGTTAAAGTGTGAGTAATTAGTGATTGGGTTATTCTAATTCCACTTAATCTTAACACCTAATCATCCTTAATTGTACAGGATTGAATAGAGTGACAGGAAAGAAAAATAGGTGACAGGTGGGGAAGAAATGAGCCTTCAAATTCCACCTTACATGAAAGCAGTTGCACAGCCCTGCATAATGTGTCACCCACCACCTTTGTGTAAAGATTGCAACAAAGGGATGGCAGTGAGACTAACACAGGAAATCATTTCATTAGGAAGAACTTGCTCTCAAATATCTCCCTCTTTCCCTGCTATTTCAGCTGGAGAAAAACAATGGAACGCTTTTTGCTTAGACGCTGAGAAGGACATAATCCATGACCTCCAATGCACATTTAAAATAATTAGAAATATAAGCCATTGTATCTTATTTAAGATTTAAATTTCCAACCCCACCCCACCCCCTTTTATAAGGCAGAACAACCTAACTAAACTTTAAGAGGGACATTTTTGACTGAACCCTAGCTAATAGATCTGTGAAGCATTTTTCCTCTAACAGAAACAGCCATGAGTAATTTGTGAAAATCATTCTATGACAGAGCAAACAATTAACCTTATAATTTAAAAAAGTCGCAGGTGTTTCAGCTGTACAAGAAACAGTCTGAAAGTTCTTTAACTATAAAATTTTATCACTGCTTGCCTAGATTTATTGACCATGAAGGCAACAGAACCTGAACTCCAGAAAGGGCTATGACAATGAGACTTGGAGTATAAGATAAAGGTCCCAACATTTCACTAACTCGGCAACACATCTACTCTCATTCATACAACAAAATGTGTATGTCCTAGACAATTATTTGAATGTACAAACTATAATTAAATAATGATAAAAATAACAATGACAAAAAGTTAGTGAATCCCATAGAACATTAGAACATTAGAAAAGCATGTACTAATCAAGGCTAGATCATGAGTGTCACAGGCAGACACTATCGGCTTTATGGTACTACATAAAAGATAATAATAACTATGAATACCAAGGGTCTGAGGTTACACAGGTTTTTAATTCTCAACCTCAACAAGATCAAATGATGTACTTGATAAAAATACAAATGCCTAACCGAGATATACTGAATCCTGTCGTGTGTGTATGTGTGCACGCGCATGTGCTGTGTGTGTGGGGGAGGGTAATGTGATGGAGAGGGAGGGGTACTGTTGAAGGTATCAGTATTTTTAAAAACTCCAGTCAATTCTGAAACATCAAATTACAATTAAGTGACTGGTATTGCCAATATCTTAAACTGCTAGCCCCTCTGTCAAAACAATACTACTGTTTCACTATAATTTCATCTCTAAGGTCCACACCATGAAACCAAGTTTAACTAAAGTCATATTACAGAGCTATTCTTTTGGTACTTAGAGTGACAGAACAGCTCCATGAAACTGAGGATGACTGCTTTACACCCAGAAGGGACAGGACTATACAGAGGTATAAGACCAGTTCTTGCAACCACAAAGGAAGATTAGTCTTGATGTATCAACATCCTTTCTCATAATTAAATGCCAAAATCATAACACATTTTTAATATGACCTTGGTATTAACATTTCGATAGTGTCCTTCTGCCTGCATCCCAATTCCCAAATCATAAAAAAACATTTCTGATTTAAGGACATCAAGAAATCCCTTGTTATGTCATTATTCATGAATGATGTTACCCTACTTATGAGCCAGTATGTTTATCCAAATGGGCAAACATATGGAGCTATAATTTTTCTTCCAAACTCCAGTTTCTGATGATAAACACATAGGATAAAACATTCATCTAAAATGAACTATGGAAAAGTTCCAGGAATTTGTATGTAATCTCAATCAACATAAAGTGACAATTTTGACAATTTCTTTAAGGAATGTTACCAAAACAAACTATACACACACACATACATTTTTTTTATAGTTCTGAAAACTAAAACAAAAAGTTAGAAGAAATTAATAAAGATCAGAGCAAGAAGAATCAATGGACTCAACAGAGGAAATAAAAAATAAAAAGCAAATTCTTTGAGATCAATAAAACTGATAAATCAGACTGATCAGACTGATGCAAAAAAAAAAAACAAATTATCAATATCAGAAATGATAATCAATAGATATTTGAAGAATAACACGTGAATACTATAAACAACTTTGTATCAATAAATTTCACAACAGAGATGAAATGGACAAATATCTTAGAAGACACAAGCTACCAAAACTCACTCAAGAAGAAACTTATGAATGTGTATGAATATTTTTTTAAAATAGAAATTGCAATTAAAAACCTTTCCAAAGGGAAAACTCCAGGCCTAAATGCCTTCACTAGTAAATTCAACCAAACATTTAAAGAATTAATACCAACTCTACATAACAATACATCATGATCAAATAGAGTTAATCCCAGAATGAAAGGTTGATTTAGTATTTGCAAATCAATCACTATAAATCACCATGTTAACAAACTAAAAAGAAAACACACACAATAATCTCAATAGAGAAAACACATTTGAAAAAATCCAATACTAATTCCTGATAAAAACTCTCAGCAGACTAGGAATAGAAAAGAACTTCCTCAGCTAGATAAAAGGCATCTGTGAAAAATCCACAGCTGCCATCAATAACACTTAATGGAAAAAGAACAAATGTTTTCCCTAGGATTAGGAATAAAACAAAGATGTCTGTTTTCATCATTTCTATTCAGCATTTTACTGGAGGCGTTAGCCTGTGCAATTGTCAGGGGCTAAGGTGATGTTACCCTACTGACAAGTCATAAATTAGCCTGTTGCTGCTGTTTTATGAAATCTGGCAGGAGCTAGGTAGAAGACTCCCGGGTCAGAGACAAAGCACTTTGTTATTCATGGTACAGCAAAGGGCACAATGTTTGCATAGATTTCCCCCTAACCCCCACAGTCCCACAGGGTGACATGGAGGGTTCAGGCAGATGCCTACACACACAGTGGGCTACTTACAGGAAAGGAGCCCTGGAGCTTGGGGAATCACCTGTCTTCACAGTAAACAGTAAGCAAGCTGACTCTTTGTTCAGAGAGAAACAATCATCACCCCCAAGGCTGCTCATCATGCATATAACCCTGAGAGGAAACCTGGGTAAAGTAGTCACAGCATGAATTCAAACCCAGTAAGACGTGTGGGAACCACGAGGAATTTCTCTCAGCAGCAATATAGCAAGAAAAAGAAATAAACAACATCAATATTCAAAAAGGAAGAAGTAAAACTGTCTTTGCTTACAAAAGACAGTCATCTGTGTATAAAATGATATGATCTGTTGGGGGGGGCTACTAGAACTAATAGGTGAGTATAAACAGATAACAAGATGCAAGAGCAATATGCAAAAACCAATTATATTTCTATATACCAGTAAGAACCAATAGGAAATTAAAATTTTAAAATAATACCATTTATAATAGTATCAAAAAAAAAAAGAGATACTTAGAAACAAATCTGACAAAAGATGTATAAGACCAATACACTGAAAGCTACAATAAAATACAACTAAAAAAAATTGGGTCAAAAACTCCATATTGTCAAGATGTCAATTCTCCCCAAACTGATTCATTCATAGAGTCAGCATAATCCAAATCTAAAATTCATAAGGAATTGCAAAGGACCTAGAATTACTCAAACAACTTTGAAAAGGAAGAACAAAGTTGAAGGACTAATGTCTGATTTCAAGACTTACTATGAAGTTACAGTAATCAAGACAGTGTGATAGTATCATAAAGATAGACAAATACCAAAGGTACAGGATTCAGAGTCCAGAAATAGACTGACATTTACATGAACTGATCTTCAACAATAGTGAAAGCCAGTTCTGTGAGGAAACAATATTCTTTTATACAAACAGCACTAGAACATATAGATATACTGTATATATGCAAAAAAAAAAAAAAGAACAGTGATCTACATATTGCTTACTTTATATACAAAAATTACCTCAAAATGGATCAGTCATAGAAATAAATGTGTAACCTAGAGTTAGAAAAATTCCTGGCCTTGTGTTAAGCAAAGACTTATTCAATCTGAATAAGCACGATCTATAAAAGAAAATTTTGATAAATTGGACTTCATCAAGATTTAAAACTTCTGCTCTTCTTGAAAGGCACTGTAAAGAAAATGAAAGGACAAGCTGCAGACTGAGAGAAAATATTTATAAATCATATATCTGATAAAGGACATGTGTTCAGAATATATATAGTAACTCTTAAAACTATAAGAAAACAAACAACTCAATTTAAAAAAATGACGAAGGATAAATTCGAAATGACACTTGACTAAAGAAGATACCTGATGGCAAATAAGAAAATAAAAAGATGTTCAATATCTTTAGTCATTAGGGAAACACAAATTAAAACAACAATGAGAAAGCTTATTAGAATGGCCAAGAAGTTAAATAGACTGACTATGCTGGTGTTTGGGGGTGTGGAGGAACTGGAACTCTGTTGGTGGTAATGTAAAATGACACAACCACTTTGGAAAACACTGTGGCAAATTCTTAAAAAGTTAAACATATACCAACTTTACGATTAAGCCATTCCACTCCTAGATGTCTACCCATAGGAAATGAAAGCCTATGTCCAATCAAAGACTTGTACATAACTGTTCATAGCAGCCTTACTTGTCATAGCCAAAGCTGGAAATAGCCCAGATGTCCATCACCAGGTGAATGGATAGGAAATTGGGAAATATACATACAATGGATATCAGCAATAAAAAGGAATGAACTATTGAGACATGCAACAAAACAAATCAATCAAAATATTTATACTGACTGAACGAAGGCAGATAAGGAAGACTACATACTGTATGATTCCATTCATATAAAATTTTAGAAAAGGCAGACTAATCTGTGTCAGCAGAGAGCAGGTGCGTGCCCCTGAGGAGAAGGGCTGGATACATTAAATACTTTGATCGTGGTAATGGTTTCATGAGAATACATATGTCGAACTCATCAATTGTACACTTCAGTTTACTACATGTTACTTATAGCTCAATACGACCATTTTTTAAAATCTACATTTTATTAATATCAAAAAGTTAATTTATCCCTATATTCCCCAAAAGACCTTATATAGTACTACGAAATTTTAGAGCAAAACTTGTACAAAATCTCTAAGGAACAGCATTTTCACTCTTACATCACCCACTAGCGAAGAGCTAATTAGTTCTTTTCAACCTGTGTTGTAGAGAATGTTTTCCGTATCAGAACCAATGCCCGACTCCTACGCACTCAGCCTCATCGGCCTCTCATCCAGAAACTTCCATTTTCCCTAATCTTACTTTTTAAATTATCTCAAGAAACTTTCAACAGCAAAACCAAACAGAAGCTGTTTCATGGTTTCAGAAAATCAAGAGGTGATGACCTTGCAGTTATGACAACCAGGTTTCTGTTGTCCACACTCACCTGAGTTGGCTTGCTGCAAGTGACACCGTGAATCTCCAAGTAACTGAAGGTTAACTCGAGCTGCAATTGAGGAAGAGAAAAAAAGATCTGTAATGAAGGTTTTAAAATATAATTCAAGGTAAAAACACTACAGTTAGAAATGCTACCAACTTCTGAAAGTATGCTGGTTCGGTATCTCCATTCATTCAATAAAAGAGGACCTTGATTGATCATATTTCAGAAAAAAGTATTATTCACATCCCTGATGGGTTGAAAGGAAGGTACATATTTGACTTTTTAAATTTAATCCAGGAACATATCCAATGTAGTTTTGTACTTTTACTCTAGTAGTTATTTAGAGAAATGAATATATGAAGTGAGCTACTTAAATATATTTTTTTCTTTTATTTCAAAATTTTGCTTCAGAAAATCACACAAATGAAGTCAATGTTGGTTTTCTCTTCTTTCTAAACACTTATTTACCTCTTTGGATTGCACCCTGACCCATTTCTTCTATGATCGTTCATAAAAATTCACATTTTGAATGGATTTAGAGAGATAATATTTATGAATTTTAAACTGCACTTAAATGAAACACACATAAAGTCTTCTTTCTTTCTGCATGTGTAGATAAATGATTCATTTTTTTTTTTTATTTCAATAAAAAGTGCCCTTTCCTCTCTTCTCATGTAATCGGCATTTCTTTTTCTTCAAAACATCTCTTGACTTGCACTCTCTGCCTGTTTTTCCTGGACAATAGCCACTAATCTTTCTCCCGGTTTTGCAGTCTTTCGTTCTACTACAGCAAACAGTCCCAGGGCACAGGACTGGAGACAATGGAGGACTGAGTTGGATCAGTTTATTTTGCCCTCTCACCTTAATGCTAGAACTGTAATGAGAAAAGAACCCATCCAGAAACAAATCCACGAGACCCTTGGTTCTGCTCACTGGATGAAAATTAATATTTTCATATGCTAGCCTTTGGTTTAATGCCAAAGCTTCGTCTTTGAGTTAAGCCTACCAGCTGGCCCTCTAGTGGCATTTCCTCTATGAGCCATATTGTAATACAACTTGGAGTAAGAACTTGAAGATACTTGCCAAGCAGTATGAAGGCAGACATTTCTATATTATTATGTTTCCCATCCCTTCAGCCTTTAACAGTTTAACAGCCTTAACAATATAGTAATTTTTTAAGTAATTCACATTGTTCACATTCAATCTTTCATAGACACGACCTCCTTTAGAAACCATATTTCATTGGTATGTGAAATATCTTTAATAAATATACTGTTTTTTTAATTTAAAAAAACTTTCAAATAAAGTTGAGATTCAATATTACATTAGTTTCGAGTGTATACCATAGTGGTTAAACATTTATATAACTTGCAAATATCTCCAATAAGTCTAGTACACCCAGACACTACACATAGTTATTACAATATTATTGACTATATCCCCTATGCTGTACTTCACATCCCTGTGACTATTCTGAAACTGCTAATATGTACTTCTTAATCCCTTCATCTTTTTTCACCTAGCCTCCTAAATCCTCTCTCATCTGACAAGCATTAGTTTGTTCTCTGTACATGAGTTTTCTTGTTTTGTTTGTTCATTTATTTCATTCTTTAGATTCCATATAAAGGTAAAATTATATGGTATTTGTCTTTCACTGTATGACTTTTTTCACTGAGCATAATACCTTCTAGGTCCATCCATTTTTTTTCACAAATGGTAAGAATTCATTCTTTATTATTCCACCGTATCTATGCATCATCTCTTCTTTACCTAATCATTTATCAACAAGAATTTAGGTTGCTTCCATATTTAGAGTATTATAAATAATGCTGCAATGAACATAGGGATGTATATATCTTTTTGAATTACTGTTTTAGATTGCTTTGGATAAATATCTGGAAGTAAGATTACTGAGTCATATGGTTGTTATATAATATTTTGAGGAAACACCATACTGTTTTCCATAGTGGCTGCACAAATTTACAATTCTACCAACAGTATATGAGGGTTCCCTCTTCTCCACATCCTTAAGGTATAGTCTGATATCAGGAAGTATGACTCTCAGTCTGTGTATCTTTTGATTTGAAGTGGGTCTCTTATAAGCAGCATATGTATGGGTCTTGTCTTTTTGATTGGAGTATGCAATCCATTTAAAGTAATTATTAATAGGTATGTAGTTATTGCCATTTTACTATTCATATTTTCAACCTTTTTTCTTCTTCTTAAAAACAGCTCTTTAATATTTCTTATAATATTGGTTTGTTGGTGATAAACTGTTAGCTTTTTCTTGTTTGGGAAGCTTCCCAACCCCCCCAGCTTTATTGAAATATAATAGACAATGAGTTGCTTGCATTTACACTGAACAATTTGTTTTATTCAATTATAGTTGGCATATTAGTTTCAGTTGTACAGCAGCAGAGTGACTAGAGATCTATATCTCAAAGTGATCATCCCACTAAATCTAGTACCTCTCCTTCTCCCTTACATATTTATTACATTGTTAACTATTTTCCTTATGCTACACTTTATATCTCCATGTCTCTTTTGTAACTATCCATTTGTACTTCTTAATCCCTTTGCCCTTTTTCACTATCCCCCCAACTCCCTACCATCTACGAGCCCTCGAAATATTCTTTGCATCTATGAGTTTGTATCTGTTGTTGTTTGTTTTGTTCCTTAGATTCCACATGTATGGGAAATCAAGCAACAGTTGTCTTTATCTGACATATTTCATTCAGCATAATATCCTTTTGGTCATCACCGAAATATCTTTTTCCATCCCTTCCTTTTAGTCTGTGTGTGTCTTTTAATCTGAAGTGAGTTTCTCGTGGATAGCATATGTATGGGTCTTGTGTTCTTATCCATTCAGTCACTCTATCTTTTGGTTGGAGCACTTAATTCTTTTCCATTTGAGGTACTTGTTGATAGGAATGTAGTTATTACCATTCTTTATTCCTATTTTTGATATATGTTCTTTCTTCTTAAAGAAGTCCCTCTAACATTTCCTGTATTACTGGCTTAGTGAAGGTAAATTCCTTTAGCTTATTTTTCTCTGGGAAGCTCTTTACCTGTCCTTCGACTCTGAATGATAGCTTTGCTGGATAAAGTATTCTTGGTTGTAGATCCTGGGTTTTCATCACACACTGACTATTTTGGGCCAAGCCCTTCTGTCCTGCATAGTTTCTTTTGAGAAATCAGCTGCCAGTCTTACGGGTGCTTCCTTAGAGGTAAATCACTGCTTTTCTCTTACTGCTTTTAAGATTCTTTCTATTTAAACTTTGGCATTTTAATTATAATGGGTCTTAGTGTGGGCCTCTTTGGGTCCACCTTTTTGAACTCTTTGAGCTTCCTGGGGTGGTATGTCTATTTTCTTCAACAGGTTAGAGAGGTTTTCTATCATTATTTCTTCAAATAGCTCTTCAACGTCTTGCTTTTTTTTTCAGGTACGTCTATAACAGGATATTTTTACACTGAATTATGCCCCCTAGTATCCTTAATTATTATAGTCTTGGCTTCTTTCTGATTGAGTGTCCTTGTCTTCCTCATCTTCTATATCGGTGGTTCAAACCTCTTCTTTATTCACTCTGCTGACTCCCTCTAATGTCCTCTTCATCTCAGATAATGTGTTCTTCATTCCTGACTGGTTCCCTTTTATAATTTCCATTCCCATTTTTGTTTTTTTACCTCTTTGTTAACGTTCTCACTGAATTCATCTACACTGCTCCTAAGTTCATTGAGCATCTTTATAACCAGTGTTTTGAACTCTGCATCTGTTAGATTGCTTGACTCCATTATTTCTGGATCTCTGTTCTGCTCTGTTCTGTTCTCTCACATGGTTTATGCTTGTCTTTCCATTTTGGCTGCCTTTTTATGTCTGTTTTTAGGTACTAAGCAAAGCTCTTAAGTCTCCCAGTCTTATCAGTGTGGCTTTGTGTGGTAGGTGTCCAGTGGCACAGTCGTGAGAGGAGTTCAGCTGCAGGCCGAGTTTAGCCCCAGCTTGTGCCCTCTGGAACCACCTGTTAAGATTCAGCAAGCAATCCACAGATGCTGTGCTTATAGCTACCTCAAGAAACCATACCAGAAACCGAGGTCAGCTGCCACCAGTGAGTCTTGGCACTGCTCTGCAAGGAGCACGGGATTCACCAAGGACACTACTGGATGTGGCTTGGGAGGGGCCACAAGTTGAGGGAGGTGGAGTTTCAGGGAATCCTCTGGATAAAGCGACCTCCGTTACCCAGTTTGATGATGTCTCAGCTATGGCAGAGCTGTGTCTGCACATTGGGATGGGGGAAGGCTCACCAGAAGAACAATGGATACCTCCAATACTTCTGCCCAGGAGAAAGCCTCACCTTTAGCTCTCACTCAAACAATTCAGTGTCCCGCTGTAAGTCTCTGGTACTCCCCCCCACCCCAAGCAGCTAACCTGGTTCTGGTGCTCAGTGAGCAAGTAGTTAGTCACCACAAAGGTCTGCTCACGGATGTGGCTCCTTTAAGAGGCTTCTGCTACTGCCACTGCTGCAGCCTCTTTCCCACTCAGTCGCTAGGGACCAGGCAGCCTCATGTCTTTGCCCCCTCCTACCTTCCACCACTGCAAGGTGATTTCTTATTTCTCCCTGTGTAGTGCTTCTGTTCATTTAGATCCCAGGCAACTCTGCTTGCTGTTTGCTCCATGTTTCCATCACAAATTTGATTTGGTCACAAAAGGGATAAACAAAGCCTCTATCATCTACGTCATTTTTCCCCCAGATCTATGGTTGGGAAGCTCTTTATCTCTCCTTCAATTCTAAATGAGCATCTTGCTGGGTACAGAAATCTTGGTTGTAGATTTTTAGTTTTCATCACTTTGAATATTTCATGCCAATCCCTTCTGGCATGCAAAGTTTTCATTGAAAAATCAGCTGAGTCTTATCAGCTCCCTTGCAGGTAACTGCTTTTCTCTTGGCTGCTTTTAAGATTCTTTTTCTTTAGCCTTTGGCATTTTAATTATGATGTGTCTTGGTGTGGATCTCTTTGAGTTCATCTTGTTTGGGGCTTTCTGAGCTTCCTGGGCTTGTCTGTCTATTTCCTTCAATAGATTAGGGAAGTTTTCAATTATTATGTCTTCAAATAGCTTTTCAATTCCTTGCTCTCTTCTCTTTCTGGTACCCTATGATGCGAATGTGGGTATGCTTGATGTTGTCCCAGAAATTCCTTAAACTACCCTAATTTTTTAAAATTGTTTTCTTTTTGCTGTTCCAATTGGGTGTTTTCCATCACCTCTTACAAATTGCTGACTTGCTCCTCTGCTTCATCTAATCTGATGTTGATTTCATCTATTGTATTCTTCATTTCAGTTATTGTATTCATTTCTGAATGGTTCTTTTTTATGGTTTCCATCTCTTTGTGTAAATTCTCACAGAGTTTATCTATTCTACCCCTAAATTTATTGAGCATTCTTATAACCAGTGTTGAACTCTGTATCTGGTAGATTGCTTGTCTCCATTTAATTCTTTTTCTAGACTTTTGTTTTGTTCTTTCATTTGGGACATGTTTGTCTCCTCATTTTGGCTTTCTTCTTGCATTTGTTCCTATGTCTTAAGTAATCTGCTACATCAAGCAGTCTTGGCATGGTAGCTTTATGTAGAAAGTGTCCAGTTGGGCCCAGTGGTGCAGTCTCCCTGGTCACCTGAACCAGGTACTCCAGGGATATCTTTTGTGTGGGTTGTGTGTGCTCTCCTATTGTAGTTGAGCCTTAATTGCTATTGGCATGTCAGTGGGTGGGATTGATCTTCAGGATGACTGGTTGTGAGGACTGGCTGTGATGACATCGTATAAGCTGTTGTTCGGGGGCTGACCCCACAGAGCGTGGTTCACTTTGGCAGGAATCTGGTGCCTGCCAAGTCCACCCTTTGGGTGTATCATTTGTGGACCCAACTGGGTGGTGCTCTGGCTGGCCACTGGGTGTGTTGGTTTGGGGCCCTCTTGGGAGGGGCTCTAGTGCAGGCCCAGGTCAGCTGCTACCTGTGCCTGGCAAATAGCCATCTGGTAGAAGCTATAAAGTGATCTGCAGTTCATAGTGGTGTGTGCTTGGCTTGAATTGGCCTAAGATAGGCTAAGCTGCAAATGGAGGCTGGATGCAAGTAATGCTTGACTTGGGTCACTTAGTAATAGGTACAGGGGGCACTGAGGCAAGATGCTACTTATTTGGGGTTTGCGGGCCTTTGAGAAATTTTAGTAAAGTCCACCGTGTGGAGTGAGGACCACTGATTGAGTGCAGTAACTGCTCAAAGAAGTTCAGGGTCAGTTCTGGAGTTGAGTGGGCAGAGTCATAGGGAATTACCAGGGCAGGGCAAATGGTGTTAGCCAGTTTAATGGAGACTCAGACTTGTTGCCCACCTGTGCCTGCCGGTTGGGTGCAAGGGAATGGGGGGAGGTTCAACAAAGGAAAAATGGCGCCTACCAGCTCTTCTACCTGCACCTGCCAGGTGGGTGGAAGAGGCTCAACAGGTACACTCTCACAACCCAGCAGCTAAGAAAATGCAGCTCATGTCATCAGCACCATCAGGGATGGCATGGAAAGCTCTGGTCGATGTGGCACAGTGACACTAGTTGGAGGTCAGCTAAGATGCTTCCACTGGACCCGAGGTCTGTCACTGGGAGAAGCAAACTGCCAGGGAGCCAGGGAAGCTTTGTGATGTTTCAGCTGGGCCACGAAGAATGACTTCAAGTTTATCAAGCAAAGATGGAGTAGAAAAGGAAAATCAGAGAAATTTTTTTTTAAAATTTAGCATTTGTATAATCAGAAAGGAATAAGACAGCAGGTACCCTAGCCTTTGACTAGCAAACAGTAGGTTGGTATCTTCCCAAAGTTCAGCAAAACTCCTGCAAATCTTTAGACCATTAAGCAGTCCATTGCATTGCAGCACCATGCCATCTAGCACATAAATAGGTATTCAAAAACACTGGCTAAATGTTGAATTTTAAAAAGCTAGGAGGACTAAGAAAATTAGCAAGTCATATGGCAACCCTAACATCATAGCACATGAGGTTGAAAAATCTCCCATCCCACACCCATCTTACTGGATCTGGCGGGGCCGACAGCTCAAGTCAGGAAAAAGGAGGAAAGAGTAGGACCTAGTGAGCCTACCTCTTCTTTCTCCTATTCACAATCCTGAGACAAGTCGACTTTGTATTCTTTGAGCTATTCTCTAATATATTGCTCACCTGAAAGGCTACTGTGTGGATTAAGTGAGATAATATACTGAAAATATACTTAGTAGATAACTAATTAAACAAAAGTAATAACAAGGAAGTGAAGCAGCCCCTGCTCTCATCCTTCAATGAGAATCACACATCTGTCACCTACTCGTGGAAGCATGATGCTGAGCAGGTTACTGTACCTCAGTTTCCTCACCTGTTAGGTGAGTAATAACAGAACATTGTGGTTTTCATACATCTCTTTAAGGAAAAAATCTTATTTATTAAAACAGCACGCAATAAATGTAGCTATCACCATCTTTTTAGGAAAAAATTCCTAATTTTTTGTTACTAGTCAGTGCATTACCTATAAAATTGGTCAACAGCCTTTTGTTAGCATTAAAAAAGTTTTGAAAACAATCGTTGTGCCTAGTTCACAAGCTATCACTTCAGATTCTAATTTGTACCACATAATGAAGGACATCTTATATGTTAAACACATCTTGTAAGGAACAAAGTGGTACCGTGTTATTTTCTAAGCACCACCAGAGTTCATGGGGAATGGCTGAGCTGGTAATGCACTCCCCTTAGAGCTACGAAGGTTCTTTCCCACCTGTCTAAGCCTTAGAAAAATCTGCCATTACTAGACCAAAGAAAATAAGAACTTGATGTGAAAAAAGTGTACACATGCCCCAGTTGAGAGAGAGGAATGACTGGAGCCCACAAGCCTTAGGACACAGAGCACCAAATGCTTCACCACCTTTCTTGGAACACCTTTCCATGAAGAGGGAACAAGGAGTAAAAATTAGCCTAAATCATAAGTCTACATATTTGAGGGCTGAGTGTATGTGCAGTGCGGGTGGGCGGGGAGAGGAGAGAAGCGAGGGGGAGAGGGAGTGTGTGCACATGTGTGGCAAGGAGGAACCTCATCAGTACTTACCTTGGTGGGGATTCGTGCTGTGAGAAGGAAGGCTCGGCATGATGTGAGCACCTGCAAGACAGAAGCAGCAGCATAAGTATCACAAAGTGGGCCTGATGGGCTCTGGTGTTACCATGGGACGTGAATGAGGGATGCTGGGCATAAGAAACAGGACTAGTCCCTACTGGTCTGCCTGTCTGTCTGCTGTCTCTGTCTCTCTACCTGCCTCTATCTACCTGATTCTATGTGTGTATCTCCTAGTCTATCTGTCTCTTCTGGCCCTCTCCCCGACCCTTCCCTCAATACCTTCTCTCTGCTGTTACTGCCACCATCCAGACGGTGCCGTATGCCATCTCATTCTTGTCCGTCCTCTGGCACTCCCTCTGCCTTCACTCTACCCTCCATTTCCCAGCACTTTCTCTACACCTATCACTTGAGACCTTATATGTCATTTATGCCTACTGCAAAGTAGTAGACACCAATCACAGAAGAAATAGCGCACTCTGGAATGGTATTTCATTTGCTGCAAAGAAACTTGAACAAAACATAAAATAAAAATGACATGACACCTTTGGACTTACACAGTAAGCATACTGGTAATTAAGTGATTACAAGGTCCCCTGTGTAATCTAACTAATAAGTCTTAAAAACTAATCTCAAAACAGGCACCCGAACAACTGGCACGCAGCGGCA
Organism: Rousettus aegyptiacus; assembly: GCF_014176215.1. Taxonomy (NCBI): domain Eukaryota; kingdom Metazoa; phylum Chordata; class Mammalia; order Chiroptera; family Pteropodidae; genus Rousettus; species Rousettus aegyptiacus. Next base: position 44,491,125 of record NW_023416292.1, on the reverse strand, counting down.
ATCACTAGCGCAGGCGTGGCCTGGACTCCTGCCCCCTTACAAGTGTGGTTTTGGGGAAGAACGCCTCCCACCAGCAGCGAGGCATCAGATGACCTACCCTGTCCTGAACACTCACCACAGGGGGCTTCTAGGGGCCACTGACTATTAAGTGGGTCAGCACATTTTTAAAAAGAGAGGAAAAACCCCTAGAATGTTCATATGGATTCACCTTTTGAGTATAAAGTGCATTTTCTGACCATACATAGATATGTGATGTTGTAACCGTCACGTCTGTTTCGCTCTGTGGCCTGTGTGCCAGCTCCCTTTCTGTAAAACTATTTTAAAGGCAAGGTAAGCACACAGTTGGACATGGGCCAAAATAATTTGCTTGAAAAGAGAAATATCCATAAAGGAGTCCAGGCTTTGAAGGAAAAATTTTGTGGGGCTGGTCCCCATTTCTGGTAGTTAGCTAGGGTCCCCAGAGGCACAGGCTGTTCTTAGAAAGTTTGGAAGGGGATGGGGTGGAATGGGTGAAATCCTCCGAAGTGGACCCAGCTTTTTCTGTGACTTCGCCCACATGAGCACGGCATGATAGCAGTATTTTGAAGCAAGAATGAAAAACTACAAATGCTACAGTTCCCAGAATTGTGCCTCTTTCTCTACCAACATAAATTGAGCTGACAGATGAAATGGAGCTACAGTCATGCTGGGAATCCCAAAGAACTCCGTCTCCTAGCTTTCCTGTTTGGCTCCAAGACAGCCCTAGGATTATGGCCCAGGAGGTCTTACAGCACACTCAGAGTTCTAGCAGGTGAGGGGAAAATCACACAGGAAAACTCCCAACTTTTCCCATGTTTTTCAACACATTCCAGTTTTACCACTGAGAATCCTGCATCCTGGAAACCAGGGGTTTTGGTCACCCTATTTGCTTGTGCTTTATCAGGAAGACAGATTCAAATTCTGGCTCTACCGCTTTCTAGCTGTTTAACTCCGACAGTTAGTTAGTTACCTTCTCTGTGCTTCAGTGTGCTCACCCGTGAAACAAGAAGACTATCCCTCTGCGGGACTAACACTGTCATTTTAAATAAGATACAAATAGAGTAAAGCTGTAGCCGGGCTCCCAGAAGGTCTTTGCCAAAATACCAGCTCTTATGTCACAGTAACTGATGTGACAGCATCTTAAATTTAGATTCCCAAAGTAAGATTTAGTTAGACATATTGGATTTTTAAGTAACAGTTTGTCAACAAAACAAAACAGAACAAAACAAAACAAAACCCACAAAGATTCTGAGACACCTCCTAGGCTGAAAATTTCAGTTCAATATACATTTTTGATCTTGAAAGAGAAGAATGTTCTTGCAAAGTTAAAAATAATGGGGGGCATCAGAAGGTGCTCAGCCAAGGACTCTTAATCACAAAGGGCCAGCTATAACCCCACTCTTCAGGGCCACTCTTCCACAAGGGTCTTAGCATGCAAACCACATTTTCAATCTCTGTAATGAATTTCCTCTCCCTTTCATTGAAATGCAAGCAGACAGCCTGGTTCCCTCTGAGGCTTCTTGGTTCAACTTTTAACTTTAAAATTTCACTTGGAAACATTTATAAAAATCCTTACTACTGCTAAGACTCAACTTAGCATTGAAGTCTCAATTTTTTTACAGAGATTATACATAATGAAGTCAGCTATGGGACCTTCTCACTGCACTCATTAAAAACTGAAATAATACCTGTTTTACCCTCTTAAATAACTCCATTGCCTAAAGCCTCCCCCTGCACAAGTAATCCACAAATTCGCGCCCCCCTAAATCCACATTCCCTCTTTCAGATTACCAAGAACGCCTTTCCTTTAAAATTGAACTCTACACAGCAAACATTCAAAAATGGTCTTATATCCCCAAAATGCTCTCTAATGAACAAATAAACTAAATGACGAATGCTATTTTATACTTTTCCTCTCTTCCAAACTCCCAGTTTCCAAGTACATTGTAAACAAGACCTCACTAATCCAAGACATACACTTCGGGGAGGGAGGGACGAGTGCGAGGACCTTTAACCACTATTGTGCGAGTGTGACTGACAGGTGCCAAGGGACTTGTGCAAAGTCACCCAGAGAGCTGCGGATCAAAAATCTCTCTTGGCGCTGAGCCTCAGAACATCCCATTGTACGCAGCTATGATGACCATCACCCTCTCTGGCCAAAGCAGAGGACACTTCACCCAAAAAGAATACAAGACAATGCATCATTTTAGTGCAATTTCTGGTCCTAAATTCCTTATAAAAATGGATTGCCATACTTCTCGAGCATCTGTATCTTTCTTACTGTCATTAATAGGTGTGCCCTGACAAAGCATATAGTAAAGTACAGGATCTGCAAATGACTACAACCTGTGGGCCAAATCTGGCCTCCCTACCACCACCTATTTTTATAAATAAAATTTTATTGGAACACAGCCATACCCATTGTAAATGTATCATGTCTAGCTGTTTTCGCACTAGAAGGCAGAGTTGAATAGATGCAGCAGAGATTTTTATGGCTCCAAAGCCTAAAATATTTACTATCTGTCCTTGACAGAAAAAGCTGTCAACCCCAGACCTAGTGGTTTAGAGGACAAACCATGGGGTCAGGTTGCCTGGGTTGCAATCCAAGCTTCACTACTTAATATCTATGTTACTTAAGGCAAACTCCTTACCATTTTCTGGGGCTCAGTTTCCTATTCTGCAAAATGGAAGCAATAATCATATCTACACCTCATGGCGCCATGAGTTTAAATGAGTTAATATATGTAAAGTGCTTAGAAGCATGCTTAGGCACATGAAAGTACTACATAGTGTTTGTTATTATTATTTATACTTTGATTTTATAAGAAAATAATAAATGTTCATAATAGTCTAAACTAAGAGGAGAGTCATCAGATTTAGCCCGGGTTTGGCCGCAAGCTTGTTGAAAACCTAACTCTAAACAAGTCACCATCTCTGTAGACCTAAATTCACCCCAACTTAAAATAAAAGGGCTGAGCAAGTCTCTCAGTTGCCTTCCTGCACTCTGGGTCCATGATGTAGGCCACTTCGGATCTCCCAGGACTCTGCTATGCTTTGGTCTGTGTGGTCTGCTGGGAATGGCCGGTTCCCAGTAAATACTTGCTAAGGACAGATGCTACCTCAACAGTAGGACAAAGAAGCCACTGAAGTTTGGTTTTCGCTTCAGATGTCTAGTTCTAGGGGATGCCTTTGTATGCTAACATCTGTGCAAATCCTTTTCTTTTCACCTGGCTATTTATGCCACTGTACAGAAAAGGAATGTGTACATATAGCTCGTCAGACATAATCACTTAATTCTTTCTGCAGTCTCATTGTTGCAAGTTGTAAGGCATTATCAAGGCATGAAAGAAAACAAACATAACTAATTTTCCTCACAGATGAACATGTGGTGACTTCAAAACAATATGAATTTTTCTTAATGTCACTACCTATCAGACCTTTTCAAAAAACTCTGGAATCTGCTACATTGACTCTATTATAATGACATATTTTTAAAGGCAGAATGATGGTCTGACCATAATCTCTAGAATGGTGACACTTCTTAGACAAAGTATAAAGATGAGGCCAATACCTAGCTCCAGTCCCACAGGGTCTAGGAAGGATTCACATCAAGGTGCGTGTGTGTGGCAGTTTCTGCCCAGACCTCTCAGCACGGGGTGAGTGGTGGTCAGAGTCTCACAGGTCTGCACATGGCAGGCTTGGGAAGGGATCTCTTCTAGTTACTACTATCATATTTGTTTTACGTGAATTCACCAACGGTACAGTCACTGTCACGCAAGAAGTACAGAAAACATACAACATGATTATAAGGCCATATTATCCCAATTATTAAAGCTTCTCCTGCTTCCCCAGCACAGGACCAGCCAGTCTCTTCTGGAAGATGTCATGAGAAAGTCACTAGAACACAATTCTAGCTAAAAATCACAAAGCTGAGATGGATCTGGGGGTAGGTTTATCCAATTCCTTCACAGATGAAGAAACCATGCTGACTGGTTTAAACAATTCATCTGCTTCCACTGGGGCTCTTTGTTTTAAGAAACAGAATTTTAAGCACAAATTTATTTAAAGGAAATGAGTAGTTATCATCATCAAAAAAGAGAACAACCAACCAGAGCTCAAGAGGGACAGAAACCAAATCAACTCTACAGATTTGAGAAGCAAGAATGAGAGAGGAGTCCCTTCTGGCTGCTCATGCAGAGTGAATGGACTCCAGTCACTTTTCATCTACGTTTGACCCCTTGTCAAGATTCAAAAGCTAAAGCGAGAAACCCCTGTCCTGGGCTTGGTGCCCAACAGAGACCACACGATTACTTTAAAGGAAAGACAAGTGACAGTTATGGCTGAGTGACAAAGAACGCTGGCTCCAAAGGCAGTAAGCCTGGGCATGAATCCCCACTAGACCAATGACTACTAGCTGTGGAAAAATATAACCACATTATCACCTACTGAGATAACGTCGTGGGGTATTCGGAACAAGACCTGGCACATAAACACATATCCTTGGGCAAAAACAATGATTATAATATGGGCTGCGGTCGCTTCCCAACCCACACCACTTCCACTTCTCAGCCATGTTTCCTTGTCTTGTCTCATCTTCTCAGGTCCAAGAGACACAAATGTCACTTCTTTACTCTTCCCTTTCTGTTATATTAGCATTTTCATCCAATGAAAAAAGCACACATTTTCCTTCCTTCTCTCAGTGCAAATTTGTGAAATATTCTTCCATTTTGCAGACGTGTGCATGGCACATGGTAGGGGATTGATTTAGATTTAACATTGTTACATAAGTAACCAGAGAGAGGTTCTACATTAAGTTCAGAAATAAGAACTAGAGAGAAAAGATTTGGGGTGATTATATCAAGAAACTCAGATATACACATATATTCAAACAGAGGGCTGTAGCCCATTGATTGGTGGGTAGTTAAATCAATTCAGTAGAGTTTAAAAATCATATTAATAGACTAAACTGAAATGGAAGTGAAAAGAAAATCAAGTGCATTGCAAGTAGAAACCATAAGCATTGTTCAATAAAACTTTCACTCAGACATGTCACAGTGCACATGGTACACATGCGTGCATGTGTGTGCAGACTTTGGGAGAGGGGGCTGCTTCTCAAAATCAATATAAAATGTATTTCTTCTCTGAGTCCAGGTTGGAAAGTTTAATCCATTGGCTTATGGCACCATCGGCACCTGTGAGGATGAAACACTGTGAGGCTGTGGGAGAGGATGCGGCAGGATGCAGAAACATGAGCTTTGAAGTCAGCAAACATCAGGAGAAATCCCAGCTTTGCCACTTGGAGAACTTAGATGTAGTGGGCAGATTACTTCAGATCTCCAGTCACCAGGATCCTCAACTCTTAAGTTGAAGACAATATTTATCCTTATGTAAGAATTAAAGGTAACCTATCAAGTGCTAAGTGTATAGCAGGCATTACTATAAAAGGGGCCATTAAAATTGTCCTCATACTTGATGCATAGGGATAAAACCAGAGACCTACAGAGATATGTGCAAACCTGCTGTCAGAGACAGAGTCAAGCCAAGACAGCCAGTCTCCTGGGCTCAGCTCTGTTCACAGCTCACCATCTCCAGGATGTAGCTCCAATCTGTGCACGGGAGGTTATTCCCATGGTGACTACAGCCTACCTGAGAATTAGAAGAGAATTTACATTTCTGTGTGGTAATATAGTGAAAGCTGGTACTAAGGAAGAATAGGCTTTGGACTCAGACCAATTTGAACTCACTTGCCAAGTGCCCATTTATCAATTATGTAACACCTCTGAATGTTGCTCCCCTTCTTGGCTGCTCCACCACTCTGTTTCCAGCCCCCTGACCCTGCAGGGTCAGTGACCATCCATCCAGTCTACTTCCTCCCTCTCCACCAGCCTTTACCAATCTTCACCCCATGGAAAACGTTCCTTTACTGTTAATACCTCTAGCCTCTGTGCTCCTTTGTCCTGTCCTCATGCCCACAGAGGAAAAAGCTCCACCCACTCTGTGCTTGCAGTGCTGGCTGCCAAGGGATCTAACCGGCAAGCTGATTCCACTTCCCTCATGAGGGAAGACGACTCTGTCTTCTACTTCACGAAGAAAACAGAAATTATCAGCATGGTATCTCTGACCATTCCACTTGAAACCTCCACACCTGCCTGACCCTGAAGCTGTGTCCATTCCCTCCTCCTCTCTTTCTGACACCCTAGAGGTAAATGCCATCCCTTCACCTGGCTCTGGATTACATCTCACCCACCTCTGCAGGAAACTTAAGTGACTGGGTATTCCCTTCAATATCTAAATATCCAAATATGGAGACATCACGATCTAGAGCTCTGCCCTGGACTTTACACACCTCTGGCTCCAGCCTCCTTCCTCCTTTCTCTTAGCTCAACTTCTTAGAAAAGGATCTACACTTGTCTTCATTTTCCTGCCTCAGATTCACTTTTCTTGTTCAAAACTGGCTTCTGTCCCCACCACCCCACTGAAATGGCTTCTGCTGAGGTCGCAGTCACCTTTTTGCTGCTTAACCCAACACTTAATTTCAGCATTTCCTAACTAGGTCTCTTCTTGGCACTGGCAGAGCCCTTCGTGCTTGGAATTCTTTTGTCCACAGGTTTCCGCCACTTCTGGTCATTTCTAGTGGCAGGACCATCTCCACTCCCTGCTACCTCCTCTTCTCTCCCCTGACTTCAATCAACCCCAGGTGACTCCCAAGTGAGGCACAGACCAGACCTCTCTTGGATCATCAGATCTACTTATCTAACTCTACTTGAATGTCTCTCTGACCCTTAAACTCACCACATCCTTGACTGAACTTATTATTTTTCTTCCAGAATCTGCTACTCCTCCAAGAGTTTGAGCTCAGTAATGAGCATGGACAGTCACAGTTTCTCAAGCCGGAAATCCAGGCACTGATGCCTTCACTCATTAACTCAGCATTCATCAAGGTCAATACAGTCTAAATTTCTCTTAAGTCCACTTGCTTCTCTCCATTTCCACTGCAGTGGCTCCATTCCAAACCACCTTCACCCTGCTCCTGTACAATTTGCGACAGCCTCCCAACAGGCCCACTCTTGCCTCACCTAATCAACTGCCTATATAGGATCTTGAAGTGATCTTCTAAAATCCCATACATTGTCATCTCTCTTCTCTGCATAAGCTCTTCAATGGCTCTCCATGACTACACTGGTCCCCACCTCCACCTGAACCTCACTTCACTCCCTCTCCGCAACCCTCCACCATAGTGGCCACACTGGCCTTCTGTTGCTCCAAGTGGAGGCCTCCTGCCCCACCCTCTGCTTCAAATGCTCTCCTTGCCCTCTACTTTCTTTACCTTCATCTGGTTCACACCTACTCAGCCTTCAGATCCCAACCTAAAGGATTTCCCAAAGAAAGTCCAGAAGATAGGAGGGCCCCTATCATATGTGCTCACAGTATTTGTGCATTTCCTTAGTAATACCTAATTTTAATTATTGGTGAAATTACATATTTTATATCTACCAGCCATACCAGACTGTAAGGTACTGGGAGTAGAGACCATATCTGTCCTACTCAAAGCTGTATTTCCCAGTACCTAGCACAAAGTTGGTGTACAAATATCTGCTGAATGAATAAATGCAACAAGTTTACTGCTATTCCTCACCTCCCCCTTTCTAGCTGTGAACACTCAGGATTTTAGAAAGTAAAAAGTTGCTACAGCTTGTGAATCTAATTATAAAAATGCCATTATACCTGTTTATTCCCACTGCCTACCACATAACTGGCACAATCTTCCTATTTCATAATCATATCCTGGAAGGAAAGTACCTAAAGTATGTTGTTTGTAGCTCACCTCAACCCACTTGAAACAGCTCATTCCCAGCTCACCTGCCAAAATGAAGAGAAATAGATAACCTCATAGAGGAAGGTGGACAAGTGTCAAGGGCTGCCTTTGCCCACTGTGTTCAAAGACCTTCACTCACAAATTCATTTAACAAAGGTAGGTTGCCATCTCTGGTCTTCTGCAGCTCCCTCGGGATAGTAGTATCATTTCTAGCAATGGGTGAAGAGTAAGCAAAATCTATTTTAATAACTCGCTTCAGATATCCTATGGCTTTCTAAATCTTGACTTTGCCCTTGACTGTGCCAACAGGGCAACAGAGTTAAAGCCACAAGACTACACAATTTACAAAGGGCGGGTCAGAGTACTGATGAGACAGACTTTAAAAAGCCAGGGCTTTTTAACGAAAGGACACCCTTTCATCCATAGAAAGGAAACCTAATTTTTTAAAATAGAGCCCATTTTTCTTAATTGAAGCTTCGGATAAAAGGGATTTGCTTTGTGGATAAGTATTTTTCCCAGGGAACATAAAAACATCAGTCATCTATTAAAACAACTCCATCTGCGTATTTTGCCAAATGGCTCAGTTTCAAGATAAAGTGAAACTTTGGGGCAGAGCTTTTTAAACCAAACCCAGCCCTCACACAATGGGAGGAAGTGAAAAACTGGTATCTTTTGTCACAAACACTGCTGCTGCTACGCCCTTCAATGTAGAAATTAGTAACTCAGGCTCTCCATGCAGCCAGCGGTGCCTCTCTTCCATGCCTTGGTGAGAATCAGCGAACTGTAAGTGACCTCTCAGTCTTTATCGCTCTGACCACTCCCCCACTCTGCCAGAAACAGGCTGGGGTCTGCCACCAGCCATTTCCTAGTATGGGGCAGGGGTCTCCCCACCTTTCTATTTCTAAAACTCATCCCCCCTCCCCCACAAGGTTGAGTCCTTCACCCCTGCTCCCTCTGAACAAACCCACAGCAGGCAGCTCAGCTCCAAAACCAGGAGGCTCCTTCTGCCTGAGTGTGCTGTGTGTGGCAGGACAACAAAGGGCTGGCAGGTCTGCAGAAGGACTAGCCAAGTCTGGGGCCCCAAGTTCTCTCTTTTCACAACTGTCAGATACAGCTCCCAGAGTCCTGGTTCAAATGCCCATCTGCGCAGCCCCTGAAGAGTGGGAAGGGGAGGAATTCGGGCCCCCTGCAGAGCCAGGCAGAAAGCAGTGCCAGAAACTAGAGCGATCTTAGAGAGGAATGGTGGTAGAGGCAGGATGACACAGAAGATGTCTTTGCGTTTCTCTATCTCTGGCTAAAGTGAATTTCAATTAGGTTAGCACTCTTTGCTTCCTCAAAACATATCATTCTCTTTTAAATGCATTTATCCTATCATATTCTTTTTTGTAGCATTTGTCATAATTGCCATTAAATATTTGAGTAATTATTTGTTCATTCATTAAATAATTATTGAGTGCCTACTTTGTGCTAGACACTAAGACTAAAAGGACATAAGGCCCTCCCTTCAAGTAGCATATGTTCTACCAGGAAGAGACAGACTATATACAAATAAATAAGTAAAACATATGGTATGCCAGATGGTGATAAGTGCTATAGCGAAAAATATAATTGGGAAAGGGAACAGTGATTGCTGTGAGGGGACTAGGGATTAGGGTAGTGGGTAGATGGCATTTTTAAATAGTTTGGTGAGACCTCATCATGAAGTGACGCTGAAACTAGTCTAAAAGAAGTAAAGGAATGAGCCATGTGAGCATATCGAACAAGAGTGGACCAGGCAGAGGGAACAGCAAATCTGAAGGTTCTGAGGCAAGGATATCTCTGCAGGAATTGAAGGATAAAGAGGAGCCCACTGTGGCTTGAGGAGCATAGGCATGGGTGAGGTCAGAAGGGTGACAATGTGGGGCAGGGGGCTTGAGATCTGTGTGGTCATACTTCAGCTCTTACTTGGAATACAAGGGAAGCCTCCAGAGGATGTGAGCACAGCGGTGATGTGACCCATTTAAAATGACCTGACTGTGTGTTGCGAGCATACTGGGAAGGCTGAGAGGACAGGAGCAAGCAGGAGACCAGCCAGGAGGCAACTGCAATGATTCGTGGAGAGACAATGATGGTTGAGACCACAGCGGTCAGCAGGAGTGGGGAGAAGTGGTCAGATTCTGTTATGAAAATAATTACATAACAATTCAAGATGGCACGTGATTAAGTGACTATTGGAATGATCTAGGTGATATGTTATTTAGTAAAGCAAGAAAATATATATGAAAGAAGTGCAACTTGAAAGCAGAGAACTAGCTCCAGGATTTCCAAGTGTGACTGTTCTGAAGATGATCAAACTAAGGGATCGTTTGTTCTCAGTAGAGAAAATAACATTCTGCAGTGAGCTGTGCTTTCCTGCCCAACTTGTTTTCTTCAATAATTTTAAATGTACATTTAAAATATAATGATATAATCTACAGCCACGCCACCCTGAATGTGCCCGCTATCATCTGATCTCCCAGCTAAGCAGGGTCGGGCCTGGTTAGTACTTGGATGGGAGACGACCTAGGAATACCAAGTGCTGAGATGTATATATGTATAATATAAAGCTGGTGATTATATTTAAATTTTAAAAGCAACTTTGGGAAAGAGAGTGGGGATGTTCCTCTGCTTTAGTTCCTCTAGAGCAGGGCACTCTCACAGAACCTTACAGAACTGTTCTGTATCTGGCCTCTCCAATACAGTAGCCACTAGCTGTATGTGGTTACTGAGCACTTAAAAGGCGACTAATGTGATGGAGTAACTGAAAATTTTGATTTTATTTAGTTGTAATTATTTTTCATTAAAATAGCTATTTGTGGCTAGTGGCTACCATCTGGAATCATACAGATCTAGAGAAAATAAAATCATGACCCAGTGAAGCATTCATGAACCATATGTTAGACTTTTTCTCTTAAAATTGAATTAAAATGATACGCACGAAATAGATTTGTAAAATCTTAAAGTAAACATTCTTATTTTTTATTACGTCATACGGTTGCTATCTAATTATCCTATTTCTACATATATTCTTTGAAAAGAAGCAGTAGCTGGTTTGGTCTTAACAGTTTTTAAACACATTTCCTTATTTTTTGCATACAATTCTAATATCTTCTAGGCCATCATTCTAACAATGTCATTCAAAATGAGATTTCCCTCCCTGATGTGTATTCAATGCTAACATTTTAAATGTCACATAAAAATACAGAAGATCACTATTGTAATAGAAACACCCTCCTGCTATAAGCAATTTATTCCTCCCAAGATCACAGGGAATGAAAGGGCTGGTGTTAGCATCGCCATTTTTCAGCTGAGAAAATCAAGGCAGAAAGAGACTACAGTTCATTTCATAGCATAAAGCTACAGTTTAGTCAGAAAAGAAGAGCAGGAATTAGGAAGACATAAAAAAGAGAATTTAAAAAAAAGCAAAACTATATGCAAATCCTTAGTTGCCAAATTCAAGTGAGCTGAGACCTGGTCTCAGAAATGCTGATGAAATGAGCAGAGTTGGTGCAGTGTCTGTCCTTTGGGCCCTGTGTCTCAGCAATGCCCCTAAGGTCTGACAGATTCTGGTTCCACAGTGAGTGGTGACGAGGATGCAGTGGTCAGGTGGCCTCAGTACAATGGCGTTCACTTACTCATCAGCAAACCGTATTCAAATGACAGGCAACATTCATGAATTCTCCTCACTCGACAGCCAGAGAATGAGCTTCCATTAATGCTGATTTGAAATACTCAGGCTAACCCAAGTTATATCATTAACTTGCATGACCCAATACGGTAATTCAATCAGTTTAGAGCTAACCTCTGAAATTGTCAATTTAATTCCTTCATTTTTGCAAATGAGGAAACTGAGTCCCAGGAACACTGTGAGAGATGCAAAAGAACACAGTTTTACTCATTTTATAAGCAAGCAAGCCTGCATTCCTATGCTGCGAATCACTGGTGTGTTTCAATGTGTTTCCACAAACTATAGGATTAGAGGATCATCAGTGTTGTCTGTATATGTATATATATATATATATATATATATATATATATATATCTCAACATACTATAAAACAAACATATATATAATATGCAACGCATATTACATAATACACAACACATATATAAAACAAACAATAAATATTACATAATATACAACACACACTTTACATTATAGCATATATGTAATATATTATTTCCCCTAGAGAAAGAACATTAAAATTGGTGACTGCATCCCTAAACATCATCATTAAATCAAAGCTGAGACACAGTAATGTTATAAAAGCAAAGATGAAACAAATATAAACCATTAAAATAATTTAAAATTGTTCGAGTATGTGCTAGTTCCTGTGAAATAAGTATAAATACTATACTAAACATGTTATATATGGTGCCCAAGTACTATTCAATATGTAGGCAAAGAACAACATTAGAACTTTATCACAAATCTTGGAAAATATGCTCTTTGGAATTTAGAAAGGCTTCTTAAGGGTAACTCGGTGAGCCTGCTCTTTTAACCAGTCTGGGCAAGTCTGATGTTTCCTTTTACTGAGCAAAGACACTCCAGTTCATCCCCCACCTTAGCAATAACTCAAAAAGCTAAACATGGGCAAAGGCTTTGTACGTGTTTCCTGATGACAATGAAGATGCTGGTGGTGATTTTTTTTTTAAATGCTAAAAATGCCAGGCTGTTTCTGCCCTGCTAAAGGTTACCTGCCCAAAGCCAGCTGCCAGCCATGTTACATCACAGCTGGCTTATCACTTTAATGGTCAGTGTTACACAAGTGCACATTTCCTTCAAACTGAATTTTTAAAAAATTCCCCAAGTTATAAGTTTTAAAAGGGGCTTCAAGATATAAGAAAGTCCCACTTTTTTTTTTTAATGCCTACAGCACCTAGTATTTCTAGGTGGTCTCCCATCCAAGTACTAACAAGGCCCGACCCTGCTTAGCTTCCGAGATTAGACGAGATAAAGCACATTCAGGTGGCATGGCCATAGACAAAAAATTCCCAGTCTTAATCCTGAAAAAAATCTTTGGCCAATACCACTAATCACAGCCAGGGGCAAGGACATAATCTGTGTAAAGCATTTTAGAATAACAGGGGACTTGAGATGTCCCTTTAATTCCCTAAGCAACCTTTATGGCAGGAAGACTGATTCTAATTCTTCCATAGACAAATGGGAAGAAAAAGCATCCAGGAAGATGCACGTTGGTCTCATGTAGAGAATCTAACAATCAGAATGGGCAGGGAGAATCAGGCAGTAGCTGGACTGCACCTTACAGGCCGTATTTCTTTTCCTTGAAATGCTAATTGTGCTAAATTATGATCTTTACAAGCATGATTTACGTGAAGAGTTTAAGGTAAAGATAGAAAACTACAGACTGAGGGCATTGAGGGTAAGAACAGAAATGGAAGCTACAGAGACGTGAATTCTGCATGTTAACAATTTCCAAAGATGTACCTGTGGGCAGTGGGGCAGTGCTTCTCCAGCCAGCTCCACTGCTCCAAAATTCTGTGACCAAGTGAGGACTCTTGATGACAGGGTTATAATTCTACTATTAAGCTGTTTATAATGTTGTGGCTTTTATGAAATAGTCATTTTGAAAAGCAGTGGATTTTAATTTTTTTCTGGAAAGAAATGGGGCAAGCTCTGCAGACAGTGCTGTCAAAATAAATCTGCTCAGTTATGCACAGGGGAGTCCACCCAATGACCTAAAGGGGACAAATCTCAAACAAGGAAAACTTGGGTATTACCTCTCGGTCAAGAAATGACCACTGTGCATGAAAGACCAGGAGGAGAGCAAGGCACAGAATCACAGGTAGTTGTGATGTATAGAAGCCACTAGGACACCCACAGTCAAGGCAGTGGTCCAGGAGAACTAATTAACACAAATCAGACTGAACAGGCTTCACTGCCCATCTGGAAACTATCTTTCCAGTTGCTCATGTGTCTTTCCTCAACGGGGGGGACAAATGCAATTTTGTTTCCTCCTTCATAACATTATCATCCATAACAACTTTAGAGTAATGTTAATCAAGAATGACTTAAAATCTACTCAAGCAGATCACAGATTCAAAAAGTAAATATTGCATATGAATGATCTAAAGAGGTTGTCAATATAAAGTATTATTTACTTATATATAAATAAAAATACATTTTAAGAATTCTTATACAGGTAGAATAAATGAAAACAAAACTGCGAACTCCCTCCAATCACAGAGATATTGACCAAGAAATGGGCACAACAAAGGTCAACTAAAAATAGTTTAACTTGGATTTTTTTTTATTTAAAAAGCCTTAGCCATGTCTTGGTTATTGTTAATAATGCTGCGATAAACATAGAGGTACATATATCTGTAAGAATAAATGTTTTCAATTTTGTGGGGGTAGATGCCCAGAAGAGGGATTGCTGGGTCATATAGTACCTTCACTTGTAGTTTTTTGAGGAACCTCTGTACTGTTCTCCACAGTGGCTGCATCAATTTACATTCCCAAAGGCAGTGTATGAAGATTTAACCTAGGTGTTCTTTGATGGATGACTGGATAAAAAAGATGTGGTACATGTATGCAATAGAATACAACTCAGCCATAAGGATGACTACTGCCATTTGTGACAGCATGGATGGATCTTGAGAGTATCATGCTAAGCAAAATAAGTCAGACAGAAAAGGACAAGAACCATAATTTCACTCATATGTGGCATATAAAACCAAAAACAACCAACAAAACAAACTCATAGACAGACAATAATGGTACCAGCAGCAAAGGGGATCAGGGGAAGTTGAAGAGCGTAAAGGAAGTGTAAGAGATGGTGACAGAAGGAGACTGGACCTTGGGCAGTGAGCACACAATGGACTGTACAGATGATGTATTATGGAATTGCACACTTGAAACTTATTTAATGTTATTAACCAATGTTGCCCTCAAAATTTTATTTTTGAAAAAGCCTTAGTCAGTCCAAAGAAGCCAATGAACCTGAAGTGAGAAGTTTCAAATTTTTCAATGACACCAAACATTTATCACAGACGATGCCTTGGTCCTTGATGTATAAAAATATTCTACTCTGTCATTCAACCAATGCTGACTGATTGTGTCACCGTGGTCCCCTAGTGTCTGCATCCTGTACATCCCCCATTTTGTTCTTCAGCCCATCCCTGTCCCAGGAATGCATATTCTTAAGGCAATAGGATTGGGGTCAGCAACGCATAGACATGTCCACACACTCACACTGATGTGAGCCACCCGGGCAAGCCGATGGTCCCTGTTGAGGTTTTATTTCGTGCTTTTTGTGGCCTGTTAGTAAATTTAGATAAAAGAATTGAAAGAGATAAAAGGGGTAAATACAGAAGGGAAAATCTCTTTTTAAGTGATAAGATGCCTTGGTAAATGTTATTAGACACATTTTACCATAAACAGTCTAAGAGATGCCATTAATCAGAATACAGTCTATGATTAAAGTAAGCAATCTTTGATGTATTTCCCCCAAAATATTTTCCTCTGGTAAGGCAAAACAAAATAAATCTGTAAGACACTTCCAAACAGGTAGTGTTCTTTTGCTGGAATTATTTATCTTGTCAAAACAGTGCCCCATCCCCACTACAAAAAGCTACTGTTTGTGTACAGGTTTCTTTTAAGGAAAATTAGATATGTAATATAACTTTCCTTTACTGAAACTCTTCATTTCTAACTATTCCAATGGAGTTGGTTACATTAAAATATCAACCCTTCCAACAAATCACGGCAGCTTTGCCCATTAGCCTGGCTCAGGAGAAGACCATGACTTCATCCCCTGCATAAACCCAGCTCTCGGCATAGTGGTTGCCTCAAAGTAGAAACTTAAATCAACTGCAGAGGTTACTTTTCATATTCACATAGAGTATCACTTCTTTGTTTCATTAGTTCCACAGATTTCAACAATAACAACATAGCCTTACTAGAGTGATTAATGGATATCTAACTTGGCCCTTTACTAGCTGTGTGATGTTGGGCAGATCATTTCACCTCCTTGTGCCTCCGTCTCCTTTTCTAGAAAGTGGAAATTAATTACAGCCCTTGTCTCCTAGTGTTGTTATGAAGACAATAATTAAATGAGTGAGTAGTGTAGTACACCATGCTGGATACTGTGTCATCATAAAACCATCAGTACCACCGTGATGGGAAGAGGAACAAAACCATATGGGAAACAGTCTATTTCCCATCTGAAACTTTTTAAATTAAATGGTGAAAGCATGAGATAAGGGGAAGAAGTACGTGCAAAGGGGTATTATTGTGGCTGATCAGTCACTCACTCTACCTCCCTAAAAAAATATTATTCACATTACTCACCAGTAACAACGACAGCAACAGCAGCAGCTATGGCTTTCACAGAAACCTCACCTACTGTGTTCTATCCTTTTGATTTTAAGTCTTATGACAACCCTAAAAGGAAGCTGCTGCAAGAACTACTCCCATTCAGAAATTCACAAACAACAGACTGAAAGACCTGCTGAGGGTCCTACATAGTTGACAAATGCCATTACAGAGAATTAAATATGGTTCTACTGGGCCCTTCCTGCTGTCAACAGAATTCGATAAGAGTGAGATGAACTCACTCTCCTGTCCATGACTGTGTGCCCAGTTCCTGACACACAGCAGGCACAAAGACTGGTGAACAGATGGGATGGACAAGGGGAAAGGAAAAAAAGGAGAGCGAGGGAGAGACAGAACATTATTTCTTGTTCTAGTCACTAAATCCAAGCTCTACCTAATACACTGACTATAAACAGAAATATTATTTTTATTAAAATTGAATATTTTCTGATTATAAAAGTAATACATACAGACTATTTTTCTTCTTACCAAAGGAAATTAAGTTAATATATTTCCTACATGTAACTACTACTAGCCGCTTTTTTCTCCTCAAAAATGGCTTACTCAGATTTTCCAAATGTATCTAGCCATGACATACATTCAGATGAGAGGCGAAACTTTCAATCACACAGATGTGAGCTGGTCCAGGCAGATGCAGGCAGGGTGGTGAGAGGATTGTAAGACATGCCACATGAGGAAAAGCTGTTGGAACTAGGTCTACTTAGCATAGAGAAGAGACATCGGATGGCAGGAAATCAGTCTTCACATATTTGCAGGGCTGCGTGTTTCAGAAGGAGCAGATCTTTTGCTGTGAGCCCACCAGGACCAATGTATAGAAATTAAAGGGAGGAACATGTTAACTTAATATAAACAAAGTGAGCCCAAAATCAATTAGAAGGCGAAGAAAGAAGTGAACTCTTTTATAAGACTGGGCTTTCACCATCAACATTCTTGTCAAGAATATTGCACAGGAGTGTGCAAAGTTAAACTAGATGCCTTTGAAAGTCCCCTCCAACTCCTCCAATACCCTGAGAATCTAGATCCCCATCTAGATCCCCACATATACCTATGTGATGGGCATCACAACGCCAGGGTGAACAAGTTTTGGTGTGTAAGATTAACTGCCACTGTACTATAGGTGATGTCACACACACACACAAAACTGCCTAAGATGAATCACAGATATTGTAAAACTAGAATTATGCAGTAAGAACTAATTTCTAATTCTATTACTGAGTCTCTCACAGTTTGGAAGAAAGATGTGGATTATCCAGGAACAAAATATTTAGTTCCAATTGAGATACCCAAATGGGAAGAAGGCTACACGAATGATATATGAGAAAAATTGTTAAACTTATGCAAATTCCTGATTCTGCACTGACTAGTTGTGTGACTTTGGGCATGCCCTTGCCTCTCTATAGACATGAGTGCCCAAAAGAACTTGCAGTGCTATTCAATACGGTAGCCACTAGCCACATGTGGCTTATGGATCTTTTGCAATGTGGCTACGGCAACAGAATTTTTAATGTAAACATAATTTTAATTACACCTCATTGTAACTAATTTATTAAATTTAAACAGCCACATGTGGCTAGTGACTAGCATATTGAACAATAAAGCTCTAGCAATTCCTGACAAGACTGTGGAAGGAGAGAGTCAACTTGCAGACCAACTTCGACCCATCATCTTCTATAAGATCTGAACACCATATAGACAGCTGTGTGAGAAGGACAATGGGAGAAAATGTTTAGAGCTCCCGTCAGCATTTGCTGGTGCAATTCATCATCACTCGGCATCCCAGGGTAGACAGCTCAGTGGCATTCATTCTTTCATGGTCAGGGTTCCATATTCAATATTGGCAGTGTAACCATCAAAGTTCTCTGGAAGGATGGCCTGGGAAGAGTGATGCCCAGTGAGAAATACCACCAGCCTCCTACCCTTAATATGAAGATTTTGGTGAATTATTAGTGAAATATTTGTGAATAACAGTGGATAATTAGTGAAACATTATTGAAATATAATGTTCCCTGCAGAGTACAAACAGCTGCCTCTAAATTAGTTAAATATTGCTTATAAAGCACACCATCAGATTTATTTTAGGTCTATTTATTTATTTCAAATCAAATGATACAGCCAATCCTAAAAACTCTTTCACACATTTGAAAACACACAAATAATAAAAGCCCCCCCCCAAAAAAATGTGACTTCTTGAAGAGTTGTCTAGGTTGTTTCTTTAAAAAATGTGAAGCGTCTAGAAAAAACTCCCTTTAAGCCAATCACCTGTTTAACAGCTGAGTGGGGTGTTCCCAGCACGATGCAATGCCACTGGCTAGTCTCACGGAGCAGATTTTCCTACGCAGAAAGCGCAGACGTCTGCTTGCTGATTCTTAATTCCTAACCTGCATTCTGCTGATATTGCATACGTCCTGTAATTATCATGAGTCCTGCACCCAGAGAACAAGACAGACGAAAGCTCATTGTAGGTGCCCCTGCAAGCACTTGCTTGCCTTTCGCTGCGTAACTGCCTCTGATCACTGTGCAGACACTGAACTCATTGGCTTTTTCTTTTCACATGCTGACTCAAGTATTCCCAACACCGTTACTCATGTTTCAGAGCATCCAGAATAAAAACACAGATGTTCAACTCCAGCAATTATTCCATTTTAGATTTTTCTTTAAAGTGACCAACTACTCCCAGTATGACATACGTCTTAAGTAGGTAATATATATATTTTTAAATCTGACTTAAAGATGAAGTTATAAAAAAAAAAACATAATGGATAATACCATGATTTTTAAACTTTTAACAAAAGGCTGAAGGACAGACTCCCTGGAAGTCTGCCCACAGACTCTGTCTTAGTCTGCTCAGGCTGCTGTAACAGATACCACAGACTGGAGGGCTTAAACGAACGTTTATTTCTCCCAGTTCCAGAGGCTGCAAAGTCCAAGATCAAGGTGACAGTCAATGTCAGTTTCTGACAAGAGCCCTCTTCCTTCTTGCTGTGGTCTCACGTGGCAGAAAGGGAGCAAACTAGCTCTCTGGTCTCTTCTACAGGAACACTAATCCCATCATGAGGGCTACACCACCATTACTTAATTGCTTCTAAAAAGCTCCACTTCTACATAGCATCACATTGGGGTTACGGCTTCAACATATGAATTTGGGGGGAACACATTCAGTCCATAGCAGACTCCAAGTAAGAACTGGAAGTCCCTCCTTATGTCTTCTGAAATAAAATCATGCATTTTCTATAGGGAGGGTGTCCTTAGGTGACAGAAGCTCAGGAAGCAGCACAGTTCCAGGCACCTGGAAATGCTTGCTGATTGCTGAATTTGCAAACGTGGGCATGTGGGCTTCCCCAGCGCTAGTCGGAAGAAATCCCCGGCAATGAGCAATGGAAGTAGAATTCCCCTCTGACTTGTTTTTGTGTTGTTGATCATGCCTGTCATATGTAAGCAGAGAAATCTGCCTTCAAAGGTGAAAAATAATAATGCCATTGTCTGGGCAAAATACCCTCAAAACCTACCAAATGAATACACCATGAAGCTTCATTTGTATTACAGAACTTCAGCTGCTTCAACCAGGATAGACATACCAAAGAAACAGTGGCCTTTACTCTACAGCCTAAGTCTCCCGAGTTCTAGAGAACAAGGCCAAATGTAGCACTTCCCAACGGTATGGATACCAAGACTATTTCACAACACTTGTACACACATTGTAGCTATGACACCACGATTACAAGGTGACTCTACAAGGTTTGGAGGCCCCAAATTCTCAAGACTTTTGCTTTCACTCGCCTGTCACTGAAGGTCCTTTCTCTTTTTCACTTCTTATGAACTGCCTCCCTATACCTCTGGTGTTTCCTTTTCAGTCTCCCAAAAGATATCCAAAGTAACAGCTTTTGTTCACCAACTCACAGCTAGAGGCAAAGAAGCCATTTCCCACTAGGAAAGTGGGCCCACATTCACACGTGGTGATTACTCTCCATTTCATACTATGCATATGTTTAATGCTCTCCCCTGAGGCCTCATTCTTGCACTGAAAATATTTTCATTGCAATTGTAAAGTCATCAACATCTACATGTATGGCAGGTGCATTTTGTTTAGAAGTCACAGCCAAGAAACAAGTCACATTAGGTTCCATCCCTCCCACCTTGTGGAGCTCAATACCTTTGACAGTGCAATCTGAAGAATGGCTTGCTGAATTGAATGAAATGCCCCCAAGTAAGAATTTAAAATTCCACATCTTCAAATCTAAAGATGGCTATAAAAATCATCAGCTGAAAAGCTGCTGAATTGCAGAATATATATTGCTATTTAAGAGTTTATACATTCTCTTTAAGGAAGTGTAGACCTCTTAGAAAATTCAGAACGATTTACATTAATGTTTCATTTGTCCTGAAACTGGGACAGTGGGCACAGTACCGGATAGTCTGAACTATCTACTTAGTCGGACTTTTTGGTCTCTGCATTTGCTCTTCAGAATTATTGTCTTGGGGACTGTGAAAGAAAAGTCACAGCCCAAATGCAGTGCGTGCCTACTCATAGGTTCATAACAAGTATTTTGCTAACTTAAGTCTACAACTATGAACACTTTTAACTTTCCTCAAATCCAAGCATTTAAAAATGTCTAGTCTACCTATTAAATGTATTGCTAGTGAAGTTAAATGGTGATATATTGTTTTATCTAATATATTATTGTTGTCTTATATTATCCAGATATTGCATGATCTAGTATTATCATGATTCTCACCTGTTGCTTGTTAATTCCATGCAAATTCCAATTCATTTTCAAAAGCAGACCAATAATAATGGTCAATATTTATGTAACTTTTACTATGGGCTGGACCTCAGTCTTTGCTTGTATTAACTCCTAAGACCCTCACTATGACCCTCTGAGGTGGGCACTGTCATCTCCCTCGTGCCCCAGGGAGTTTCCATTTCTGTTTGTACTTTCAAGTTCCTACTCCTGAACTGTACCAGCAAGCTCAAGTAAAAACAGACAAATATCAGGGAAATAACAAAATAAAGGTCATGTCCTTATATTGAACTTCCTTTGTGCTGCAAGTGATTACTGTGTTGGTAAAATAATTAAGTGGGCTACCTGCCCACGCCCAATTCCAAAGTTAATCTCGCCCCTCAGTGTGCATGCGCACACACCCTCACCAGATACATACACCCAGATAATGGGTCACCCACACTTGGGAGCTGTAGGCTAGAACAAGCCCACTGACCATTTGCATACCAATTTCAAAAATGAATTATTAATTTTATCACCTTCTTTACCAACTCTGCTAACAAGTGGCAAATCAGCCTGAAATCTCCCTTCTCCTCCCACTGTCTGCTAGAGGTGCTAATGAGCAGGAAAATGAGAGTCTAAGGCTCAGAATAATCTAAGACTGAAATCATCGGTTTGAAACCACAAGAGTTGAATTATTAAAACTTTACTCAAAATGCACCACAGAAGAGGCCAGTTCCTATATTAGAGTTGCATGACCCAAAATCCAAGATAAAATAACCCAAATCAATTTACTCCTCCATAAAACAGCCATGTATTCTAAAGTGTGTCATGATCACACCAGCAAATTCTGCTTTTTTTTTTTTTTGGTATTAATAATCCCAAAATCTTACTACTATTTCTCTCTTTTGTTCTCCTATGTGAACATATATTCCAAGTGCCTAGAAGGAGTATAGCATATAGTAGGTGCTCAATAAATGTTTACTAAATGAAATGCATGATTGAATAGTTCAAATACCTCAGTATTCCCACCTATTTACTCTGTTTCTAGTCCTGGACCCTGAAAACCACATTGCACAGTCATCAGAGGGACTCTTCTAAAATACAAATGTGCCTGTGTCACTTAACTTCTTGACCTCCCCTCACAGACTTCCCCACGGCTCCAGCTGGCTGAAGTCCAAACTCTGTCACAGAGCAAGCGTGTTACCTCTCAACCCACTCTTTCACTAGACTATGTGGTAACAACAGTGAAATTCCCCATGCCTAAATGGTGCCCTGTCCTCCTTCCGTCAACCAGGTGCCTCATGTCAACCAGGTGCCAGATGACAGTGATCTCCTAAAAGGCTACACATAACCTTTATCACTGCACTTAGCTAGTGTGTTAACTATTTTGGTGTCCAACTGTTTCCCCCACCCCCAGACAATGAACCCTTTATGGGAAGATTATCTTAGTAATAACTGTATCCCTAGCATTTGGCAAAGTACTCAACACATGGTAGGTATCTGTAAATATTTACTGAATGTCTGGATGGATAAACGGATGGGCAAAATGAAAAAATATTGTACCGATCCAAAAATATCACAGGCAGCAGTGCTTTTGAAGATGACAAAGGGAAAAGAAATGTGAATAAAGTGCATAACAAAATACTTTCCATTAGCAGCAATGATTACAGAATTTATACTCATCATGTAAGACAGTACTGCTGTGGCTTTCGTTTAGTTTCTCAGGGCAATGAGGTACGGACGACCCTAAGAAAGGTGGATGAAGTGGAAGCTACATACTCTTGGATTCTCTACTCCAGAGTTAACAGTCTGAAAGCAAATCTTAAAAACAGAAATGACTTTCAGCCCGTGTAAGAAAAAGCAAACCGGTGTCCATGCAATGTCATCCCCCGTCGGTGCTCAACGGGCCCCACCACCTAGAGTCCACATTCCACACTCACTTGGACTCCAGGGCTTCCTCCTTCATGAACTGCCTCCCTGCCTCTACCCAACAACTTTGCCCAATCTGCAAGGGCCTAAACGGCTCAGTTCCAAGAACAACACTCCGGAAAGGTGGCTGGACACAGGCCAATTTTTAAACTTTTGAATTTCAGTACTGTGAGAATACTACCCTCTGCAATATGGTGGGACTGGTCTATAATTCTGTAAATTCAAAAAAAGGAATTTAGGTGACTATTTAGGTGACTAAGTAAATACTATAAAGGACAGGAAAACACATAGCTTCTTGAATCATCAAGATTAAGATTTTTGGTAACTATACATTGTTAAAACAAATATTTTTACCATTTGTAAATTCTTCAAGTAGGCTTTCTCTAACAATACACAAATAAAGAGAAACAAAAATACAGAAATCTCTACTGCATTACATATGCAGTAGAGAGAGAAAAGACGAGTAGAACCCCAAAAAAGTCTCTTCTGCAGTGTAGGTTTCCTGCACCATGGGCCATGTATCTGGTGGTCTAAGGCCTGAGCCCACATTCGGTGGCAGTGAGTGCACAATCGAGACTGTGGCTTCCTAAAGGCAAGTTTGTGCCTACGTTATTTGTGGATTTCCGATGACCAACACAGTGCCTGGTATGAAGAAAACAATAAATGATTGCCTAATATGGAGAGGCTTGTTTTGAATCTTAGACACTGTATTTAAAATATATATATATGGATAAAGACATTCAAAGTTTATTTACGAACTCATTATTAAAAATGAAGTTTACTTCAAACAACAGAAGAAGAAAAGTTTGCAATTTTTTAGTCTTTGGTGGAGTTAATTAGCTGGAAATTTTGTGATTTATCTCATTTCAATTTTTCATTTACCTTCCCAATCTAACAAAATCTCTTTCCTTCAGGGAAGATGTTAGCAGACTACCTCAGAGAAAAAAATTCTGGCTATTTCTGTAAATAAAACAGCCACATCCACTCATTTACATATTGTCCATAGCTGTTTTCACACCAGGAAGGCAGAATGGAGTGTCTGCAACAGAGACTGGCCTGCAAAGCCTCAAATACTTGCTATCTGGCCCTTTACAGAAAAAGTATGTTGACCTCTGTTTTTAGGGCACATTGAATATCCATTAAATGTGTGTTTGTTTGTTTTTTTTTTTAATAATTTGGAAGATTTGCAGAGCTAAAGTTATTTACAAGTGTCGGGGCCCAGGGCAGGCCCTCCTAATGGCATATTTTAATTACTATGATTTAAAGTTACTTAAGAAACTCCCAGTGCAAGAACACTCCCTCTGTCCCCCTGAAAGCAGGAGATAAATCTCTCAGCAAAAGCCGTCCTCCCTGTACCTGAGGGCCAAGGAGAAAGACATCCTTACCATCAGAGTTAAGGAATTCAGGGCTGAAAAGTGTGTATAAACAAACCCAGTTACTTTTTTTTACTAATTTACTACTGAAGCCCAAACTTTACTTAAGAGTCCTCACTAATGAGCACCGATACCTAAGTAACACCTCACGAATTTAAAAATTTTTAAAAATTAAAAAAATATAAAAGCTGCCTACTTTTTGGTCATTCTCTGAGCATCAATTTTATGATCTCCCATGTACGTCAAATAAAATTGTTTTTTCTCCTGTTAATCTGTCTAATGTCAAATCTATTATTAGTCCAGCCACAAGAACTCAAGAACGGGAAGGGGGAAATTTCCCCCTTCTGACACAGGTAATCAAATATGCTATTTGCTTCTGGTCATTATGGTTACTTTACATCTTCACAAGTGACATCTACTAAAGACATACCAAAAAAAAAAAAAAAAACCCAGAAGACTAATGATAAGGAAATCTTTCTTGCCACCTAATGTATGCCATGATATACTTAAAGCCTTTAAGAGCACTTAAAGAGCAGAATAAATTCCAGAGGTTAAGGAGAGAAAAAATGCATAAAGATGTTAAAAAGAAATTGAAGACTATACAAAATTGAACCAGCATAAAAGACATCTTGATTGCTCCACATGTATTCAGTAAACACGATATTTAACAAAATAAGGTCTGTAATGTGAAAGTAAAAGAAAAAAAATGGCAGAAAGGGAAAGTGAACCTCGTGGCTCACTATGATAGGCTAAGAGGCTATGACAGAAAAGTGCCCTTTTGGAAACAGTGATCTCAGCCCTATGCAAAGGATACTCGATGAAGACACTGTGAAGAGAGCAGAGACTTTTATCCCAAACTGCACTCATCACACCAGAAGGTCCATTCCTTCCAGTTTTCAGAACTTAGAAAGAAGCAAAACACTGGACCCATCTCACACCTCCCAGCCACCTACTCATCCTCAGCACAAACAGCTCTCCTGACAGCTGAGACGTCTCATCTTCCTCTGAAAGAACCTAGTTTATTCCTGCCAAGTGTACCCTCATCCCTCCAGATTCCACCTACCCTTCACAGTCCACTTGAAACCCCAAACAAGGCCTCTGTGCCACTCAGAGGGACCAATTCACAAAGATGTAAATGATGCTCCCTGGGCTGTGCAACATGGCGACTCTATTCCCAACTCCTCCATACAGTCTTTCCCATCCACACACCAGGCTGATATCCCTCTCTCTTTCGTGAATCTATACATGTACCTGTGGCCCTCACTTGAGTGTAAGTAAGCTTCTAGAAAGCAGAATAAACATTATATATTTCTTTAATACATAAGTCAACGATGCAGTCAGGCCTATGCTAAATGCTTTGTATGTATTATCTTATTTAATTCTCAAAATAATCCTATGAGAATCAAATACACCATTATCACCATTATGGGTAGCCACTATCACCATTTTCCAGTTTTACAGATGAGGTAGCTGAGACTTTGGTGGAGGTTACACAACTAGAAAGTGGCTGAGCCAGGATTCCGACTGGGGTCTATTTGATTCAAGGTATAAACAACATCTCGCCAGAAGATACTCAATAAAACCCGCTATGAAAGAAAACACACAAAACTCTGGTTCTACCTTCAGCTGGCCCTTTAGTGGTTCTTAGAATGGCTCCTAGCTTAGGATGGCTCACAGGCAGGGAGAGCCATGAGGCAGACAGATCTCAGAAGACTATCATCCCACATCAAGTGACTACATGACTCCATAAGAGTTATGCAAAATACAAAATATTCCTGTTTCTTCCTCCTAGGAGCATATCACGCAAACAGTTTGCAATTATTTTCCATATTTAACAGCCAGACCATTCATTCGTGTCTTTATATCTGACAACTGAATTCATCACCAGACCACACGCCCTCAAAAATAAACACGATTATGGAAAAGTTGGTCTGTTCCACTCTAATACATGTGTAATAACACTACTCTTACAGAACCCTGGAGCTACAGTCAAAAAGAACACTCTCTTCTCCTTTACCTCTCTTTCCTGCCCCCAAAGAAAAGATGTCTGAAGTACAACAAAAGGGCCCAGGTCCGCATTCTGAAATGAAAATCCCACACATAGAAAAGCATTAAGAAGGCCCCCTACTGAGCTAATTTCAAATATTTAATTCTATGTATAATTATATGCATACATACTTCATCACTGTTTTTTAATGAGGTTGGCTAAAATAGCAACGGCTTTTTTTTTTCACTTATTCTTATTTTAAGGTGCTTGTTTTTATGTCTACTGTCATAGTTTGCTGTGGAGCACTGGAGAGAGAGTCTGAGAAGCTTTAAAAAAGGAAACAAGGAAAAACAGCTCCCTGTAGATGGTACTCACGGGGAGAAAGGCCAGGAACTGAAGACACTGTTGGGAAGAAGACAACTCAAGGTAAGCAGCACCCCGTTCATAATCGGGAACCTTGACTGCAACCTCCTATCGTCAAGTAACATTTTGAGGTTTAAAAGCAAGAGGGTAAATGGCAGGGAGACAAAGCTGCTTCATCTGAAAGCACCTTTCGGTCTTCTTACACAAGTTTCCAAGTCAAGGGGAAGAGTCAACACCTAAGCAGAGACCAAGCTCCAGAGGTGGGGTTAGTAGCCAAGAAAGATTCTCTTAGTGAAAGAAGCTACCGTGAACCTCAGGCCTGGCCCTGCCAGGTGGGAAGTCAGCAGCTTATTTGGAAATTCACCACCTTGAAAGCACAGCAAGGGAGGAAGCAGTGAGAGGAGGCAGATGGTGGGTGGGGGCGGGGTTGGGGGTGGCACAGAAGCCACCCCCAGACAGCTGTGATGTCATAAAAATGCAGCAACCATACAGTGTGGAAACAGGAGCCTTAAGCATCTGATTAACTGAGAAGCAGCTGTGGTAATTTCTGAACTAACTTGGAAAAAAAAATCAAAATACAGTATTACATTCAACCGTTAAATAGACTGCTAGAACAATCAATGCGTTCGTTGGAAATAAAATTAAACCTTGTTCTAATGGTGTCTGTGGCACGGGGCCATGCTATGGGTAAAACTGGGGTATAATGAGTTCCCCGTCTGGGACTTCCCAAGAACAGAGCCCAAGATAGATCCACCCGATACTTAAACCCAGCCTAACTAGACTTAGTTATTTGAGCCTAAGTAGGGACTCCAAAAAATTCAGATAAACTTGGTTACTTGAACTCCTCCATTATAGCAAAAATAGAAAGAACCTGTAATCTAATCATGTAAAGGTTTTTAAACCAGCCAAAGTAACTGGCAAGTAGGACCATATGAAATTTTCCCTGCTAACATGGCAAAAACAAAACTCTCCTAACAGAATTGCTTCATTATCGTTTTAGTCATCTGCCGTGACAAAGTAACCATTTCAGCTAAAGCCGACCCGCTTCATTATCATTTTAACTCCTCACTGTAAAACAATAATTGTACCATTCTATACACCTATTTTGCCCAATTCAAAATTCTGGTCAAAAAAACGTGTCTGGGACAAGGAACAATGATATATGTTTGTTTAGTAAGGTTGTAGACATGCAAAAATCTCATTAATTCCACATCCAAATATTTCAACCATTTCTAAAGGGTAAGCAGAGGACTCGAGAGTAAAGACCACAGAATTTAAATATTTTAGTAGAAAGATTCGGAGTCTAAAATCGAACAGCCCTATGTTCTTGGTCATATACCGTATCGTTTGGCATCTGGTGTTCTGAGATCCTCAGGTTATATCTGGTTTGTCCCTAAAATGACTGCTCATCTTTGGTTCCATTTGTAAACACCAATCATATGTAGCTGGTGCTTACTAGGAGGTGCTAGCTATCTGCTAGATGAGTTCTAAGAGTGACGTGCTTGGCTAACAACCTAAATGGCTTCATAATTCTGTCTCAACCAGATCTCTGCAAGCAGCCTACTTTTTCTAGGGCAGGGTGATGAAAATTATTTCAAGAAATGGAAAAAGTTTGATTTAAGTAACTCAACTGAGGTGACTGCATACACGTCTCCCTTATCTCGTTCCTCTCCAAGCTTTATCCTCCAGGCATTCTTACACAGGACCAAAGCCCACGCAGCCACACTTCACATAGCTGGCGTCCTACAGGTACTGGAGGGAGGTGGGTGTTAGCCCCCTGCCCCCCAGGAGGTCTTTTCCAGCCATAGCAGCTGCAGCCACCCTCCAAACCCCTCCCCAAACCACTAAAACAGTACCAGGGAGACCAGGCCTTCCACCTCCCTCTACCCAACTTTGTCAAAGGCAACAGTGGTTTGTTTTTTTTTTTTGAATCAGAGTATATATTACTTAAAGTACCCCTAGAGCAATGTATAGTTCTTTTTCCATTCCTAGCACAAAATAAAACAGCCCAGAAAAGAAAAATTGAAAGCAGAAGTTTACCTCCATCATGATTCTCCGTACACCAAGAAAGCAAATGTCACTCACACACAGCAAACCTCACCGCCCCCCAACCCCAATCAAAACAGTGGCATCAGCTTTCCAAATGTAGGAGAGAAACAATTTTCACAATGGCAGCCAACGTGTGAAAATACTTTTATTGCAAAATTGAAGTGTCACTCAGCAAATACATGCTAGAATGCTAATAGGAGCAATTACATAGGTGGTTATGCAAACACTGAACTCCTGCTTCCATTTGGCAGAAGTATAAACATTTCTAGGATAGTATGCAAGGTTCAGTTACCCGGATCTGCTGGTTAATTTCCTTTACATCTGAAGGAGCTCCCCCAAAGTTAATCATTTTCCATCGGACAAGTCACAGCTAGGAACATGTTCCCCATAGGCCAGAAAAGACCGCATTTGTACTAAACTGACTCAACAATTTTAAATGAGAATCTTACCAGTAGTTGACCCATGCAGACATGATCATTCTGTCCTATAACTTAATTCATCACAATTTTACTCTTGAAAACATTTGCTTATTCAAATTATATCCACTGAGATCTAACATATGCCAGGCACCATTTTAAGGAGGCTCATGTTCTAGCAGGGAAAACCATTCACAGGCACATAAATAAGGGCATGTTAGATACCCATCGACATGTGATGGAGAAAAAGAATGCAAGGAAGGAGAATGGGTGGGGGTGGGGTGTTGTAATTTTAAATATCAGAGAATACGAGAGTGAAACGAAAATATTGTGATTGTACAGAGACCTGAAGAAGGTGAGGGAATAAGCCAAGCCAGGTGGAAATCTTGGGAAAGAGTTTACCAGACAAGGAACAGCTAATTCAAAAACTCTGAAAGAGAAGAATGTCTGAGGAATTCAATGATCAACAAAAATGTCCATTTTGCTAATTGTTTCATATTCTTGTTTAAAAGTGTATCCAACACAGAGATTTCAAAATGCTTCATTGTTTTCTAGTATTTGGAGTCCTCTCTTAAATATATAGCATCTGACGGTACTGTGATTCATGTATGTTTTGCTTTCTCACCACTCTACGTGCAGTGATAGTGTCTAGTTTGCAGCGAATTAAGTTCCAAAGGCTCAGGGAGCATGTTTAGCACCCCAACAACCAAAGCTAGCAGCCCAAGCACAGCCTTCGATATGCTGCAAGTCAAAGATGCCTACATACCAACTCACCAAATGGTGTGCAAGGATCACGACCTTCATCCCCTACACTGTAACCATCCTCATTAGTTGGGCTGTTCAGGTGTCAAGGTGGTGACAGGTGGGCACAGAAAACTCTGAAAATGGTATTCAGCCCAAAATAGAGCTGGAGGGAAAAAAAAAGTACTCAACCTCTGTCCTTACATAATAGTAACGTGACTCAATCTTTTCTTAAAAGTTACAATTGAAAAAGGAAAAGAAAAAGCATAAGAAACCTCATTTTGAATACATATTTCCCAAAATTCTTATTTTGAGAAAAGGAGAACTGTTTACATAAAAGAACAGAATGTGAGTTCCCAGATCCCGGAGGAAGGTCAGGTCTGAGTCAAAGGAGCCAAGGCTGAGAGTATCTGGGCTCCCTGCCTGGTCCACAAGCTGTGCGGCCTTGGGTATGCCTTCACTTTTCAGAGGTTTCACCTCATCCATGGAAGATAATTCAAAGTCCCTACAGTGTAAGATTTTTCTAAAGATTGGAAACAGCAGGTTTAAAGTGGCCAGCGTGTAAAAAGGCCAATCTCAAAAGATTACTGCTGTGATTCCATTTATAAAGCATGCTTGAAATGACAATTACAGAGATGGAGAAAGATCAGTGGTTGTCAGGGTTGGGGAGAGGAGAAGGAAGAGTTGGCTATGAGTACAGAAGGGATATAGGAGGGATCCTAGTAATGGGACTATTCTGTATCCTGACTGCGGATTTTCACACGTGAGAAAACTGCACAGAAGTAAACACACACAAGCATTCATCAGACATGTAAATCCTATGCAATCTAAATAAGGCTGACAATTGTATCAGTGCTAATTTCTTGATCGTAATATGGTTATGTAACATGTTATTACAAGGAAATTGGGTAAAAAATATATAGGATCTCTCAATGTCCGTTCTTACAACTGCACATGAATCTACGATGAT
The DNA here is from genome assembly GCF_014176215.1 of Rousettus aegyptiacus. NCBI lineage: Eukaryota > Metazoa > Chordata > Mammalia > Chiroptera > Pteropodidae > Rousettus > Rousettus aegyptiacus. The sequence goes on along the minus strand of NW_023416292.1, from coordinate 44,460,365 downwards.
CTCAAATGAGTGTTTTTAAAATCTCATCACCTTAAACAATGCCTGGAGTGTTACGAATGCTCCATACGGGGCACATGGGGCAAGTGATCCTCACCTGTAGACCAGAACTGCAGGTTCCTCCTTCCCACTTTAGACTTTGTACCCGAGTGAGCACACAGGTGAAGTGCCTTTTCCTGATTTAAGTCTCTCAGTTGAGAAACGTGCTTCTTTCTGGCTCGTGTAATAAAGGCTATCACCACCATTATTGTTGGACCCAGCTCTTCACACTAATATTCAGGTGAATTATAAACACTTTTTTGGAAACCAATGGAGAAACTTATTAACAAGAATCCACTGACCACAACGTGTAAAGACTATTTTATCTCTGAATAATAAACATATTTGTGCTAATATAAAAGAGTCCTCTAAAGAGTTGAAAAAATACTTTCATGATGTAGAGCAGCATTTTCCAAAGTGTTCTTCAAGGAACACCAGTCCCCTGAGAAGCTATGAAATAATTTAAAAATAAGCAAAAGATACATAATCAAATAAATTTGGGAAATACCACATAGTGTGTTCCCTCTGGCAGCTCTAGTAGAAAAGAAAATTCCCATCCAACTTCATGTAACCCATCTTTCCCCAAATTTATTTGATCACAAAATCATTTTATTATACCAGAGAAACGCTCCCAAGGTCTATAATTTGGAAAGTCTATCTACATCGGTTAGCTACTCCCTACCCGAATTTCTACATCTATTACACTTTGGAAGAGAAATGTATGGTTTTTCTATAGCTAGTACAGTGGTTTTAACTGCATGCAGTTGGCCTTCAATAAACGTTTGCTGAACTAAAGTCAATGTAAGTACAATTACAGGATGACAACTGAGAGCACAGGAGAAGTGACTTTTCCTGATTTAAGTCTCTCAGTTGAGAAAAGAGCTTCTTTCTGGCAGTTACGCAGAAACTTTCTGATACAAAGGTTTTATATGATGCCGGTGGTCTCCTGAGGGTCCGCTCCACTCATGACAAAAACAGCAGTTTACAACGTGATGGGATTACAAGAAATAAACTCATGGAAATAATAAGCTCATGACTAAAGATATCCGTACTCAAAACTATAGGTCCTGAAATTCCTTTAGCAGGATGTAGAGGTTTTCATACTAAAATAAGAAAAGGCTCTAAATGTAATTCTCCCTGGAAGAGGTAACAAGTTAAATTTAAGTCATTTTATAAGATGACTTAAGGTTAAAGTCATACGAATGAATTCCAAATGTCAATGAACTTGCTGAGGTGAGGCTTGGATGGGGCACAAGAAGGAAGGCGAAGACCATAGATCCTGGGGAAGAACAGGAGAAGAGAAAAAGAGAGGCAGAAATGATCAAAAACAAGCTTCATTCCATTCACAGGTCTGTCCAGGCCAAAGACACTGCTTTGCAATCGCACATTTCCATTGATAGGAATAAGCCCTGTTCCAATTTACAGAAGCATTAATTAACTACACAATTAAACCATATATTCAGAATATTTTTAAAAAGAGGTTAATCAGGATAATAAGTAGGAGAAAAATTAGGGATTTTCCAAAAAAAAAAAAAAACAAAATATTTGAAGAATACACACTTCAAAATTAGCTCTATTACAGCAATATTCTAATGTTAAGATCTGGGAAAAAAGAATTTCTCATGAATTCATGAGGTACTGAAAAAAAATGTCTCAATCACTAGAGGATAACAGAGTGATCTCACTGAGTACTCCACTCCAAAGGCACACTCGTGCATTTTAGGAACACTTCCAACACGTCTGAAACGAGTTTCAGATAAAACTTCTACTTAACCAGGAGCGCTTTGCTTCCCAAGCATTCCAGCGCTTCCAGGTTGCTGAGCAAAACAGCAATGGGGCAGACATTCCACTCCAATTAATAATCCTAACGTCACGGGCATACGGCTGCAGGCATATCCATTCCTCGATAGGAAACAAAGCTAGGTCTAGTCATAATGCTTCACACGAACTAAGATGTCAGCGGACAGGTGTCACTCTGTCCCTCTGCTTTGCTTTCTCAGCGGTCCTCCCCTACAGTGTCACAGGGCCAAATCCTTCCTCTTGGCTACAATAATTCGAGCAGTTTTTACCTTGGCTGTCTAGGACTTCTCTCGCTGACCCAGAAAATCAAACAAAGAAAAAATTACGCATTTTGGTGAAAAGAAATATTTTCTGGTAATCTAGCTAAATTTGACACCACAACAACAAAAGTGCCCACGGTTTAGCAAAGAGCCCAATGAGATTCCAGAACACAAGGCTCCTACAGACTAAACAAGTTGGAGATGAGAAAGTCAGCAGAAAAATTCTAAATCCGCCCGCTGAGCAAGTGAAATTCCATAGTAATGGTCTGTGAAAGTTTTCTTAGGAGCTCACATGTCTGTTATATTCTCACCCTTTGCTATATGATGTTCTTATTTCAAAGAAAGTGAATCTGTTCCTTCCCCCTCTTACCCTCCTCCGCTCAGACACACAGGAAATAATGACTTTCCTGAATTCCTTTTAACACTGATGGAAGGAGGGAAAACTTGAGTACTTTTATTCCTAATCCAACGCTCTATTAATAGGCTTTTAAATGCTGCACAATTTTTAAAATAACTAAGTGGGAAGACAGTGAACAATGACCGTATTGTAGGCTCCCGCCCCCGCCCCTCAGAGGCTGAATGACGGCTTATCTGGAGGCCCTTTGGACACTGACACCTGCGACATGAAGGCCCTGCCTAACTGCAAAATAAAGTCCTGCTTTACTCCTGTAATATGACCAAGTTCATTAGGTCAATCACGCCATGTGCTAAAATAAGTAAAAACTTTTTTCACTTCAAAAAAAGTGCTTTCACTTTTTTTAAAAGGATAAACCATTCAGCCAGATTTGGCCAAACCCTCAATTTACACTGGTCCAAACACCCCTAAGAGAAGAGCCAGACTCAAAGGCTTCAAAAATGAGGACAAAGCCTCTGGGTGGTCCCCTTACCCCCACTGCACTTAGCAGGGTGCTCAAAGGAAGTGATTCCTGTTTCAGTTCTTGCTGCAACACTGAAGGGAAGGCAATCCCAGCATCAGGGGAGAAAAACAGGCATGCCACTGAGCTGATGCCTGCTGTGTCATCAGAGTGCCTCCTCGCCAATTCCACACCCCACACACCCGAAACGCTAGACTTAGCCAAGAGGCTGTGTGCCTGCCCCAAGTCTCCCTCTGCCGAGTATCTTCATGTTTGTCTTCGAGCACCCAGCCAGCTCAATGGCCGATGCTTCTGCCTTTCTTGGGCCATGACAAATCTGCCAGGAGCTCCTCATCGCCAGGCAGAAAGAGCCTCAGTGAGCTCAGAGAAGCCACCTGCCTGTCACGTGGTTCTCAAACACCAGCTCACTGACAGCACATTAAAGTCTTCCAGCAGCAGGACTTAATGGTGTTAGCATAAATCCGGGAGTCCAAGCCCTTCCAGCTTCCCCTCTGGCCAGCATGGAGGAGCCTGAGCCCCAGCAGCATTCATAGCCTTCTGCCCAGCAACAAAGAACCAAGGGGGAGCCTTACCTTTACAGCACCCAAGAAGCCTGTGAGCACAGAACCCCCACACCCATCCTGTCAGAAAAGGACAAACCATGATCCCAACAATAGATACACACACAACACAGAACAAATCACATGTAGCATGATTATGCATTCATATTTAGACCCCAAAACTGGGAGAAACAATCAGTATTCTTGGCCATAGCAACCATATCATAAAACTGCCATCCTAAGAGATTTCTATAGCATGATGCCTGATAGGAATCACATATGACTAACACGTGATTGTTGTTCCTATCTTGGACCTTCCTTGCGCCATTTTATTTCTTAAATTGCTTATATACTAAGTTCCACCATTTTGCAGTGTGTTTCCTTGCATTATGTCTCTGACGTGCATGGCATATGCTGCCACCGTCTGCTAGGGGACCAGCCTTGAACAGTTATGGATTCTCAGATAAGAAGCTAGTGACTTACACTTGCTTGATGCATCACTTCCTTGTAATGAGAACATAACTCTGCCCTAAATTTAAATAGTCCATGATATGCTTTATAAATATTGTAATGTTTAAGTATGATAGGCACGATGTTCTTTATAAGCTTTCTAATTTTTATTCTTATTTATCTATAGCATGTGCTCTAACCTCCAGAAAAGAGAAACTCCTACATATTTTTCACACATCACATTAAAGCAATAACACCTCTCCTACCCTTCACATTCCTACTTTGTTTCTACTGTCCATCTCACATGACCAGAAATGAAAGTTTAAGAATTACAATGCTTCACCCAGAAATGAAATCCCTCTTTTATTCCATGCAAGAAAATTAACAGCCAATATAACACTGTTTGAAGGTAACAGCCAAGATGCAACATATATAGGATTGGTACACATATAAGTGTTTTTTTTTAACCAATATTATTTTTATTACCAACAAGTTTTTTAACTCACATAAGGTACCTCTGTGAGACCCCTTATATGGACAAACCCAGCAAACAAAACAAGTTGGTCCAAATTTGAGGTCTAAAACCTTATAAATAGCTCAGTTTTAACTAAAAAGTTTCATCCTGCCCTGGCATATATCTACAAGTATATGACTGTGAAGTCCAAGACAATCACAGCTAGAAATTGGAAGCGTTCATAACATTCTACCAAAACACAGTGGACCCGTCATGCTACATTAGTCCATCCTTAGTGGGTAAAGTGAAATATTTGCACCTTAACTTCATTTACCACCCACTTAAGGAAGTAGTTCCAGCTTATTTCCTTAAGCACAAAATTACAGGCTGTTCCCCCTGAGCTGGGAATCATACTCCTACTCAGGATGGACGGTGAGCAATAGCTTCTCAAGGCTTATTAAACACTAAACAATTAGAATATCAACACCATGAACATCTATGTGCTTTTAGGCTATGTTGAGTTTTTGTGGCACATATTTGGAAACCTGAAATATCAAGTGCTTTTGCAACTGTGAAAAAAAAAAAAAAAAGAATCTGACAAGAACCACCCTAACTAGGAAATCCCAATTATCCAATTTAACAGTTTATTCTAGAGAAGAGTCCTCCTGGGGATAATTCGCTCCTCAACCCTTACAGGTGGCTACAAAAATAACACAACCGCATCTCAGAACACAGGCTTCATCCCACCAGACAGATAATTCCACTAAAATTGCAATTCTCAAGTAAGGACGAACCCACCTGCACAGATAAGAGTTGGAAGTAAGGAAAAGGCTGAGGTTAAAGGGTCCCTGGAGAGGATTCCATTTTCCCTCCATTTCCTGAAGCCTGCACAAATAGTATCTTTCAAAAAGCAAGTCAGCGGGACAGACCACAGATTGCCAGGGTGTCTGTCTGGTAAACACAAATTAATGCCTAATTCATGAATTCAAGAAACCACATAAGAGTCTAGCAGCGGAAAGCCCAATTAACTCAAAATCAAACAACACCCAACACCTGTGATCCAGTCCCAGCAAGGTAAGGGCCTGGATGCCGGGGGCAGTAAGAAATAAGGGAGCTGCCACAGCAGCTAGTCGAGAGGGAGAAATGCCAGAGAAAAAAAGCCCTGTCCATATTTCCATGCGGCGACCTGTGCTAAGCTCAGAGAATATTCAACTGAGTTATTTGGTGAGGTCTGTAGCCTATTGAGTGAGAATTTTTGCTGCCCTCAAAAAACATTTCTCCTCTTTAAACCAAACTCCAGCTATTCAAACCCCACGCTGACTTCCAGCTAGGGAGCTTTTAAATGTGGTATGAAACGGGGGCTAATTCACTGAATGGCTGGTTTAGTAGTCTTAGAGAGAGGACAGTCTGGCCAGAGGAGCCTCTGTCCTGTACGATAAGCTTCAGCAGGAGCATTTGGTAGGAAGGGGACGAGCAGCAGGGCAAAGGTGTGCAATAAAGACCTATATCAGCAGACAGGGTGACAAGGTTCTGGAGATTCAGGGCACAATGATGTGAATGCATTCAACACTACTGAATTGCACACTTAAAAATGGTTCAAATGGTAAATTTTTTACCATAAATTTTTTAAAAATTTTAAAAGATACCCAGTAGGAATAGCATCCCGCACTGCAGAGAAAGCAAAAGAGGAAAAGACAAGTCCAGATGATAGCAGACATTTACTCGGAAAGGTTTTGAGGCACTTATTTGTGGACAGACAGAAAACACAGGTTACCTGGAGGAAGGTGGTATTCCTGGCATCGTGTCCCAAACATGTAGGACATAACAGGGACACTCGAGGCACTGAAAGTTCCTTCCTCCGCTCATTCGCATCGTCATAATGTGAGAAGCACCTAGAATCTCTGCACTGATTCCGAAGTCCCACATAGGAAACCAAAGGGCTGATGAGCCCCAGAGGTGACATCCTCTGACGGCTCTGCCTTTGGACTCTGGCTCTGACGGCTGGTCCGAGAGTGTTATGTTCTAATCTACATCCCTTGGGAACATCTGGAAAAGAGGGTCTGTCAGCAGACCTGCTGACTAGAGGGATCAGGACGACGTTCCACAGACATGTGAGTGTGGGAGAGACTGGCCAAGAAAATCCCTGCCAGGCTTAAAACTATGTCCGTGAGTAGAAGCTCCAGGGGTGAGATTTCAGTCAAAGTAAGGGAGAATTTTTGAATGACTCAAGATCTGCAAAATTAGCCTCTCTCTCTCTCTGAGTTATGCAACCAGGAATGTTGGAGTAGAAGTTCTTGAGTAGGTGAGACACTGGGCTAAGCCCTTCCCAGCTCAGGTTTCTGTAGTGTATTAGTTAGGAATGTGTTTGGCTACAAATATGAGAAAACCCAAACACGTTTTTATCTTTTCACTCTGCCATCCTTCGTGTGCTTTTATCTTCACATTTGTCTCCTCCAGGCTCAAGGCCATTGAAGGCAGAAGAAACTGAACACAGGCAGGGACAGCTCCTGTCTCAGAAAACACAGAGCCCTGGCAGACTTCCACTTACATTTTATTGGCCAGAATGAATCACATGGCTGTCTCTAAACCAGGCTTTCTCGGCCTCAGCCTGATAACTCTTTGTTGTTCAGGACTGGCCTGTGCTTGACAGGATATCTACCAGCAGCCCTGGCCTCTACCCACAGAGGCCACTAGCACCCCCAGCTGTGCTCATCAAAAATGTCTCCAGACATTGCCAAACCTCCCCAGGAAGGCAGAACAGTCCCTGGTTGAGAACCACTCTTAGACTAATCACCATTCTATAGGCTAAGAAGAAGAGGGTGGTAATGGAGCTGTCAGCCCACCCACAGTGCCTGCCCCAAATGCTCTACATATATTTCTTAAATGTTTTCTCATGAGCACACTTGCTACTATGTTAAGTATGTTGGAACATTTAAGAGACACATATGAAGTGCCCACAACTTGGAAGTACTCACAATTATGTTGAAAAATCAAGATCGATGCCCATGAAACAATCAGGAAAAAAAAAATGCAATGTAAAGGGCTTAAACCACAGAGAGAGGCCAGCCATCTTCTAGTTGGTTCAGATTGGGAAGAATAAAAGTACATAAAATTTTAACCTAAAATCCTAAATAAAAATGTCACTTCCAAGGTGGAACTTGCATTTGAAGATGAGGAATTCTTAGACAAGTGGCAGGAGAGAAGGAAAACTACATAAGCAGAGGTCACATAGTAATAAGCAAGGTTAAAAAGCTCAGGAGCTACTCTGCGACAGACCCGGGTTCTGGCAGCCTCAAGCCTGAGACTGGGCAAGTTATTTGGCCTCCATGCACCTCATTTTTATTACCTGTAAAATGAGGATAATGACAGCATCTCTCTCCTAGGGTTGTTGAGAGGATCAACTAAGAGGAAATAATTATGAGAGTATCTGGCAAATAGTAAGCAATCAGTTTTGGTTTCTATTATTACTGTGATTATTATATAGTTATAACATATTACTTAATATAATAATATAATTCAGGAGGAGAGCTTACCTGTTAAGAATCAGAGGATTCTTATTGCAAAGTGGCTGTCACATACTAAGCAAGACAACCAGAACCTACAGTCAGTGGGTAAAGTCAGGCTCCTGAGGGCCATGAAATACTGGCCACATCCAAGCAGGACAGCAGGACCAACGTGAAAACACACCTACCAAGACATGGTGGCAGGGTGGATGGTTGGAATATGCAGGTGATTTCCAGTGAATACCATGGCCAGTAGCCATGGTCAGGGTAGTAATGACTTTCCATGTTATAAAGAAGTTTTAGCCTGCAAAGCATGTCTATATATACTATCGGAGTAATCTGCATGTAATAAGCCTGTCCATCAATAATACAGAGCTACTCTAGCAAGGAGTTCTACTAGTCATTTGAAAGTCACTGCCAAGCAAAGTCAATCTGTGGAAAGAAGTGGGAGATACAAGACTTGCCTTCCGGTTGAGCAAGAAACACGATGTGAGCCAGAGAATGATTAATGTGGTATCTTTAATAGGTTTAAGGGAACATAGACAAGCTTTAAAAACACATTTCTAATCTATGTACTCTTATCTGCAAGCAGATCACCCATGGGCCTTCAGAGTCCCAAACTCCAAGTTTCTGGGTCCCAATTCCTTTATGACCTAGAAGAGATAAAGGACACACAACAACTGCCACTTCTTCCTGGTGCCTTGCTCTCCCACTTAGGGCTTCCCTAGCAGTTAACTAGTGCAGATGCTCCCAGGGTTTACACACTAATCTTCTACTACATTTAATAAGTTCCATAAGCACAAAATAATAGTTTAAAGATGCGGAAAACTTAGCCTTGTCTTAAAGAAAGAAAAAAATCGCAAAGTACCCTTGTGTGTGCCTGAAAACTGCAAAGGGAGGGGGCAAGATGATGCACAGGTGGGTATCTCCTACCACATGGTTCTGGGTTCTGGTCACTATGCCCTCCTTATCCTCATCATCATCCTCACCTGTACAGTTCCTGGCATCTGGGATCATTTACGGGGCAATGCACTGATCACTTTATACTGTACCCACGGCCATGCTCCCAACTTCTTTAAAAATTCAAGGTGTCCAATACTTTCTAAAACAGAGTATCTGTCATCTACTCCACTGCTGGGTTTCAATAAATATTGAGCATCAACAGAGAAAAGACTGATCTCCTTAAAATACAAACCTGTGCCTTGAAAGCAGTGAATGGGAAAAAGTCCATTTATAAATGTTTGCTGGTAGATCTAATATGACATCACATAAGCAAGAAGGTCTCTTTTCTTGAGTTTTGGGGGCAGCCTTCCTCCTAGCGCACAGAAGAAGTAAGTGAAATTTTTTCATACTACCAGGAATGATAATTAAACAGAAGTAAAAAATTATTCACTGTACTAACACTGCATCCTCGATATTACACTGGGCATTTTACACACACTATTACCCAAATCTTCACACAACAGGGTAACTCCCCACTGTCCTTATTTTATAGTACGAAACTGTGAGGCTCAGAGAGGTTAAATAATTGACCCAAGATTAAGTAGAAGAGATTGAATTCCACCCAGCAACTTCCTGACCATGCTCTGACCACTGTACACACATCATCAAGACAGCTAAATAAGTCAGACAGCAACTTTGCATCCATCTAAATGCACCAAAAACACTACAGTGAGCAGTTAGGTACAAACTTTACTAAAGCCAAGAACTATGAAAACCATTTCCCATTCGGTCTGTCCACATTTGTTCTTGGTACTTTACCAAAGCTCAGAGAACAGGCTGGTCTCCATCATACACTGCAGAATTGTGAACCACTCTGTCCAAACGAAACACAATGGGGACCAAGTATAAAGTTTAAATTTTCTTGTAGCCACATTTTTAAAAAGTAAAAAAAGGAAGATGAAATTAACAATTTATTTTCTTTCACTTAATTTTTCCAGAATGTCATTAAAACATGTCATCAATATAAAAGTTGTTGAGACATTCTGCATTCTTTCTTTCGCAGTAAGCCTCTGACATGAGTGTGTACCTGACACAGCACCTCTCGCTTCAGACTAGCACACTTCAAGTGCTCAGCAGCCACCTATGACCTACAGCTGCCATACCGGGCACATGGATCCCAACCCTTAGATTTCCATACGTGCAACGCCCCTTTAGTAACTGGCTCCACGTCTCCATAACGATCAGAAAAGGGAGTGCTCTAGTCTTGTTTCTCTACTTACACACTCCTGAGCTGAGATTACATGGACACAGAGCAGCAGTATCTGAAATCCCGCCACTGTCACTTCCATTTAATTCTTTAAATGTGTGCTTTGAGTTGTGTTCTAACAATAATGCCCCTGAAAGGAACAGTACTCTAAGCATACAATATCCAGCATTAAGCTTAGGCTACATAAAAGGGAGGGTGGGGCACCATAGACAAAATGAGATGGCTAACTGATGTCACAAGTCCCTGTCCCAAATTCCCTTTTCCTCAACAACTTGGAGGAGTTATGAAGTAAATAACTCCTTATCAAGAAAAACTATGGTCAAGAAACACGAAAAGAAAACCACTTGGGCTTCGCTGATTTCCAACCTAATACCCTAAGGCTAACGCTCCAAACTCAAATGCCCACAGGACCCGGAGCAGGCCCACAATGAGCCTGTGCCCATCTGAGGGACAGCCCTGACTCCAGACTTGAGACCAGGCTATGTGGGAAGGTGGCCCCAGTGTTACCAGGTCACCTGATTTCTGGAGAGAAGTTGCAAATCTAGATTTTCAGGTTCATCGCCTCATTTTTAACTGTTAGCAACTCACATAATATATTAAATAACCATGTACAGCCAAATAGGAAGTGATGGCAAACCGGATGCCATCTTGGGGAACAAGTATGCAAACTCTGGTATTTGTGGGACACAGTAAAGACACACAAAGACTAAGCACGGAATGACCTCGAGAAGAATTTATACTCGGCCCTCCTCCTCCTGTTATCCTCACTGCCCTCCAGGAGTCAAGCTCCCTTTCACACTAGGAGGAGCACAGACAGCACGGACTTGCTGCAACCCTCCTGGGCACCTTCATCTGTACAATGATTTAGGCCAGGGCGGCATCAGGAGGGGCACAATCCGGCGTGAACCAGAATATTCTTTCTCACAGAGAAGGGAGAGCCACCCCTCAAGGCCACATGAACATCCTGGTCAGTGACCAGACCCAGGGCAGCAAGAGCCACCAATTTCTTAAAAAGAAGCCAAAAAATATAGCTTTTCCTGGAAAACATCCTAATTGTTAAATGTAGAACTAATTCACATCGTATTTCCAACACTACATGAGCCAGAGTGGGCCCATAGGGCCACCCCTCTGTGGCCCCTGAATCAGGACACCTCTAAAGTCACACTGAGACCCAGCACTCTGGACACCTCCAACCTGGACATTCCCCCGACTTCACTGAGCATGAACTTAGCCCACTTCTTCCGCCCACATAAGCTTGAAGAAAGGCTCCACTGGATGGAGATGAGGAGAAAGGGGACTAAAGGAGACATGGTATCCTGGACTGGATCCTGGAACTAAAAGGACAGTAGTGTAAAAACTGGTAGAGATCCAAATAAAGGCTATTGTTTAATAGTATTGTGCCAATGTTAATTTCTTGGCTTTGATATATTTACTAGTTAAGTAAGCTGTTAACATTAGGGGAAAGCTGGGTAAAAGACACATAGGAACTCCGTGAACTCTTTGCTACTCTTCCATAAATCTAAAATAATTTGCAAATAAAAATTTTCAAAAATTCATAGGACTGTGCCCCCCCACACACAAAAAAATGTTAATTTTATAGTGTTCTCATTTCTAAAAGGAAATGTTTTTACAAATTACTAGTAAGCAGAGACAATGAATTATCTTGAATCTTCACTCTGGTAGACTAAGAAAAACCAGAATGGATGTTCGCCCTTGGCTTTATAGTGTATGTGCAAAAACCAGTGGGGCATGGAATTAGTGGACTTTCAGTAAAATATCAAATGGCTGCATTTAGGTAATTATGATTAATGTGAACTGAATCAACAAAGTTGCCAAACACTCAAGAGTTTTGTGGCCTCAGAATATAAATAAGTTTAGAACCAGAGGATTGGACACATCATTACCCAAACAAGAGGCAGAACTGTAATAATAAATACAAAAGCTTTGTATTTATTATGTGGAATAACGCAAACTGCACAACAGGCAAGATATCAGTACCTCTTGGAAATGCGATTATTAACGTAAGTGATATACCATCTATTCCAACTGTCCAGCATTTGACATAGCAGATTAGGGTGAAAAGTCCTCACATCATTACATTGCCAACCAGTTCCTTTAAATCTTTTGTTTTTGTAATAAGGGGATATACATAAAAAACAAACTTATGTAGAGAGAGCTGTACCATGAACACATGCACTTAAATGAAACAGCATGAAAAGCTATATGAATTCTTTTCTATTTGTATCTGTCTAGCATTCCTATTATTATGGTCTTAAATCAGTTTGACATACACAGTAAATCTACTTAACAGAAAACAAGAAATAAAATAATTAGTTTTATTAGTGCTTCACAGCAAACAGATTTACAATATCTTTAAGCCAAAAGCACGCCCAGAGCAAGCAACAGTCATTCTTCCATTGAACAAATATTATGTGGGTCTACCACGAAGTAACCTGAGGATAAAGAGTGAGCAAACAGAATAAAGACCCCTGCCTAGTGGAGCTTAGACTCTAGTAAGAGAGAGACAAGGGATGAGCAAAACAAAATATATACTCTGTTGGGTTGTGCTAAATGCTAAGGAACAATAAAGTAGAGAAAGAGGAGTGAAAGTGTTGGAGGGGTGTTGAAAGTTGTCAGGGAAGCTCTTGCTAAAAAAGTGACCTCTGAGAAAAAGACCCAAAGGAAGTGAGGGAGCCAGCCACACGGATATGCAGCGGGAAGTGAAAGCGAGTTCCAGGCAGAGGGAACAGCAAATGGAAAAGCTCTGAAGTCGAAAGAGACCTAGATGGTTTCAAGGTTGATGCTGTAGGGAAAGTGATGAAAAAGGTAAGAGGGAAAGTCAGCGGGTAGTTGAGAATCACATAACATCTTATAGGTCATAATCATGACGACGGCTTTTATTCTGAATGAGAAGGGAAGAGGAGAGACCAGTTAATAACGGACTGATGGAAATAAGGTGGGACGCAGAGGTCAGTTAAGAGGACATTCCATTTATCCAGGTGAACTATTACGGTGGCTTAGACTAGGGTGACAGTATGACAGGTGAGATAAGAAATGGATTCTGAATATATTTTGAAGGTAGAGCCTATAGGATTTGCTGAAGGGAGAGAAAGATAATTCAAGTATGACACCAAATGTTTTAACCTAAGTAAATGGAAGAATGGAATGCTATTGAATTGGAAAGACTGGAGGAGGGGAGATACACTGGGGATAAGTGGATGATAAGAATGTCTCTTTGGACATGTTATGTTCTCTGCTTGCTTAGTTTTTATTTTTGTTGTTTTAAATTCAAGCAGTTGATTTTCATTCCAATATTCCTGAATTTACAGGATATAGCCAAGCTCCATTCAGAAAAAGAACTAATGACTCTTGGTTTAGTCACTGATTTACCATTTTCAAAGCCCATCCCACCTTATATCCCTCTTTTGCTTCTTCCCCCAAAACCATGAATGCTTCTCAGCAATGTTAACTGTCACAAGATTCAAGCAATTATCAAGGTAATTTGCCCCCCAAACTGTCTTTTTTCCTTCCCTTTGCCTCCAGAAGCTCCTTGATGCCCACACATCCTTGTGAGATCCCCCAGAAGCAACCTCTTAGAAGGGATCCCCTAGAAATGGTCACCCAGTAAAACAGACACTTCACAATCTTGAGGAGTCCCATGGGCAGGTTATGTCTGCAACGCCTATTAGCCATACCCAAGTAGAGATGGCCAGCAGGTGTCCAGGTAAAGGAGTCTAGAGGCCATAGATAAGAATTTATGTCTTCCACAGGGATGATATTTAAAGTGTGTAGATAGAGAAGAGATACAGTGCCCTGAGGTACTCTGTTTAGAGTTTGGAGAGATGAGGAACCAGCAGAGGAGAAAGACAAGCCAGAGAGGAAAAAGGAAAAACATGAGGGGTGTGTCCAGGCAATCCAGTGGAGAATGTATTCCAGAAGAATAATCAACTGTGCTAAATGCTGCCAGTGGGTGGAGTAGGAGGAGCCAGGACCTGCTTAAGGCTACAGCAATGAAAAGTCCCTGGTGGCCTGATAAGGCCAGTGCCAGTGGCTTATGAGTGAGGGGCAACAATCCTGTTGTAGTGGGTTCAGGATGGAATGGGAGGGGAATTGTGAGACATAATGAATACAGACAATTCATTCACGATGTCCTGTTGTAGGAAGAAGAAATTGGCTAGTAGCTGAAGGGGAAATCAGAGCCAAGAGAAAATATTTTTATTTAATGGGAAAAATAATAACTTGTATGCCAGTGGGAATTCAGTGAAAAAAACTGATGCTATAGGAAAGAGAGGGGAAATTTAATAGAGCAACATCCTTGAAAAGGTCTACAGAGATGTAGATAGAATGTCACACAGAAGGAGCCAGGAGCACAGACACAGGCAGGTGGTAGGTGTGGTAGTGAAAGCACATGGAAGTTCTCATCTGATCATTTCTGATTAGTGAAAAAGGAAGTGGCTGAGAGTAAGAGACATGGATGTGTGAAAAGCAAGTATAAAGTATGCAATAGCACCCTAAGAGAGTGGGGAAGGAATGGACAGTGGAAACATGGTACGCCTGCCAGGCAGCACCAAGCACCCGCTGGGTTTGTGCTCATCAACTGAGTGAGGCAACCAATATGGTGGTGCAGGATCATCCGGGCACATTCAGCTGCCCGAGGGCAAGTGCAGAGTGAACAGAGATGGATTATAGTCAGTCAGGTGACAATGGCAAAGTGTGAGAGGGATCAGGGTGATGAAGCGGTGTGCCATGCTAGCAAACATGGCGGTTGATCATGGAATTTAAGCTGGGAAAGGAGAGGGTTAAGGACATGGGATGAGGACAGAACCATGAAGAGGTGGCAGATTCCATGAACTGAAGGTCCCAGTGGTCCCAGATTTGTTGAGGTTGGAGGTAGCACACAAGGTAAGCCGAAAGGAGAGGACGTAGTGGTCAGAGTGGGTGTCCAACATGAGCTCTGGTGGCACAGAGGTTACTGGTGATGACAGGGTAAAGGGCATGACTATGGCATGGAGTGGGTGAGGAGGGTAGGAGACAGTTCATAGGAGGACAGTTCAAGGAAGTGAGAGTTGAAGATGTGGGAAAGATTATCAGCATGATGACTGAAATCTTGGGAAACTAGTGTCGGAGAGATGGAGAACCAACCAGAAACGAAAATCTTTAATGAACCAGGGGAGTGACTGGGTGGAGAAGCAGACGACGGCAACAGGAGGTGCAGTGGGCCACAGACAGACCCCACCCCAAACATGGTTCACGGGTAATGAGGAAAAATGGCAGCCATTTGACAGCTGAGAGCTGCAGGAAAGCAGTGTTGTCAGGGAGATCCAGGTCTCCAATAAAGCAGGAAGAGAAAGAGGGTATTTGCAGGCCAGGTTAGGAGGGATTTTGCTGCTGACTGACTGTTGGGCACAGACCACACAGAGAAAAGGCCCTTAGAGTTCCTGAGGGAAGAGAGACAGGATTGGGAAAACTGAAGAGTCAGATGAGACTCAGGACACAGGGATGATGGATGCCTTGGGCTCAGACACAAGTTGTGATGAGACTTGTCCAGTTGGTCAAGGTAGGCCATTGTGGAGAGGCTGAGACAACAGAGAGGTCTTTCCAGGAGCAGAGAAGGGAAAAGTAGGGGATCCCATTTGACCGCTTCTGAGGAAGGGGGTACTCTGGAATGTGGGGTGCTGAGGAAGGCAGGGGATACTGAGGAAGGTGGAGGTTACTGAGAAGTACAAACTGACTCCCACTCATGGACTGGCAAATGTGTTTTATATAATTAGGCTCCTCAAAAAATGCAGAAATAATGACTTAACTATCCCAACAGTTAAATTAGTTTATCTATGTCCAAAATAAATAAATCCTCTAGAAACCGCAATTCTGCATTTTTTTTAAAATTACAATTCAAAATACCCCAAATTTCCTGAAGTATAAGAAAACAAACATGACAGCACTAAGTCTCACCATGACACACTGGCCCCACTGGGCACTGTAAGTATTCCTAGCTGATGTGCATTCTCCTGCTGGCACAATTTTGTAAAACATCAAAACAAGAGGAACAATGCTTAGGCCCTGAGCGCTTCAGAAGGATTCTTAGGAGAAAGCTGGGTGCTTGTTTTACGTCCGTAAAATCATTTTCAACCAATAGTTACATCATATCTCCTGACAGGATTATTAGAGGGTGTTACCACAGTAACAGTGAGCCACGTGCACAGCTGGAGGAGGAAGTTAGAAGGCGCCTTTTTCAGAAAGAATAAATCACATAATTTCAAGAATGGAAAGAATTGCTAAAAGCCCTGTAGTTGGATCCTTCACTCAAATGCCCTAGGAATAGTGTTCCCCACCTTTTCTGGCACCAGGGACCAGTGTTCCTATGCGAATCTAAAGCCTGAAGATCTGAGGTGGAGCCGAGGTGGTGATGCTAGCTCTGGGGAGCAGCTGCAGATACAAATGAAGCTTTTCTGGCTCGCCTGCCACTCACCTCCTGCTGTGCAGCCCAGTTCTTAACAGGCCACAGACTGGTGCTGGTCCGCAGCCTGGGGGTTGGGGACTCCCTGCCCTAGAAGATGTAAAGCTGTCACAGACAGAGAAACAATAAGAAATGCCCTTATAAAATTTCGCATCATCCAAAGAGAAAAATAAAGCAAAAATGAAACTTCTCGGTCATGAGTTGAGAGATGCTCAAATACTGACCATTAATAATAAGCACGATAAAGAAAAGATTTCAAGCCTCACTAGAAAGAGAACAAACATATCCTCGGTACTTACTATATGCCAAGCACATTCTTTCCACCTAATCCTCAAAAACATTCCCGTTTCTTCAGGTGAGCAGTCAAAGGCGTGATCAAGGTTACAGAGTAAGTGGTAGAGCTGGGACTTCAACCCAGGTGAGCCAGCCCCACCCACACACTGAGAGTGGAAGAGCACAGGTGAGTATCCGGTCTGCTTGTCACCAAGCAGCGAGCTGACTGGCCCTGGGAAAGTCACTGTCTCTTCCACTCTCAGTTCCCTCATCTGGAAATAAGATTAAATGCCCTCTTCATTGACAGAAATGGGTTCACTGAAGATCAAAAAAGACTCTGGTCTAATTCCACAGATACCAAGTTGTGTTCTTAGAAACAGGTCAGAGGAAATCATAACAGTCTGATCACCACCTGTGGTTTCTATCCAGTGGAGACATCTCCAGGCCAGAGTCTCATCCATCTCACACCTAAATTCTTCCACATGCAGTTACTAGCAAATGTACTGTTAGACAACTAAATTTTGTGCCCATTTAACATCCTTTCTCTAACTCTAGCTTTATTCTGTGGGCTCATTCAGGGCAAGCCTGGAAACACAGTCAGCATTAAAAACGTGACGGTATCAGCTCCTTTTAAGCAGAGCTTCCGGACTGTTTCCACACCACGCACCTGCCCTCCTCCACCTTCCCGGCGTTACTCTTATTCTTCAGGTTTCCTCAGATCATGCACACAGTTGAACTATCTCCATTCCAAATGTTCTCAGGACCCTAAGAAGGAATTTTGTTAGAGTAGAAAGCCTAAATTAATTTAGGAAAACTAGCTCTTTACAACTTCTTAAACACATTTTTAATATTCTAGGTTTTTTAATATGTATATAAAAGAAGGGCAAACAAAATTGCAGGGTTGTGCTCTGCCATTACACAAACCTCCATCAGGTCCATTCAAATACGGCTATTTTTTTCTTCTGGCTCTGAATACTTCTTTAAAAACCTTCCGCAGCACCTTCTGCAAGTCTCAGATCTTTCTAGAATCAAGACTGCCCTGATTCATATCTCACTGCAGCTACTCAACTAGCTATATGACCTTCCGTTGTACCTAAAAGCTCAGTGCCTCAATTTGCTCATCTGTGAAATGGCAAGAATACAGAACTCAACTCATAAAGTCCAAGTGAGGTCAAACAAGAGCGCTCAGAACACAGCCCGACAGAATACGTAAATACGAGCTACTGTCACAGCCTGGACTGTCAGCCTCTGTCCAGCCTCTACCTTCTTTTAAAGATCTAAGTTCATTATTAAACTGCCATATCATCATACTCCTTCCTGTAAGTAGTTTTCCCAACCTTTTCTGATGGAATAATTTATAAAAACGTGGTCAGAATTAAAATATATGAGAGTTTCCTAATATTCCTGACTTCCAGATTCTTAGGATTTTTAAAACAATAACTTCCTTGACAGTCTTCTCCAACTTTCATTTTTGGGGGGTTGATTCTGATGACCCATCATCCTGTACACAGGGGTCCTCCAGATGTCTCCTTGTAGTGAGTGGTCCAAGGACCTCTGCTCCATCCAGTCTCTGACCAATGTGACCAATGCTCCCTGTGACCAACGGCATGCACTTAGAAGACAGATGGCTGGGGTGTGAGGTTCAACCTGAAGCTGTGGAACAAAACTACACTAATTGGCCCGTCTGGAAATTAAAACTCTGATCTCTGGCCTCTTTAAATATCAAACTCTAAACAAATGAGCCGACATTCTTGGCCTCCAGCCAAAACTAATACCTTCTAATAGATCATTCCTAGTCATTTGTAAAGTCTTGAAGTGGGGGATTTGTCAGATAATGAATATTCTATATTTAAAATGCTGTGACATAAGCACTCGTTCGAAAGAAGCAATCTTTTCAAAAGACATTAAGCTGCGTACTGAACACTAAAGATATTTATGGAAATTGACTTTAGAAGTAAAGAGAAGCCCTCTGCTTCTTACTATGTAGCTTGAAAAATAAATGACACTCCTAAGGAAGGTCTGCCCACCTGTGTTAAGTGGGGAGAGAGTCAGATTCAGACACACAATCAAATTTGCATTTTGGTTCTACTTAGAAATGGTATCTTACTATGGCAAGGCTAAAGAAAACATCTTTAAAATGTAAGTAATGAATTTGTAATGGGAAAATAATAGGAACCAAACAGAACAGACAATGAAGTTGACAGATTCCTAGAGTTCCACAACAACACAGGCAAAATGGGCCTTGATGCTAAAATCCTGGAAAGTGGAAAAGGGCATCTATAGTCAATTCTTTCTTAATAAATTCACCATTACCTCCACCATTTACTGCTCATGTGCCAGTAAATGCCTATGCTCAGCGCTTTATGCCATCCCTCATTAATCTTTATAAAAACCCCTAAAGAGTAGGTGACATGCACTAGTCACACGGAGCAGGGAGAGGACTCCATGCCCTTAATCACCTCCTTCTACCTGCGCGGTGTCCCTGCATCAGGCCACCCACCTCCCAGCCCAGGACAGACCTGACTCTGGTGAGAATGGAAACTTCCATTTGGTGGTTTTGCCAGTAATGGACACCATGGCCAAAAAGGCCACAGATTTGCCTATGGCCACACTGCTAAGACTTGCTGTTCCACTCAAGGAAGGATATCTGAAATATCTACTATTTGACTATCCACAACACAAAGAAGAATGCTGAAAACTGGACAGAATCCATGACGTGAATCAAAGTAAGCCCAGGAAAGGATCAGGCAAGATTCACAAAAGGGAAAGGGGTTCCTTTCTTTACGCTACATTAAGAGGGTGTCCTTGTGGCAGGAAAGACTGGAAGCCACTCCATAAATCCCACAAGAGGAAAGCAAAGGGAGGTGGAGGTGGCGAAACCTAACCCCACCTTCATGAAGCCAGCTGGTCATCTAAAACAGCCAGGACTCACATATTCAAAGACTTTCCAAGAAGGTCCAAACAACTAAAAATGAAAAATTCTTTCCCTTCCTAGCCAGGCTTAGAGACCATGTTGGGTGTGTGCATGTGTGGGGGAGGGGCAGGGCTCCCCTGTCTGTAACAACTTCTCTATTTTCACCTTCCTCGGTTTGTTTTGGTGGTTTTATTTTACTTTATGTTGGTAGGAGAACACATGGGAAGGGAAATCACAAGAAGGGAATTCTGTAGATTTATTTTTCACTCATGGAATACAGAAATTCCATCAAAACTAATATACCCTTTATGTCCAGTCTCCTTCTACTTAGGTCAGCTGGAAATTATGTGTCCTCCATTGGTTATTCTGCAGCTTTTTTCTCAAGGGGTGAATTTTGGGAGTTATTCTCTCAATAACTGCTTATTTCCTCCTTCGTGAGGAAATCGCAACCATGGGAAGACTGGAGGGGACCCAGCAAAATAGAGGAGCAGATGAGTGCTGGCCCTTCCAGGTCTAGACACTGCCGTGCTTGCGTATGTGCGTTTCCCACTGGGCCAGTGATGCTGCGGAATTGGCCTTGGATTGTGGAGGAAGGACAATCCTGCTAGTGGGGAGACATAACAGGTTTCTCGACGGCACTCCAGCAATGGGACATTTTTGCTTGAGATTGGTATCCCTTAGATGAGAAAATGCAGCCCCCCAGCAAACTCGCTGCTGTGGCATCAGTTAAACTTCAAGGATTGTATAAACCTGTGTGCCATCAACTGAGAGACTGCAGCAACCACATTGTCATAACTAACACAAGGCACATGACATTTTATGGAAACAAAAGGGAACAGAAAGTATACTCCTCACGTACTGGTTACCCAGGTGGATTTAAACAAGTACAGCTGCCCAAATTCACCAGAAGGATCCAGTGGCAATTGTTTAAAAAAAAAAAAGAAAGAAAGAAAAAGAAAAAGGCTTCTGAAAACCTTCACAGGAGAACTAGGATGCAGAGGTTGTTGCATCTGTTCCCAGATGAGGACATCCCAGAAGATATTCTTAAGAATTTAGGAGAAGAGTTTCCTCAATCACGAAAAGTACCCAGACATCTATGTAGATGAGTACATACAAGAAGAAACAGAGGCTTTCTCAAGAGTGTGGTCTCCACCTGAAGATCAGCTATAGAAGAATGAAAACTGCGGAAAATAACAATGAGGTGATTGAAACTTCTTCCTGATAAATTTCTCCTAATCTACAGGGCAGAGTGGAAAATAAAACTGCTTCATTTTGACAAAAAAAAAAAAATTGTTATAGGTACAGAAAGCTTGTGGAGAAAGGTCAAGGAGAGATATTCCTTCAACAGGAAATTACAATAAAATATATTATTTGGTAGGGAAGAAATTGAATATACCCTTTAGAGACCTTCTATTGGAGAATTAATGTTGGTGGAGACTCAAATTCTGAAACGGTGGGATGATCCATTAACTTTCAGCATATAAAACTTATGTGCTAATTCTTTTCATTTTAAATAGCGTTCAAAAGACAAAAATAGCACAACCCGAAAAGTAAAATCTAAGTGTGAATTCCGTTCCTAACAGAACTCATTCATCAAAATAGTTGTGAAACCCCAATCAATGGCATAACCTACAGGGCAGAGTGGGAAAAAAACTGCTGGAAAAGTGCTAAATACAAAGATTTCAATAGAATGAAATTCTCTGAACTGTTCGTATAAAATAAATGCAACAATTTATATCTGCTCATAAGTAATGACGTTATGGCAAAATTATTACCAAAAATATATACTCTCCTAATAAAATCAGCCAAGAAATAGAAAAAGGGTTACCATTTCTCACTAACATATATAAAGGTAAAACTACTAAGAAAATCGGGGGTAATCGAGCTGCATGTTATTTCCATCATATGCATGGAAAATAAGGACTGTGATCTGATCGGTCACCACACGAGACAGAGTCCACCCAGGGCACAAGTTCTGGGGCAGAACTCAGCAGGGTAGTCACTCAGCAGTGCTCTCCATCATATTCAGCACTGAACATTTATAGCTGTAGTATCCTTCTTACATACTGGGACTTTTTGATTAATGTTTTTTTTAAAAATCCTTACTGAGTCAAAATATTAACAACCAATAAACAAAAGTTTTCAAAAACTTTCACTACATCATGTTCACTCTGACCAAATAGCACTCTTTGTTACAAGAACATTTTTTAGTATTTTATTTCTCCAAATAACAAAAGAGTCATTCATCGTGTTGTCCTCATTCCTGCTGGCCTCATTCAGTTCACTGGAAGAGCCTCTGACTATCACCACCACAATCACCCCTCACACTGTGTTTTCTGTAGCACCTTTCAGAGAACAACTCCACACAGTTCAAATGGCAATGACGCCATTACAGACATGAGATCTTTCAGAGGATGTTGGCTGGTTACACCATTGTGTGATGAGACAATTAACTTGACATTCAGCTTTTTAGAGTCAGTCTAGATCTGTTTCCTCCCAACCTCCATGTAACAGAGGGGAGATCATCAAAGTCAGAAGAAATGTGTCCCATTACTATAGTACAAATAAAGAAAAAGGAATGTAAAACTAAAGAAATTAAGTCTTAGTTCATAAATGTTATTTGGCTTTTAAATGGTCCTTGAGAAATGATATCAATTGAAAAAATATTTCGGGAAACACTGGAAGCTGAATCAACATTTGATTTTGAACAGATACATGGTCAACTTGCAGTAAGAGAGGCATTAACTCAGAAGGGGAAATGGATAATAAGGAAGTACAGAAATGTGCCTAGATGTCTCTACATTTTTTTAAAGCATTTGTCTCCTAAACCTTATGACATCATAAGTCAACCTAATGACTATCTTTATAAAGAGGTACTTCACTTATTAGCAGGCATACAGTTTATTCAAAATGCCATTTTAATGTTCAATCTAGACACTGTCTTTGAAAGGGCAACTGTGTCAAAACTACAAATCTGTCAGCGAAAGAAAAGAATTTTAAAATGAAATTCTAAATGGCTCCTGAGTCTTCGAAGGATGCAGATATTAAGGTTCACATCTATCCATTGTTCCTAAAAAGGCACACCTAAAACAGTAATGAAATAAATTCTTTTCTTAAACAAAGTAGGGCATAACTTGACAAACACTAAAATAAGTGCTCAGTGTTTATGGATTTGATTCACTCACTCATGGAAGCCACTTTTATTGAGCATCATGTACTACCAAAGGGGCTTGAGGGTATAAAAATGGAATACAACTAGTTTTTTATCCTCAACAAAGGCTAATAATACTATATTTTAATAATAATTAAAATAAAAATAATAGTTAATAAGACTGAGGTGCTTTCGTGAGTAAGCTGCATGCATTAACTCTTTTAATCCTTACAAGAAACTCAGGAGATAAACATTACTATTAATTCCATTTTACAGAGGTGAGAGCTGAAGCACAGAGAGGTCTTGTCCAACGTCACACAGCGTGGAGCTAATATAGCACAGGTTTGAACACAGGCAATCTTGGACCACAGTCCACACCCCTCACCATCATATTATATTAACTTGCTGACGGGAAGGTGGCAAGGAGAGGCTGTGTTTGGAAGGGCTTCCTAGTAAAACACAGGGAGCTGAGTCATGAAGGATGAAATGGGAGAGGGAGGGATTCCAGTCCGGGGGAAGTGCAACCGAAGAGCACGGAGGTACGCACGCACCGCTTATCGTCAACAGAGTGAGTAGTTTCTAAAGCCAGGACAAAGGATGTTTCCACAAGAAGCAGGAGACATGGCTGGAAAGGGAGGCAGAGGCCAGCAAACAAAACCTGAAAGCAGGAGAGGCACGGCTTTTCCACCTAGGAATAAAGAAGATGGGTGGAAGGGGGGTGAACAAGGAAGCAAGCTGGGGAACATCTGTAACAATTCAGGGGAGAAGTGATAAGGATCTAAACTGAGGTGCTGGGATGGGCATGTGACTGGCTATTCCAGTAACAGAGCAGAATGGAGATCCTCTCAGAATGAATAATTTAGATGTGCACACCCTTCATATAAAACATGTGCATAGCTTCCACATAAAATGGCTTTAACTGCCTGCAAGGGAGGTGGAAACCTAGAAACAATAAACAGAAATGCAGATGCCGGCACAGGTGATGGAAAGAGCATGAACTCCTAGCACAGTCAGCCCCCCTCTGCCATTCCACAGCAGGGGCACCTGGGATGGCCACGTGTCACTAGGTGCTCAGTTCTGTAATCAGGCTACACATGAACTGCACGTCTACTCACATGGTGTCTGAATACCATTTCTCAGTTGTAGACATGTCAGAATTAGTAAGATGTGTCATCCTATTTCTCTCTTTTATTAGTTTATTTTCAATAATCGTTCACAATCAAGCATGGCTCCAGAAAAATCACGAAGATTAAAAATAATTGCACAACCACTCTCACAAAGTACATCTTTGCAATAGGCATTGCATTAAAGCAACAATTGCTTAATGACACTTTTTGGAATATAGAATTTCCAGAAACCTCCTATCATTTTTATAATAGCACACCCTGATAATTTAAAGCCAAGAACACAGAGTTACTATACATTCCTTATTACAAAATCAAATCAATGGAACTGCATGCTTTCCAGGAGTTTCATGGATTAACTGCCTACCTAAAGAGAAGGCCTGAGTAGTAATACGAAAACCAACACTACGAATTGCAACACAAATTCCAATTTAAAAGCACACACACTAACTGAAAAATATAATTAATTTAAAAAATAAAATAAAAGCAAACACACACAAACACATACATATAGACCAAGGCACCTGATTCACAGAGTAGAATTCCTAAGCTTCATAGAAAGAAAAAAGTAAAAACCCCAGCAGGGCAGTGAAATGGATGGAAAAGACAGGAAACCTGCGTATATCTTCCAGACCAGCCCTTACCTGCATGACTTCGGGAAGTGTTTTAACCTATTCAGGACTCAGTTTCCTCATTTGTAATGATGGTATATTTGTAGGTGTTTCATTTCTCTTTTTTTTTAAATCCACACTCAAATTTGGCAAACACTGAATGCTCATTGCTCTCTAGAAGAGGCTCGGTGCCTATTCAAAATTAAAGATTCTGACAAGTTCTGCTGTTGAAAAACCTCTTTAAATTTGTTTGACCAAAGCTTTTTTCATTTCACACCTGTGAACCCTGGATTCCAAGGGATGCATGTAGCAAATAAAGGAAAGGCCCTTCCACATTTCTCTGACATCTGCGTCACTCTCTACATTCAAAAGGGCCTCCTCCACGAGGCAGGAACGGTGGCACACGCAGCGCTGACTACTCACCATCTGGCCTCTCCAGCTGAGACAGAGGACCCTCTCTCCAGGGCAGTACTTCCAAAGACCCAAAGAAGGACTCCTGCCTGCATCGTATGCCCACACCTGGACTGACCCCTGTGGCTGGGGGACCAGGGCACCAGTACCAACAGGCACAGAAGCATCAGGCCTTCTCCTGAGCCTTCTCCTGCGGCTGTGGAGCCAAAGCCACACTAGAAACACAGGGCTACAGAGGGTAAGGGAACGTCCCTAAAAGAAGGGGTAGAGGGAAGGGACAGGGGAGGAGAAACAATCTCTACTCTGAATTCCAGACTTCGACCTAAACAACACCTCCTTTTGGATGTGTGATGGGTATTCCTAAGTCCAAAACATTTTCAGTTCTTCATCCCTTCCCCCTCAACCTGCTCCTCTCCCAGCCTCAGCAAGTCACCACCATTCGCCACATCCAAACCTAAGAGTCAACCTTGATTCCTCTTTTCCTTTACTCCCCACCTCAAGCTTCAGCAATTCCACTTGATTCTACCTTAAAAATATGTTTGGAACCCATCCACGTCTCTGCAACTTCACCGCCAACACTCCTCCAAGCCGCCACGACCTCACACAGGAACAGCTGCAGTCCAGTCCCCCCACTTCCGTTTCTGCCCACCCATCGTGTTCACCAGCGTCTCAGTGCTCAGCTCATGACAACCACAAATAAATATTTGCAAACAAATGAATAAATCAGGAAAGGGGCGCTGGGCTTGACAGACAAATGCCGCACATGGCCAGTTCAACCAATACCCAGGCTTTTCTGATTATTATGACTGAAAAGTTTAGCTCTGAGGCTCCTGGCAACAATGGCAAAAAGCAAACAAGGATTATTTTAATTAACTGATTTTTTTAAAAGAAAGCCTGTAAGTTTATTAAATGAGAAAAGTTCATTTCTCCTAGGACTAAATGCTAAAAGCAATTTGAGTCCTTTATTCAACAAATGCTCCCAGGTCTTTAAATAAAGCACTGAATAGGAAAATATATAAACTTGTTCTTCACACTTTAGGCTTCTTGTGTCAACTTTTGCTAAAAGCCAAAGGCAAACATTAAATATTAAAGCAGTAGACCTTCAGGGAAGGTCCAGCTGGGTAGCTTTCTAGAAACCTCACAATAAAGAGAACTGAAGTCTGATGACCTTGGGGACGAACAGTTCAGCAGGTCCCAAGGGTGCCTGAAGGCAGTGAGGCAGGCTGAGAAGAGCCCAAACCACAGGGCATACGAAGAATGTCAGAATGTCATTGGGGATTAGCTCTGGGGAACTGGTGAAGGATTTTAAGCAGAGAGTGATATGCTTGGATGTGCAGTTCAGACAACACCCCTGCAGCTATGCAGACCACGGGGAGTCCAGTGTGGCCACAGGCCGAGGCTAGTTAAGAGGCTATTGAAGTTCTCCTGAGGAACAATGGTAACAGCATGAACTAGATTTAATCAAATTTAGTATCCACAAAATCTCTGTATCCTACAGTGGTAGGCTGCATCACCAAAGCTCTATGACTATGGGGGTGGGGCGGGCCTGGGCACATGTAATCCTTACCCAAAATATTTTGCAGAGGGCTGTTCCCCCACCCACTAATGAAGCCCTTGCATAGCACTGAACTTTTGAATTCTGCAGCTTCCACGTGAAAATAGACAGAAGAATGGTTTTGACAGCAGAAGGCTGACCTAGGCCAAAAATTAACTAGTCCTATAACTAGTCCCAGCGTGTGGGTGGTGGTAATGCTTAGTTCCTCCAGGTCCTCACAGGCCAGAGACAACGCTGTGTGCCTCCTCCCAGGAAGCTGCTGCTTCTTGTGGAAGAGTGATTGCCCATAGACACAATGTTACAATCAAACAAACTTCTTCCGCAACTTATCTTGATACATATGATTCGCTTCTGCAAACTTTTATCAAAATTATGTTATAAGTTCCTCCTCCCTCCCCTCAAAAAAGAGATTTGAAATAAAAATGATAATGCAAGAGCTCAGCAAAATGATAAAATCAATCACCCATTCTCAAGGTTTCTAAGTATATAAAGGAACATCTGAGCCAGTCCTCTGAAATGGCAAAGAGCCAGCACCACTGAGAAAAGTCTCACCTACGACAGCAGGTAAATTCTGGCTTGGGCCATTTCAGGGCCCATCCTTACCTGTCTTCTAAAACAAAAAGAACCTCTGACTTGGCTACAATTTTCCTGACCTCCCAGCTTCCATTCCTGCCACACTGTCATTCAGTTACCACACTGGGATCAAGATAGAAATCTGATCATTTCCCCCCTCCTGAGGCTCCCCCAAAAGCTTCTGCAGAGCCCTCCAAGCCTTGGCCCCTCCAGCCGTCAGGTTGCATGGCATCCTTTAAAGCCTTTCCCACTTGTTGCTTCCTGGCCAACTCTTACTCAGCTTTCAAGGCTCTATGTGGGCATCCACTTCCCTGGGGATCATCCCTCTAGTCCTGAAGGAGGCCAGGGATAATCAGTCATCCCACAGCACTGTGGGCCCCTCTTACCACATGATGCTGAAATGATCTGTTAGTGTCTGCACCTTCTCTTTGTCTTACTTATCTCCACACCCCTCACAGCATTACAGGGTCTGATGCATCATAGGTATCCCCGTTGGTGTTTACTAAACCAACTGCAGAGTAAAACTCTTTCCCTGACCTTCAGTTTCCTGACCTACAAAAGTGCACTGCAATGTGCAGAGATGGGTTAATTTAACCACGAAGCCCTGATACTAAATAGGATCACGTGCTTTTTACAAGTCCACCATTAAACAATTTACAACAAAGAATGTCTGCTTAGATTAATAACAATGAGCTAATGCCCAGACTGGGATTGAAACTTCCCAAATATCCTCTCAGCGCTGAATAGTTTGAACAACTCTTTGGGGGTAAAAATATCCCATTTCTATTCTCATTGTTTTCCTCAACTCAACTATCAAAACACACAGGCAACTATAACAGCTGAACTACTTTCAGTATTTTGAAAAGTTCTGTCAGAAACAAGAAGGAATCTGCACTTAGGTATGACCAAAGAGGTAATCCAATCTCTTGTTCAACATCTCCAGAAGGCCCCTATGCATTCCACTTAAACACCTGCATCCTCTTCCTCCTCTCTTAACGTGAACACCAGTGAAGAAGACTTTTCCCATTCCCTGCTTTTGCAAGGATAATATAAACTTCTAAACATGTCATGTCCTGATTACATAGGATTAGAGTCAGAAAATGCAAATATATAGAGGCCAACGTGGCAAAGCAGGCAGAATGGAAAACAACAGCCCTGAGGACAGTGACACACGGCAGCCAACCCTGGCTTCAGAGTCATCGACAACACGAGGGCGCCTTGTGGACTGTGAGGAAGCAGAGCAAACACGCCTCAGCTGAAGGGCTCACACACAGCTCTTCCCATCCCTGTGAGGCACAAGTGCGGCTCATGTTGCATGGTCTCAGTGGTCTGTCTGCTCAAGAGCAGCCAGAACAGGTATTTATGATTGAAATCTCCCAATTTGTAAATGTTGGTAATCAATTTTAATTTTGTTTAAAAACCATATACTTAAAGGGCATTACAATAGGCTGCAAGCCACTAGCTTGTGACATCTGCTTTATGTCTAAGTTACCCACTGTCATTTAAAATGGTCCACTGATTCTTATGAACTTTGTCCTCTCCAATGTGCCTGAAAGACCTTTTGTGACCATAAGTACATATGACCCTCCTGAGACTGGCACCGATTGTAGGGTCCAAGACTCAATGCGTCTTGCTCAAGAACAGCTGGATTAAAATGTCCCTGTTAACTAACACGAGTTTTGTCTACAGCTCATCATTCCAGGAGATTTTCCCCAAGTTTCAATTTAATTACCTCAACCACTGTTTCCACAAGGAGCCAGGGGAATGATGGAGGCTCTGAGGAAGCAGTCAAAAGCCCTCAGGACCTCAGACCACTCTGGGAGAGAGAGAGAACAATCCTAAATTCCTAGTAGGACTTGAAAGAGAAAGGGGGAGGAGGGTGTGGCACCGTAACTCCAGGGAAATACAACCTCTACAGAAAAGAAACAAGGCCTTGCAGCTCTATAGGGAAGAAAAGTAAATAAATTAGACATGCAAACAAGAGGGAGGGAAATGACCTCGAAATAGGAAGCTTTTAATGAAATGCCCAGAGGCGCTCAGGTCTGTAGCCACAGTAAGATTCTCAGCAGTATCTAGGAAATGCCTGTCAGTCTTTAAGGACTAAAGGTCTAGAGTACCTTCTGTTCTGTGCAGTGCTTGTCAGGAAAACTAAAGTTAAGTGCCTTGCTGTGGTTCAGTCTCCTTTCAAGGATCTCATCAGTGCTTTAACACCTTCAGATACTTCTGCTCACCTTGATGGTCACTACTCTGTGAGCCCTCTCCCTATATCTCCACCCCACATCCCCTGCCCCCACACCTCCAAACACACCCACCCCACGCGAACTCGGCACAACAGAAAGATTCATTTTAGACTTGAGTTTAAATAGGTGCTTTGTTTATTTGCCCATTTCCTCATTTACCAATGGGAAATACCATCTACCTCACAGAGGGGATCAGATGAAATAAGAAATCTCAGGACCCTAGCTCGATTCAAACACAATCAGCGCTCAAATGTTCGCTCCTCTCCGGAGCCCACATCCTCCCACTCAAGCTCTAACATTTTGTAGTCTACGACCCAATGTGTCAAAAGTAGAAAATTCTGAAATACTGACCATACCCAACAGAATCCCGAAGAGACACACAACTTATAAATCTCTTTTTCTTTTTCTTACTCATCAATATATATTTTCTGAGTGGCAGATAAACTAAAAGCGTGTCGTAGGCAGTATCAATAGCTAGTAATCACTTTTATTGGAGCCTGTTTTGCTCGTTGCCAGGAAATTTTTTTCCTAATCTTGGCTGTTGTTTCAAATATAGTAATAAAAGAAAATATTAACAGCTGTGGAAGCTCATATCTGCTCCTTTTCAGGACTACAAAATGCTCTTTCAGAGTTTGTCTACACAGCAAGCAGCAGCCAGAGGGGAGCCAGAGAAATCAATGGAAACTGGCTGTTTGGAAAACTTGTTAAATAGAAAAGAGGGGCTGTGTTTCTCCAGTTTCTTCTAATCTAAAATCCCTGATGCAGATCAGGTTGATCTGTGAATTTTTATTGCAATTTCGCCAAAAAGCCAAAGAGAGTGAGCAGTTAATGACGTCTATGAAAACCTCAGCTTCATCAGAGGAGCGCTCACAGGCATCAGCGCAGTGGACCACCGTGTCCTTCTTGGACTATTACCCCATGACACATTTTCCTGGGTCTCACCACTTATCTCACAGTCTGTTCTTCCATTCCTCTGCTTGCTCACCGTCTCTGGAAGTTGAGTTTCTCCTGGCTTGGTCCTTTGGGTGCTCCCTTCCCCTCTCCCTCCATCTCCCCTTTCGCTTCCCTCTCCTCCCATCCCCCTCCTCTTCTCCCCTTTTCTCCCCCCCACCCCACCTTCCAACATCCCCCCTCCCCCCGCGGGTGAGACCAAACACCTATTACAATGCTTTAAAATCTCCCTGGACACTGGCAAGGGCCAAATTAACTTTTTTCTCTGGGCTATACACTCATCTTGCCACCCACAGCTCAACATCTTCACCAAGATGTTTCAAAGATATCCCAAATTCAGTGTGCTCAAAGGTTAGGCCATTTCCCACTCCCATCAGCCTCCCCCATCACACTAAGGCCTCTACCTACTCAGTTGCTCAAACTCGTCACTGATTCCTTTTTCATTAACTCTCATGTGTAAGTCCTGTCACTTCTCTATTCCAGATACATCCCAAATCAGTCCACCTCTCACCATCTCCTCCAGCAATCCTGATTCCAGGGGTTCTCAAATTTTTCTGTGTATCAGATCATCTGGAGGGCTTGTTAAGACACTGACTGCTGATCCCTGAGCAGAGTTTCTGATTCAGTAGGTCCGTGATAAGGCTGAGAACAGTGCATTGCTATCAAGTTCCCAGGTGATTCTAATTTGCTGGTGCTACTGGTCCTGAAACCTATCACGGCCCTAACCCAAGCCACTCTCTCACCTCCACTACACAAGAATGCCCTAATTACTGGTTTTCACAATGTCTCGCCTCCCTCAATTCATCCTCTATTTAAGACGTCTACGTAATCATTTTAAACATATCAGATTATGTCATTTTCCTATTTAAAAACAAAATCTGAACCTCTTAGTTGCCACAGTGTATGTGGTCCAGCATGATTTCTTCAATCCATCATGCTCTAGCTTCACTGTCTCTTCGGTTCCCCTAAAACCATAAGCCTCCTCAGAGCCTTCGCATTCTATTAATCTGCCTAGAAGATTCTTCACATGACTGTTCTCTCTTTCTCTTCCAGGCTCATCTTAAATGTTACTGTCTCATCTAACTATCCCACATAGCCCCCCTCACCCCAAATTCCCCATCATTAGACTCTTTTCAATAGTTTCTAGCTTTGCCACACAATTAGACAATTTACTTTGTCTCCCTCACTGCCTAGATGGCCAGCCAAGCCAGGCTTGTCATATTTGCTATATATTAAGCACACTCAGTAAATTTCCACTGTAGAAATGTATGGACAAATAAATGAATAAATAACAAGCCTTATAAGTAGAAGGCAACGACTTCAAATTTCTAGCTCACATAATCAAACCGACTTCCCAGATTAGTTGAATCAGTCTCTTTAAGAAGTAAATTATCTTCCAAACAAGTCAAAACAGTACCATATGAGAGCTGTGAGAGGGGAAGAAATGCCACTGAACACAAATCACTTCCACCAAAACAGACTCATCACAGAACCCTGAAATCTGGAACTGGATTGTCTTTTCCCGTACTTATTTTTAAAGATAATTAAATATCAGCCTTTGCACCAGATGACACTTTTACAAATACCTCCAGATTACACAGCTCATGACAACATGCCAACGCACTTTCATAGAATACACATTCCTTCCTCACGTAACAGCAAATAGTCAAGTTTCAAGTAATTCTCTACCACATGGATGACGGAAACCTAGCTCACAGTACAGCTCAGGGAATTGGTCTCCATAGATACTCAGCAATAAAACAGGCAAAGTAACACAAAGCTCATCGGAACCTCTCCCTCAACCCCTAAAATGCTATCTGATCACCTCTGATCCCTGATGAAAGGTCTGCTCCTTACTTGCTCATTAAGCAAATATTTACTGAGCCAAGAATAAGCAAAACAATACATGGAGGGCACCTGCACCAATATCCCATAATCACACTCCTAAAAGAAAGTCTGTTATCACTTTTATTGCTTGACTCCTCTAACAGTCCCCAGTGGCCCCCAAGAAAACCTCCACATTCTTCAGCAGGGCCCATGAGACTTTCGATCTGTTTTTCCAGCTGTGGTTTACGCTTCCAGCTACATTTCTCACCACTCCCCACATTTTCACCTTTTGCAATTCTGTAAGGAAAACTGTTTTCCCTCAGATCAGGACTCCTTGCCTAGTAAACCCTCCACTGGCCATCATCCTAATCTGACTAATTCAAGTTTTTTCTCAGTACTTGGTTTGGCGCCTGGGTTTGCCTCCACCACTGCTCTTCTTAGTCATGATGGAAACAGTTCACTTGCTTTCCCTGTGACTACACTGTGGGTGACATCCCTGAGGGTCAGCCCTGGGCCACATTCATTTCAGATCCCAGAGCCTCTCACAGTGCCTGACACAAGCAGGGTTCAAAGAAAAGCAACAACAGCTAAGAGGTAGAAGTCAGGCAAATGTCCATCCACAGAAGAATAAACAAAGAAAATGTGGTTCATACATATGGTGGATTATCATTCAGTCTTAAAAGGAAATCCTGTCCCATGCTACAATAGGGATGAACCCTGAAACATTATGCTAAATGAAATAAGCTGTCTCAAAAAGACAAATACTTAATGATTCCACTTACATGAGGCATCTAAAATAGTAAAACTCTTAGAAACAGAATGTAGAATGGTGGTTGCCCCGTACTAAGGGGACAGGGAAAGAAAAGTTGCTGTTCAATGGGTAGATACACTTTCAGTTTTGCAGGATAAAAAAGTTCTGGAGACCTGTTGTACAACAATGTACATATAAATGAACAATACTGAGCTATACATTTAAAAATGGTAAAGACAGTGAAAGTTACATTATGCGGGTTTTTTTTACCACACACACACACAAAAAGAATGAATGTTACAGAGGAAAGAGACTTTTATCTGCTCCCCTCCCCCCAACAACTGAGATCTAAGCAAAAATCCTGCAGTTTCCAGAAAAGTAAATTTTATACAGAAATTTCCATTTTCCTACTATTATTTATCAAACTAGAACTAATGTTGCCACAAAAGGGATAAGGCTTCAAAACAAACTGAGAGGAGACTGTCTGGTGAGCTAAGGGCCTCCAAGGCCCCGTGTGGCCCCTGGTGACTCCCCTCCGCCCCCCACCCACCCTGCCATCCTCCCCTCCCTTTCTTTGCTCCTCCCTCTCAGCCCCAGCAGCCGTCTAGGGGTTCACCTGTGCTCTCTGGCTCAGGCCATGCACACCTCCACTGCCCTCAACTGGAATGCCTTCTCCCTTACTTCAGAGGGCTCTACTAAATGTCCCAAACTTCCATGACCATCACATCTAGAAGAGCACCCCACCATCCCACTCAGCCCCTTATCCTCCTGGCTCTGCCACTACCAGATACTTTATCAGGTTTATCTAAGTGTCCACTGTCCTTCTTCCTACTAGAATGTAGAGTTCAGTGGCTTGTTTGCTTGCTGCCATCTTCTCAACAGCTAGAGAGGGCTTGGCCCATAGTAAGCACTCAAGTGTCTGTTAAATAGATGAGAACAAGATACAGTCAGCCTTTTATTATAAGAAAAAACAACACACTTAACATTCTCAGGATTGCTGTGCCAGGCTCAAGCATTCTGCAAAAATTTGCTGCAACTGCCTGACACCAGGAATGTATTTCTTGCTTTCTTCTGACCAGGGTGTCTACCAAGAGAGCTTTACTCCAATAATCCTTTCACCAATAGACATGTATTTGAGCAAAAAAAAAAAGAAGAAGAAGAAGAAAAGAAAAGAAATATTGAATCTTGAGGTAGCAGGCTCTTCGACCTAGTTCATACCTGGCATCAGGAATGTTATGATGCTGGTCAGGGTGTCCCCAGCCTTGTGACAGTGGGAGGGTCTACCTCCAGGGGTGACCCAATTCTCCTCCACCCTCTGTGGCAGCTGCAGGCTGGGGAAGGCATTCCTACAGGTCTGCTTCCTTGGGGGGCATTAAATAGGGTAACCTCCACAATTCACTTTTACCTGGAGTTTTACCTGAGCCGTGGGCGGCAAGCTGGGGACCAGAAGACCCAGGATGCCAAACAGGCATGTCTTCTTCCTCTTTTCTCTGTAGCTTTTTCCCTTCTGCCATGTAGGTCAATCCTACAACTGATCCCTGCTCTTCCACATTTCCATTCTGAGCTAGAAAACCAAAGTGCCCCAAATCCTGAATCACCTTTTAACCTCTTGTAATATGATCATTTATATGTAAAAAATATAGCTGAGAGGGGGAAAAAATGAAACAAGAGAATGAGCCAGCTGGGCTTTGAACAGTGGGGGATAGGGGATGAATGCCATAGTTCCAACCTCCACAGGTTTGATTTAGTGACTATCTGTAAATGAGCTGCCACAAAAGCTGGACAGAATAATCGGATGTACTTCTATGATTTTAAAAGTACGAATAATAAACATTATTTTGCTACTTGCAAACATACACAGGAGTCAGAACAAGAAACCAGCCGAGTGAAGCGCAGGGCAGGCTGCACAGCAGCAGACTCCTCTGGTGAATAAACCAGGAGGATTCACGATCAGTCTAATCGGCTGACTGTGCACGGAGCTAAGGCTCCCGCAAAGCGGGGCCAAGGACCCTTTACAAGGAGTCTATGTTCTTAGCTGTTCTAAGCACAGCAACTCCTTCAGATTTGATTCACCTTTCAACATCTACATTAAGTGGCCTCATCCATAGCTAATGGGTATCAATGAGTCTAGCCTCAGATAAACACAATTTTCCAATTCTGGTATTCACTGAGTAAGGCTTTACCAAGAATAGGATCTGTCCAGATCCCACTTCAGGTCAAAAGAAAAAGACCTTCGGTCTTCTCTGATGGCACCCATGTCCCTGCTGGGCACCTCACAAACCCAGGGAAACAACAGCCTTCAGGAATGGGACTTAGGTCCCTGGGCCCTCGAGGATGGGTGCCGTCTGGGCACTCCAGGGCAGCCGTATGTTACGAACACCACCCACCTAACTGGACTTGAAAACGCTTCCTTACACTTCATACC